>NC_044038.1:184562377-184934255 GCF_901765095.1 Microcaecilia unicolor | reverse complement strand
AGTCCCCGGGCCCGGGCCTCCGGGGGGGGGGGCCCGGCGCTGCCGCAGTCAGGCCCGCCCTTCCGTCGCTCCCACAACTAACCTTAAGCCTTACGTCGCTTCCACAACTAACCACCTTAAGCGACTTCATCTTCGCAGCAGCAGCAGGGCAGGCCACTCCTTCCTTCCGTATCCCGCCCTCGCCTGACGTAACGTCCACGAGGGTGGGGCAGGGAAGGAAGGAGAGGTCTGCCCTGCTGCTGCTTGCTGCGATGATGAAGGCGCTTTAGTTTAGATCAGGAGGCCCGGCATTGGCAGTGGGTGGAGGGGGGGGCCCGGCGACCTCGGATGGGGGGGCGCGATGCGACCTCAAGTGGGGGGGCCCGGGGGCAGCCTTGTCCCAGGCCCGGCGGCCCTGCTTTTGGATCCACTGTTTGTTTCGGCGTTCGTTTTTCCTGTGGAGAGATCACCTTCTGTGGGTGTTGGCTTTGCTTGAATTCAGATACATCCCTCCTCCGTCCCTCCCTCCTGGTAAGGTAGCCTGACAGCGGGGGGGAGGGGGGGGAGAGGTATCCGCTACTCATGAGCTTAACCGAGACTGGATAGCAGAGCCGGTAGTGGGAGGCGGGGCTGGAGGTTGGAAGGCGGGGATAGTGCTGGGCAGACTTATATGGTCTGTGCCAGAGCCAGTGGTGGGAGGCGTAGGGTTACCATATGGCTCCAGAAAAAGGAGGACGGATTGAGCCAGCCAGGTTTTACTTCCATTGCTTTCAATGGAAGTAATTGAGCTAGCCGGGTTTTACTTCCATTGCTTTCAATAGAAAGCAATGGAAGTAAAACCCGGCTGGCTCAATCCGTCCTCCTTTTTCTGGAGCCATATGGTAACCCTAGGGAGGCGGGACTGGAGGTTGGGAGGCAGGGATAGTGCTGGGCAGACTTATACGGTCTGTGCCAGAGCCGGTGGTGGGAGGCGGGGATAGTGCTGGGCAGACTTATACGGTCTGTGCCAGAGCCGGTGGTGGGACGTGGGGATAGTGCTGGGCAGACTTATACAGTCTGTGCCAGAGCTGGTGGTTGGGAAGCGGGGATAGTGCTGGAGACTTATACGGTCTGTGCCCTGAAGAGCATAGGTACAAATCAAAGTAGGGTATACACAAAAAGTAGCACACATGAGTTGTCTTGTTGGGCAGACTGGATGGTCCGTGCAGGTATTTTTCTGCCGTCGTCTACTATGTTACTATAGCCACACAAGACGCTTTACCATCTGCTGCCTGCGCTGCTGGACAGGGACGTAGGGGACATAATCATCCTCCTCCTCTTCCTCCTCCTTCTCCACCTCATCCTCTTCCTCCTTCTCCGGGTCCTGCTCTTGCACTCGTGGCCACTGCAGGAAAGAAAAGCACCAGCGGAGTTGGAGGGGGAACAAAATCCTTCGCTGACATCAGCGACTCGTCCACCCGCCGGTCCTCACCTTACGCTCGGGCTCCATCAGGCAACTTCCACTCTTCCGGCAACAACAACAACACTCTGCCTGCCTCTCTTTCGCTTCGCAGTAGTCCTGTTGCTGAGCAACGAGATTATCGCCTAACGGCAGGCACAGTGCGTAATCCAGAGCAGAAGGCTCTCTGTCGTAAAAGCGGTTGCGCGTAATACGGGAACTGCAGAGGGACGAACTTTGGAACGCGACGTGGGAATGTTATGCATTGCGTGCAGTTTCTTTAAATCTGGGCGAAAAATTGCTACAAAATGTCGCGTTAAAAAAAAAAAAAATCATTTCGTGGTGCAGTTTCCTTTGCAAATGTGCCACCGACACCGTGTAAATAAACAGCAGTGAAAAGTAACAAATAAGAGGCCCTCTCCTATCCCAAAATGTTGTCGCGTAGCAGCAGATGAAACGTGGAAGCTGGATGTGTTTTTTGACAGCATTGAACCAATGATAGAGCTGCCAAGTTACCAGTTCCAGGAGGGAGACTTTATGACCGGTCCTGTATTTCTGCCATCTTCATCATGGTGCATTATGGGATTGTAGCACATATTCCAATAGTAGAATCATAGACTACAAATACTACACTGCTTTGGGATGTAAGTTAGTCAGAAGCGGCCAAAAAGTCCCCCTACTGGAATGGGTAAAGAATAGTTACTTACCTGTAACAGGTGTTCTCCGAAGACAGCAGGCTGCATATTCTCACAAGTGGGTGACGTCACGTCGGCCCCGCAGGATTTTAAAGCAAAAGCTAAAAATCTCTTTAACGGCGTTCCGTCGCGGGAGCGATCGCACCGCGCATGTGCGCACACATCTTCCCACTCGCCGTGCGGACAAGCCCCTCAGTTAAATCCAAAAAATGAAGGAGACAACTCCAAAAGGGGAGGTGGGAGGGTTTGTGAGAATATGCAGCCTGCTGTCTTCAGAGAACACCTGTTACAGGTAAGTAACTACTCTTTCTCCGAAGACAAGCAGGCTGATATTCTCACAAGTGGGGTATCCCTAGCTTCCAGGCTTACACAACACAACAAACAGTGGTCAATTGAGTCTCGCAACGGCGAGGCCAGAATAAAAATTGACCTGAAAAGAAGAAACATCTAAATGAGTGTAGCCTGGAACAGAACAAAAATGGGCCTAGGAGGGTTGGAGTTGGATTCTAAACCCCAAATAAGTTCTGCAGCCCCGACTGCCCAAACCGACTGTCGCGTCGGCTATTCTGCTGAAGGCAGTAGTGAGATGTGAATGTGTGGACTGATGACCACGCCGCAGCTTTGCAGATCTCTTCAATAGTGACTGATCTTAGATGAGCCACCGACTCAGCTATGGCTCTAATTTTGTGAGCCGTGACATGGCCCTCTAGAGTCAGTCCAGCTTGGACAAAAACGAAGGAAATGCAATCTGCTAGCCAAGAAGCAATGGTTCGGTTTCCGACAGCAACTCCTCTCTATTGGCATTAAAAGAAATAACTGGGCGGACTGTCTGAGGGGGCTCGTCCGTTCCACGTAAAAAGTGCGCAGCTTGCTTTTGCCAGGGCTTGTAAGATGAGGGAGAAAGAATGTTGGCAAGACAATTGACTGGATCAGATGGTACTCCGATACCACCGCCAGTAAGAACTTTGGCTGCATGCGGAGAACTACTCTGTTAAGATGAAAAGTAAGGTAAGGCGCTTGAGCTACTAGAGTCTGAAGCTCACCGACCTTACGAGTTGAAGGAACAGCTATCAAGGAAAATGACCTTCCAGGTCCAATACTTCAGATGGCAGGAATCCAGTGGCCCGAATTGAGCTTTCAGCAGCTGGATGAAAATGACATTGAGACCCCAAGATATTGGAGAAGGATTGATAAGGGCTTTGACCGAAGCATAAGAGCCAATTTTCAAAATTATTGGGGGTGCTAAGCCCAACAGAAATAACCCCCCCTAGACACATACAAGGAATTCTCTCAATATTGGGGGAGAAGTAAACCTCTCATGAAGTGGACAGCTAAAGGCTGACCTTTTACACGTTGATGATAAGCACTTATTGCACGAAGATGAACACTGACAGAGTTGGTCTTGAGACCAGACTCAGACAGGTGTAGAAAGAACTCAAGCAAGGTCTGTATAAGACAAGAGGCAAGATCTAGGGCCTTGCTGTCACACCAGACGGCAAACCTCTTCCATGAAAAAGAATAACACCTCTTCGTGGAATCTTTTCTGGAAGCAAGCAAGACTCGGGAGACACTCTCTGGAAGACTCAACGAAATCCATACTCTCAACATCCAGACCGTGTGAGCCAGAGATTGGAGGATGGGATGTAGAAGTGCCCCCTCGTTCTGCGTAATGAGAGCTGGAAAACATTCCAACTCCAGAAGAAGAGGGAACCATATCTGACGCGGCTAGAAGGGACCGAACAGAATCATGGCTCCACAATCTTGCTTGAGAATCAGCAAAGTCTTTTCCACCAGAGGTATGGGAGGATACGCATACAGAAAGCCTGTCCCCCAATGAAGGAGAAAGGCATCCGATGCTAGCCTACCGTGAACCTGCAGCCTGGAACTGAGGGACTTTGTGATTGGACTAAGTGGCAAAAAGATCCACTGAGGGGGTGTCTCACTCCCGGAAGATCTTTCGAACTACAGTCACGCTCAACAACCATGACTGTAGCATTATCCTGCTCAGCCTGTCGGCCAGACTGCTGTTTACGCCAACTAGATAAGTGGCTTGGAGAAAACATACCGCTACATCTGCATGGCATCCTGACTCAGAGGGCAAGATCCAGTACCCCTTTGTTATCGAGTACATCGCAACCCGATTGTTTGGTTGAATTAGAATAATTTGGTTGGATAGCCGACCCCAGGAGGGATGCAACCTTCGTCAGCAGCTTTTGTGGCTGAGGAAGTTGGAAGGGACGCCCCAGAATCAAATTGGAGAGAATTGACCACCTCTGAAGGGAATTCCGAAAACTGGTGAACAGTTGGGTCACATCCTCCAGATACCCTGAACTTGATACCACTGGGAAGCTAGGATGCACTGAGCGGATGTCGTGTAAATGTGCCATGGGAGTTACGTGAACTGTGGAAGCCATGTGCCTAGAAGTCTCAATATTTACTGTGCTGTAATCTGTTGAGACGGGCAATCATCGTGTTAAGGGAACACATGCACTCCCAGTCCATGAAGAGACGCTGCAACAACAGCCAGGCACTAGGAAAACATTCTGTGGATGCAAACTGGGTATAAGTATCCTGTAAGACCAGAGAGCATAGCCAATCGTTTTTCTGAAGTATGGGAAGAAGGATGCCCAGGGAAAGCATCCTGAACCAAATATCTGTGTAGGCCCCATATGTCTATGATGGGACGCAACCCACAAGGAAGCACCTGGAATAGAATCTCAACCTTTCTTGCCCTGGTGGAACAGGCTCGACTGCATTGGCGCTGAGAAAGGCGGAGAGTTCCTCTGCAATTACCCACTTGTGATGGAAGCTAAAGGATTAAACTCCCAATGAGCAATGTGGAGGGTTTGATTCCAGATTGAGAAAGTATCCTAACCAGACTATTTGAAGAACCCACCGGTTGGAGGTTACAAGAAGCCACCTTTGGTGGAGAAAAGTTAGTCCTCCCCCCGACAGGCAGATTAGCCGGTACGGACATTTTTTTTTTTTTTTTAATGGTGGCTATGCTGAATTGGAGCCAGTCAAAAACCCGTCCCTGGTTTTTGCGGAGTAGCTGCAGGGGCCTGATTAGGTGCACGCCGTTGACTAGAACGAGCGTGTTGTGGCATAGCCTGAACCGGCTGTCGAGAAGCAGGAGTATACGTACGATCCCTTAAGGCACAAGGAAAACTTCTCTTCCCTTTAAAGAACTTCCGAGATGAGGAAGTGTATGCACAGAATATCTACAATTTTCTGCTGAGTCCCCTCCTCCAGGTGAGAGGCACGCAGTCATGAGAGTCTGTGCATCACTATACCCAGAGCAGAAATCTAGATGTTACATTACAAGTGTCGAAAATGCCCCTGGACAGGAACCTGCGACACACCGTTGAAAAGGTTTAGCCTGCTCCGGTGGGAATGCTCGTAAAGATCTGGCAGGACTCGATTTTGGACGCGATCATGCCAACCTGGTACGCCGTTCTCCCAAAAGAGGCTAAGGATGTATGCTCTGGCCCCGAGGGCGCCGAAGCAAGTTTTTAGAACTCCTATCTGTTCTGAGAGCAGAATCCACCACCGCAGAATCATGAGGTAACTGAGGCCTAATGAAACTGGGTTCCCCGTGGATCCGATACTGGGATTCAGTCTTCTTATATCATGTGGTAGAAGACTTAGGTGAAGATGGATAGTCCAGGACCTCGAGCATCTGGGGCCTTGGGCTGATTCACAATCTCCACTGTAATGTGTCGAGACAGATAGAAGATCTAGAGAATTCTCAGCAGAGAAAACACTATGACCTTCATGTTCATCAGATGAGCCATCATTGAATTGAGCTAACAACTCAGACAGAGCAGCTCAGATCCAAACCCGTCCGACATGGAGGCCCGGTAACCTCTACGACGGGGTCGAGAAGTTGACTCTCCAGACGACTCCAGTGAAGGAGAATCGACCCAGTAGGCTGCGAACACCAATACCAGAGGCAGCATCGGTGAAGGAGATCTAATCCCAGGTGAAAAGCTAGATGCCGCAGGAGGCGCTAGCACCAATGGCACTCGATGGTACCCATGGTACCGTGTCCATAACAGAGATGGGACCGATGGTACCGATAGTACCCATGGCACCGAGAGTACCAATGGTACACATGGTACCGATGGTACCCATGATACCCGGTACCCATGATACCTGGTACCAATGGTACCCATGGTACTGATGGTACCCATGGTACTGATGGTACCTGGTACCGATGATAGTCATGATATCTGGTATCGATGGTACCCATGGTACCCATGGTACCAATGGTAACCATGGTACTGATGGTACCTGGTACCGATGATAGTCATGATATCTGGTATCGATGGTACCCATGGTACCGATTATACCTGGTATTGATGGTACCCATGACATCTGGGACCGATGGCACCGATGGTACACACGGTACCGATGGTATCGATGATACCCATGATACCTGGTACCCATGGTACTGATGGTACCTGGTACCGATGATAGTCATGATATCTGGTATCGATGGTACCCCTGGTACCGATTATACCTGGTACTGATGATACCCATGATACCTGGTACCGATGGTACCCAAGGTACCGATGATACCTGGTACCGATGGTACCCATGATACCCGGTACCGATGGTACCCATGGTACCGATACCTGGTACCGATGGTACCCATGACATCTGGTACCGATGGTACCCATGATACCTGGTACCAATGGTACCGACGTCCGATGCCAAGATACCTCCATAACAGAGGGAGCAACGCTCTTGGCACCGACCGACGTCTGATGCCAGGATACCTCCATAAATGAGGGAGCAAAGCTCTGGGCACCGATGGTACCGACGTCCGCCGATGCGCCCGAATGACCTGCAAAGCAGGAGGCGCCGAGGCAGGTGGAGACCCACTCGATGCATCACTGTACCCAGCGTGCATCGGTCTCTATCGGACTCAAAAATTGATCTCCTTTGGGCATCCCTGGCAAGTAGCATACGTCTCGTCATTTTGAGACACTACTTGCACTTCTCAGGGAGATGATCCGGCCCAAGACACGTCCGCCGATGCACCCGAATGACCTGTAAAGCAGGAGGCGCCGAGGCAGGTGGAGACCCACTCGATGCATCACTGTACCCAGCGTGCATCGGTCTCTATCGGACTCAAAAATTGATCTCCTTTGGGCATCCCTGGCAAGTAGCATACGTCTCATCATTTTGAGACACTACTTGCACTTCTCAGGGAGATGATCCGGCCCAAGACACGTCCGCCGATGCGCCCGAATGACCTGCAAAGCAGGAGGTGCCGAGGCGGGTGGAGACTCACTTGATGCATCCGGTTGCAGCGGGTACAAGGCTTAAAGTCAGTGGTGTGCTGGAGCAGGCTCTCACAGCTCTCGAGAGCCATTTGTTAAGTTTTAAATAATTTGGGGACTTTAACAAATGGATTCTTTTACTTTGCTGGCGAGAGAGAGCCCACAGATAACAATTTACCAGCACACTCTTTTTTAATAAGAAAAAAGAAGAAAGAAACTTATAAAGAAATACCTATAAGTTTTGATTCTCATTTCAGGCACAGCCCCTTGTGACTCTGGCAATTACGTAAACTTTCCTTGCCCCAGGTACAAAAAGTACCTGTATATGTAAGCCACAATGAGCCTGCCATGATTAAAGTACAAACGAAAAAATAAAGAACACCCAAAAGGGTACTACTACTACTACGTAGCATTTCTATAAAAGGTTAAAATAAAAAAGAGATTTAACTCCGAGGACCTGAAGAAAACACGAAGCACTAACGAACTCCGTGTCTCCTCAGATGCGGAAAAAGAAGAACTGAGGGGCGTGTCCGCACGGCGAGCGGGAAGATGTGTGCGCACATGCGCGGTGCGATCACTCGCGCGACGGAACGCCGTTAAAGAGATTTTTAGATTTTGCTTTAAAATCCTCTGGGGCCGACGTGACGTCACCCACTTGTGAGAATATCAGCCTGCTTGTCTTCGGAGAACTTGGCAGCTCTGCAGTATTAGTAGTAGTAGTAGTATTGGGACTGATAGTTTTGATTTCCCTATCGTGTTCTTTAAGAAAAACAAGATGACAGGTCTATGCATGGGTCACACACCGTAGTTTGAATTGGGCACTTAAATTACATGTAAAATGTAATGTGGGCAATCCTTTGGCACAGGTAAAAGAGATTTTCTCCCGCTAAAGCCTTAGTCCTGGGAGTTCCTTGTAAATGCCTGATGGTTTTTAGTAGGGGACCACGTGAGGGAGGGATATATCTCAATTCAAGCAAGCTTGGGGCAAGTAATATAAAGAACATGGGATCTCTAAGGGAGAGCAGAGGACAGGAATAGGTAGACTGGATAGGCTGTATGGTCTTTATCTGTGTCATTTTCTATGTACAGAGGATCTCTGCAAGAGAAGAAGGGATAGCATATCCTCATTGTTAGTGCAGTGGGCCCCAACCCTCCACAGCCCCAGGCACAAAAACTAAAGTACAAGTCAACTAGAAACAGAAAATATCTGCATATAATGTGTACAGAATTATTGATTGAATTGATGTTCTTGATCCCCTTTTCAATTATTTTAATGTATATTGGAATTCACTTGTACAGTACCCCTGTATGTTTTATCTTTCCCACCTTATTAATTTTCTTATTTGTCCTGATTAGATCATAAGCTCTGTCGAGCAGGGACTGTCTCTTCATGTTCAAGTGTACGGCACTGCATATGTCTAGTAGCGCTATAGAAATAAGTAGTAGTAGTAGTAAAAACAAATAATGTGGGAAGTGTTGCTGGATTCTGAGTTGGGGGCAGCATCCAACAAAAAGATTGTGCAGTCATTGTAGACAATACATTCAAAAGTTTTAGTACCTAAACACTCTTAATCACATTTCCATTAACATTTTCTAATCATTCAAATTTTCAGTCCAGTGTTTTGCAGCTGCTGAAAAAAAAAATCAAATAGAATACTAGGAATTAGAACATAAGAATAGCCATACACTGGGTCAGACCAATAGTCCATCTATTCCGGTATCCTGCTTCCAACAGTGGCCAATCCAAGTCACAAGTACCTGGCTGGCAGAAACCTAATTAGTACCAACATTCCATGCAACCAATCCCGGGGAAGTAGTGGCTTTCCCGTGTCTATCTCTATGAGGAAAGGCTAAAGCGGCTAGGGCTCTTCAGCTTGGGGAAAAGATGGCTGAGGGGAAATATGATAGAGGTCTATAAAATAATGAGTGGAGTGGAGCGGGTAGACGTGAATCGCTTGTTTACTTTTCCAAAAATACTAGGACTAGGGGGCACGCAATGAAGCTACAAAGTAGTAAATTTAAAACGAATTGGAGAAAGTATTTCCTCACTCAACGTGTAATTAAACTCTGGAATTTGTTGCCAGAGAATGTAGTAAAAGCGGTTAGCTTAGCGGGGTTTAAAAAGGGTTGGATGGCTTCCTAAAGGAAAAGTCCATAGACCATTATTAAAATGGACTTGGGGAAAATCCACTGCTTATTTCTAGAATAACTGCCAAAACGTCTGGGCTAAACTCTGCTCTCTTCACCAATAGTCCAAACAAATACAAAATAGCAGAGAATATGAAACGAGTTAGCTTTATAGATATACTGTGTGAGGTGGAGTCTCATATAGTTAACACGGCTGTTTTCATTTCACTCCACAGTGAATCTCTGCTTGTGTATATGTTTCAATCATTGATTCTCCCCCACCTACCTCTATCTTTTTCAAATTGTGTATAATTACAACTTCATAATAACTTTCTGGTCACACAACACTTATCTGTTCATATTGGTGTTTAAGCACAAATATGAACAGATAAGTGTTGTGTGACCAGAAAGTTATTATGAAGTTGTAATTATACACAATTTGAAAAAGAGAGGTGGGGGAAGAGTCAATGATTGAAACGTATACACGAGCAGAGATTCACCGTGGAGTGAAATTAAAACAGCTGTGTTAACTATATGAGACTCCACCTCACACAGTATATCTATAAAGCTAACTCATTTCATATTCTCTGCTATTTTGTATTTGTTTGGACTATTTCTAGAATAAGCAGCATAAAATGTATTGCACTGATTTGGGATCTTGCCAGGTACTTATGACCTGGATTGGCCACTGTTGGAAACAGGATGCTGGGCATGATGGACCTTTTGTCTGTCCCAGTATGGCAATACTTATGTACTTATCTCAGTAACAGCCTATGGACTTTTCCTCTAGGAACCTGTCCAAACCTTTTTGAAACCCAGATACGTTAACCACTGTTACCACATCCTCCGGCAGTGAATTCCAGACTTAACTATTCTTTGAGTTAAAAAATATTTCCTCCTATTTGTTTTAAAAGTGTTTCCATGTAGTTTCATCAAGTGTCCTCTGAATTTTTGGAATGAGTGAAAAATCGATTAACTTCTACCCATTCTACACCACTCAGGATTTTATAGAGCTCATTCATATTCCTCTCAGCCTTTCCACTTATGGGAGGAGTTCCATCCTCTTTATCAATTTGGTGGCTCTTCTTTGAAACTTTTCTAATTCTGCTATATCTTGTTTGAGATACGGCAACCAGAATTGAACACAATACTCAAAGGTAAGGTCGCACCATGGAGCAATACAAAGGCATTATAATATTCTTGGTCTTATTTTGCATCCCTTTCCTAATAATTCCTAACATCCTGTTGCTTTTTTGGCTGCCGCCATACACTGGGAAGAAGTTTTCAAAATATTATCTACAATGAGACATATGTCTCTTTTTTTTTTTTTTTAGTGCTCACTCCTAAAGTGGACCCTAGCATCTGGTAACTATGATTCGGATTATTCTTCCTAATGTGCATCGCTTTGCATTTGTCCACATTAAATTTCATCTGCCATCTGGATGCCCACTCTTCCGGTTTCCTAAGGTCTTCTTGCAATTTTTCACAATCTAGATGTGTTTTGATAATTATGAATAGTTTTGTGTCTTCTGAAAATGTAATCACTTCACTCATCGTTGTTTTTCAGATCATTTATAAATATGTTAAATAGGACCAGTCCCAGTACAGATCCCTGCAGTACTCCACTGTTCGCCCTCCTCCTTTGAGAAAAATGGCCTTTAACCCTACCCTCTGTTTTCTGTCCAATAACCAATTCCTAATCCACAGAAGGACATTGCCTTCTATCCCATGACTTTTTAATTTTCTCAAGAGTCTCTCATGAGAAACTTTGTCAAAAGCGTTCTGAAAATCTAGATACACTACGTCAACCGGCTTACCTTTATCCAAGTTTATTTACGCTTTCAAAGAAATGAAGCAAATTGGTGAGGCAAGACTACCCTTGGCTGAACCCATTCTGATTCTGTCCCATTAATCTATGTTTGTCTATGTGTTCCAGAATTTTTTTTTTTTATAATAGTCTCCACTATTTTCCCTGGCACTGAAGTCAGGCTTACCAGTCTGTAATTTCTCAGATCACCCCTGGAACCCTAAAAGTCAGTGTTATATTGGCCACCCTCCAATGTTCAGGTACTATGGATGATTTTTAACAAATGTTCACAGATCACTAACAACAGATCAGCAGTTTTATGTTTGAATTCTTTCAGTAACTTGGAGTGTATGCCATCTGGTCTAGTTGATTTATCAATCTTTAACTTGTCAACTTGGCTCTGTATATCTTCCAGGTTCACCGAGATTTCTTGACTTTGTTCAGTTCCTTCGCATCGTCACCCTTGAAAACCATTTCCGGTACAGGTAGATCTTGTACATCATCTTCCGTAAAGACCAAAGCAAAGAACGCATTGTCTCTCCGCTATGGCCTTATCCTCCCTGAGTGCTCCTTCATGATCTAACAGTCCCACAGATTCCCTCACAGGCTTTCTGCTTCTGATATACCTGAAAAAAGATGTTATTATGAGTTTGTCTCCATGGCAAGTTTTTCTTCATATTCTCTTTTAGCCTTCTTATCAGTGCTTTGCATCTAGTTTGACGCTGCTTGTGTTGCTTCTTATTCATTTGAATCTTTTTCCATTCTTTGAAGGTTGCTCTTTTGGCTCTAATAGCCTCTTGTACTTTACCTTTTAACCACTGGCTGTTATGGAGGAGTAGCCTAGTGATTAGTAAAACAGACTTTGATCCCACTGCAGCTCCTTGTGTATATACTATGTAAAACCGCTTTGAATGTAGTTGCAAAAACCACAAAAAAAGGCAGTATATCAAGTTCCATTTCTCTTCTTTCCACCTTTGTTAATACATGGAAATCATCTGGTCTGGGCTTCCACGATGGTATTTTTAAACAATGTCCATGCCTGATTTAAAGTCCTAATCTTTGCGGCAGACCCTTTCATCTTTTTAACCATTTTCCTCATTTTGTCAAAGTTACCCTTTCGAAAATTGAATGCTTCCACAGTAGATTTCTTTAGTGACTTCACTCTAGATAGCTCAAATTTGATCATATTATGATAACTGTGTCCCAGCAGATCGAACACCGTTGCCTCTCGTACCATGCCCTGCATTCCACTAAGGACTAGATCTAAAATAGTTCCCCTTTTTGTTGGTTCTTGGACCAGTTACTCCAAGAAGCAATCATGTATTATATCTAAGAAATTTACCTCCCTAGCGCTCCCTGATGTAGCATTTATCCAGTCAATATTGGGGCAATTGAAATCACCCATTATTAAAATGTTGTCCAATTTGCCAGCTTTCCTAAGTTCTGTAAACATTTGTTCATTTGTCTGTTCGTTTTGTCCTTGTGGATGGTAATACAGCCCTACAAGAATATTCCTTCCCCTCACACATGGAATTTCTATCCATAATGATTCCACACTGCTGTTTCCCGTAGAATATTTATTTTGTTTGACTCAATTCCCTCTTTAACACATAGCGCAACTCCCCCTCCAATTTGATCCATTCTATCATGGCAATATAATTTGTACCCTGGTAAGTGTCCCATTGATTGTTCTCCTTCCACCAGGTGTCTGAGATGCCTATTATATCTACCTCTTCTTTTAAATACTCCAACTCTCCCATCTTATTTTTTAGCCTTCTAGCATTTGTATATAAACACTTCAAATTGTGTTTTTTTCCTAGCATTTACAAGCTGCTTTGAAGTTGATGGGGATAATTTGTATCCTTTACTCTGTTCTCCTGTTAAACACTCCTGGCTTTCTTTCATCATTATTGAAACCTGTCTATTGGGATTCCCTAAATGTCCTGTTTCAATAGTATCCTTCTAGGACATGCCACACCGAAGCAGGCGCTCCTGAGCGACTGTCGGCTCCCCCCCATTTTAGTTTCAAAGTTGCTGTATCTCCTTTTTAAAAGTTAGCTTCAGCAGCCTGGTTTCATTCCGGTTAAGGTGGAGTCCATCCTTTCGGAACAGGATCCCTATTCCCCAGAATGTTGTCCAGTTCCTAACAAATCTAAATCCCTCATACCTGCACCGTCTCAACCACACATTGAGAACAAAACTGAGACTGTCATTACGCTCTGCATGACCACACCTTGAGGATTGTGTGTAGTTCTGGTTGCGCCATCTTTGAAAGACTAAACTGAAACTAGAAAAAGTTCAGAGGAAGGTGTCACCTCTGTGGCCATGACCACCCTCACTCAGACTTCCTTATTTCTGGGGGTCAGCTTCTAAGCTGGCTTCTGCCTATCCTTTCTGGAGTAGTTTTCCTTCTGTGTGCTGGGTGCTTCCTGCATGGCTCTAATTACTCCACTGTACTGTACCTGGGGGTGCTGCCTGAGTTAACTGTACCTCTGTCTCCAGCCTGGCTCTGTTTGCTCCTCTGTGCTGCACCTAGGTATTTTAAGTCTCTCTATGTTCTGTGTGCACTCTGCCTGCTCCTTGGTTTGTGCTCCTCTCACCCGCTGGTGGCCAGAGCTAGTGGCTGCCATAGTTTGTCTTGCTGTTCCTACCCGTTCCAGACTTTAGCTCAGTCCGGTCCGTTTCTTCCAGGCTGCCGGACTTGTCTCTCTTGTTTGTGCCTGGACTGCCTCCGTAGTTGCTTACTGATGGCTGCAGCTGCTCCTCAGGTGTTGAAGGGCTTTATTAATCACTTAGAGACTACAGCCTTTGTATCATCTAAGGTCCCTGGTTTGTTAGAGTGCTCTGCGCACTGCTACCTTGTCCAGTTCAGTGTGAGTTTCTAGCTTGTTATTAGTAGCTTGGGCATAGCTTTTCTTGTTAGCTTGTGTACAGCTTTACTAGTTATCCTGTGTGTTGTGTGAGTTCCTAGCGTGTGACTAGTTAGCTTGGGCATAGCTTTGCTTGTTAGCTTGTGTACAGCTTTACTAGTTCTCCTATGTTTTGCTTAGTGTGAGTTTCTAGCTTGTGACTAGTTAGCTTTGGCATAGCTTTCTTGTTAGCTTGTGTACAGCTTTACTAGTTTTCTTGTGTTTAGCTTTCTGGTTTTCCCGTGTGTGTTTTCCTTTGCTTCTGGAGCTTCAGCCCTAGTCCTGTCCGCTGCCAGTACTCCTTACTACTAGAGCTCCAGCCATAGTCTTGCTACTTGACCTGACCATTGCCTGAATCTGACTCCTCTGTGCCTGAACCCCAATACTTGCTGCATGACCCAACTTTTGCCTGAACCCGGATATTCTCTGCCTATGGCCAGACCTATTGCTGGAACCCGGACATTCCCTGCCTGTCTGTCTTGCTTTTGCCTAGGTGCCTGGGGGCACTTCTGTATCCTGATTCCTGTTCCTGCTTGCTAGTTCCAGTTTTCCTGTAAGCCCTGCCGGCTGCCCGAACCTGAGGGCTCAACCCTCGGGGAACGGTGGCTAAGCGTAGGTGAAGCCTAGGTCCAGTGTGTTCCTGTCCAGCGGGTTCCGGTCCAGTGGGCTCCACTCGAGTGTGTTCCAGTTCAGAACTCCAGTCCGGGGTTCCAGTCCAGCCTTGCCCCGTCTCTGCTATGAAGGTGACCTTGCCTGCCACTGCCGCTCCACAGTAGTGGTCCAAGGACTCACAAACCCAGTGCTTCCAGGGAAGAAGCCTGACAGAATGCAAAGGCCTCGAGGACCTGACAGAAGGTGACAGATGTTAAAGGGAAATGGTTTAGACTAGAGCTTTTCAGCTAAGAAAATCGACACAAGTAAATATGGAATGATTGTTTACTCTTTCAAAATAGTACTAGCACTAATGGACACTTCATTAAACTAATAGGTAGCATATTGAAAACAAAATCAGTGAAAGTATATTGTCATCAAACACACAGTTGGTGGTCATGGCATCTACTATAGCTGGGTTTGAAAGGTGTTTGGAAGAGTAGCTGGAGGAAAAGTCCAGAAACAATTATTAGCCAGGTCACTGCTTATCCCTGGGAATAGGGAACCTGGAGTGAATTACCTCATTAGGATCTGCCAGGTAGTTCCTGATGACCTGGACTGGCCACTATTGGAGACATGATTCTCAGATGGATGGACCTGTTGCCTGAACTAATGGGAGGATACACTACAGTTTATGCCATCATAGTGAGTCCCAGAATGCACTGCTGGTGATCAGGACTGATCAAAGGGTATCTGATGCCTTAGGTGAACCTACAGCTATGTGCTGCCCCTCCCCCAGTAGTCCAGCATCTCCCCTGCCCTAGGGTCTAGCATCTCTCTCTTTTCCTACCACTACAGCCACAGCCTGCATAAAAAAGAAACTCATTGTCATGGTGGGCCTTCCAGCACCCCCAGCTACTCCTGGCCTGCCAGGTCCCACTCATTCCAATGCCAATTTCCTGTAGGAGAAGGCAAGACATGGCAGGCCTTTAGAGCTCTACTGAATAGTATATTTTACTATTCGGACGAATACACATAATGGGCATTTAACAAATAATAAAAGAAACACATTTTTTTCAATCCCTTATGTGTAATTGCTTTATAATGTTCTCTTGGGTTGGCAGACTGCATCCTGCTGCTCCTTTTGTCTGTGGCCCCAGCAGCTCCAATGTGTGATACACAGCACGACCTGCACCTGCTCTTTTGACACACAGCAGCAAAGAGTACTGCAAGAGTGATAGTGAGCTCGGGCTGTGCCTTTTCTGCTATATTGACACCAGCAGCCAGATATCTGGGACATCTCTGCAGCTCTCCTGCCGAAATGCTTAGAGTTTTCTTGACTAATGTGGTCCCAGTGCTCAAAGCCACAGGAGGAGGATGTGAACGTGAGCTAACATTACATGGAAATGGAAGAACTGAACAGCCTGATGAGAAATGTTTCCACCAGTAAGAACTGTGAGACTTTACAAGACATCACCAATCAGTGGAGGAGTAGCCTAAAGGTTGTAAGCTCTTTGAGCAGGGACTGTCTTTCTTCTATGTTTGTGCAGCGCTGCGTACGCCTTGTAGCGCTATAGAAATGCTAAATAGTAGTAGTAGTAGTTAGTGCAGTGGGCTGCAAGCCAAGGAACTGGGTTTAATTCCCACTGTGGCTCCTTGTGACCCTGAGCAAGTCACTTAATCCTCCACTGCTCTCGGTACAAAACTTAGATTATGAGACCTTTAGGGATAAAGAAGGTATCTGTAAGTAATATGTAAATCACTTTGGTATCACAGGAAGGCAGTATATCAAGACTAATAAATATAACATAATCCATGATGCAGAGATTCAGAAAGTGTTTCAGGATTATTATGCTCGGTTGTATGCTAAGAATGACACTGATTATCTAGACCCGGATATGTATCTTGAGAATGCCACTTTGCCTAGGATCACGGAGCAACAGAGGAAGGAGCTAAACAAACCGATAGAAGTGGATGAGGTCCTTAGAGAAATCAGAGGTAGCGCATTACATAAGGCAGCGGGGCCAGATGGCTTTAGGGCCGAACTATATAAAATAGTAATGCTAGACATAGGAGAAACCCTTGTTAATGCTTTCAATACTTCTGTTGAACTGGGGGGAGCTCCCGCAGTCCTTGCAACTTGCAGATGTTATGGTTTTTCTGAAACCAGAGAAGGATCCGACATTGCCTGACTCCTTTAGACCAATATCATTAATTAGTTATGAGGCTAAGTTATTGGCGAAGATACTAGCATCGAGATTGGCTAGAGTATTACCTAGGATAATGGCGACCCCTCAAGTTGGGTTTGTTCAGGGGAGACAGAGTGTGAAAAATATTAGGATGATTTTAGCCACGATGGAAAGGATTCATAGGGAAGGAGGGGATTCATTATTAATAAGTTTCGATGCCGAAAAGGCATTCGATAGGGTTGAGTGGGAATTTATGTTTACGTCAATGCGAGCGTATGGATTTGAGGGATATTTCACTCAAGCAATCTCAATATTGTATAAGAATCCGGCAGCGAGAGAGTTGGTTAATGGGTCGTACTCTCAAAGTTTTGTGATTAACCGAGGAACTAGACAGGGATGCCCCCTGTCCCTTACTTTTTGCCATCACATTGGATCCCTTGATTCGGGAAATCTTAGGGAACCCAGAGATTGAAGGAGTGAAATTGGGTAGCAGAGAATTTAAGATTTCGGCCTTTGCGGACAATATTTTAGTTCATCTGGCTAGACCGGAGCAGTCGTTGCCGGTGTTGATGGAGGTCTTCGCCGAATACGGGGCATTTTCAGGCTTTAAATTGAACACCCAAAAGTCTGAGGGATTGTCCACTTCCAATAAAGTAAGGGAGCAATGGAGGGGTGAGTTCCCGTTGAGGTGGGCGGATAAGGAGTTTAAATATCTGGGAATCACTCTAACTGAGGATTTGAGCCGATTATATAGAAGGAATGTGGATGAACTGTTACATCATACGAAAATTCAGTTGGCTTTGTGGGAGGGATTGCCTTTATCGTTGAGTGGTAGGGTAGGCTTGTTTGCCATGATGATTTTTCCGAAATGGCTCTATGTCCTGCGACAGCTGCCAATTCTCTTACTAACTAAAGATCTTAAGAAACTCCGTAGAATGGTGTCCCGGTTCTGCTGGGGAGGGAAGAAGGCCAAAGTTAAGTTGGAATATCTGTATGGGAGAAGAGTAGAGGGGGGCCTCGGATTGCCTGACATCAAACAATATAATTGGGCCTGTTTGTCGAGACATCTAGCGGATTGGATATTAGAAACCAAAGAGTATACAGCATGGAGCTATGAGAGAGAATTGTTTTGGCCTTATCATCCATATTATATGTTACATGCTAAGAGTGAAGTGTTACTTAAGGGATGGAGTCAACATATATTATTACAACCTATGAGACGTACATGGCAGTATATATTAAAACGTTTGAATAAGAATCCACATAGTACGGATATGCTTCCACTAGCGGGGAATGCAGAATTTGGGCAAGGGGGGGAACCAAAAGAGGTTAATTAGCTGGGCACAGGAAGGAGTAGTGTTGGTGGCAGATGTGATACAGGAATCGGGGGAGATGATTACTTGGGAGGCCTTAGTGGATATGGTGGGAACAGAGCATGTGAATTGGTATGACTATTTCCAGCTACACAGTTATATATCGCACTTGCATACTACTACTACTACTTAGCATTTCTATAGCGCTGCCAGGGTTACGCAGCGCTGTACAAGTTTAAACACGGGGAGGGACAGTCCCTGCTCGAGAGAGCTTACAATCTAACGGTAATAGACTACGCAGTCAGTGTAGGTAACAGGAATGGGGAAGGTGGTTAGGCGCCAAAAGCAAGGGAGAAGAGATGGGCCTTGAGTAAGGACTTGAAGATGGGCAGGGAGGGCGCATGGCGTATGGGCTCAGGAAGTCTGTTCCAGGCATAAGGTGCTGCGAGGCAGAAGGGGCGGAGTCTGGAGTTAGCGGTGGTGGAGAAGGGTACAGATAGGAGTGATTTGTCCTGAGAGCGGAGGTTACGGGTGGGAACATACGGGGAGAGGAGGGTAGAGAGGTAATGGGGGGCAGCAGATTGAGTGCACTTGAAGGTCAATAGAAGAAGCTTGAACTGTATACGGTAGTGGATTGGGAGCCAGTGAAGCGACTTGAGGAGGGGGGTGATATGAGAGTATCGGTTCATGCGGTAGATAAGACGTGCGGCGGAATTTTGGACAGATTGAAGGGGGGATAGGTGGCTAAGCGGGAGGCCAGCGAGGAGAAGGTTGCAATAGTCAAGACGAGAGGTAACGAGTGAGTGGACGAGGGTGCGGGTGGTCTGTTCAGAGAGGAAGGGGCGAATTTTGCTAATATTATAGAGGAAGAAGCGACAGGTCTTAGCTGTCTGTTGGATATGGGCAGAGAAGGAGAGGGAGGAATCGAAGATGACTCCGAGATTGCGTGCTGAAGAGACGGGGAGGATGAGGGTGTTGTCAACAGAGACGGAAAGTGGGGGAAGAGGAGAAGAGGGTTTGGGTGGAAAGATAAGGAGCTCAGTCTTTGCCATGTTCAGTTTCAGATGCCGGTTGGACATCCAGGCAGCGATGTCGGAAAGGCAGGCTGAAACTTTGGCCTGGGTTTCAACTGTGATGTCGGGAGTGGAGAGGTAAAGCTGGGTGTCATCGGCATAGAGATGGTACTGGAAACCATGACATGAGATCAACGAGCCAAGGGAAGAGGTGTATATCGAGAAGAGAAGCGGTCCAAGGACAGATCCTTGGGGAACCCCAACAGAGAGCGGGATGGGGGTGGAAGAGGAGCCATTAGAAGATACTCTGAAGGTGCGTTGGGAAAGATACGAGGAGAACCAGGAGAGGACGGAGCCCTGGAACCCAAATGAGGACAGTGTGTCAAGAAGTAAATTATGATTGACGGTGTCAAAGGCGGCGGATAGGTCGAGGAGGATGAGGATGGAGTAATGGCCTTTGGATTTGGCGAGGAACAGGTCATTGCAGACTTTAGAGAGTGCTGTTTCTGTCGAGTGTAGTGGGCGAAAGCCAGATTGAAGCGGGTCGAGGACAGCCTGAGAGGAGAGGAAGTCAAAGCAACGGCTGTGGACAGCACGCTCAAGTAGTTTGGAGAGGAAGGGTAGAAGAGAAATGGGGCGGTAGTTGGAGGGACAGGTTGGGTCAAGTGATGGTTTTTTGAGAAGTGGTGTGACTACTGCGTGCTTGAAGGTGTCAGGGACAGTAGCAGTGGAGAGAGAGAGGTTGAGGATGTGACAGATTGAGGGGATAACTGTAGGAGAGATGTTGGTAAGCAGATTGGTGGGAATGGGATCCGAGGAACAGGTGGTGCACTTGGAGGAAGAAAGAAGGCGAGCAGTTTCCTCTTCGGTGATCTCAGGGAAGGAGGAAAAGGAGGCCGGGTTAGGTTGGTTGAGGGAGTGGGTTAAGAAGTCACAGGGAGGAGAAGGCTTGGAAGTGAATTCAAGGTTGATCTTCTGCACTTTATCGCGGAAGTGGTCAGCTAGTGATTGAGGAGAGAGTGAGGGAGGGGTGGGAGCGGAGGGTACTTTAAGTAGGGAGTTGAGGGTGGCAAAGAGGCGACGAGGGTTGGAGCCAAGAGAATTGGTTAATTGAGAATAATATTCCTGTTTGGCAAGGAATAGGGAGGATTGGAAGGAGGATAGCATGAATTTGTAATGGGTGAAGTCTGATAGGGTGCGAGATTTCCTCCAGAGTCGTTCAGCAGATCGGGTGCAGGAGCGAAGGTAACGGATGCAGGGGGTTAACCAGGGCTGCGGATTAGTGCGCTTAGTGGGGCGAGAGACAGATGGTGCTAGGGTATCCAGAGCGGTGGAGAGAGTTTCATTGTAGGTAGAGACAGCCGTGTCGACAGATTCAGAAGACGAGATGGAAGGGAAGAGATTGGAGATGTGGGAGGATAGGGTAGGGGGGTCGACAGCTTGGAGATTCCTGAAAGGCGTGGTTATAGTTGGGCGAGGTTGAGGGGGAGGGTGATGAAGTGTGAGGGTAATTAGGTGATGATCTGAGATAGGAAGGACTGAGGTGCAGAAATTGGAAGGTGAGCAGGAAGAGACGAGAACGAGGTCGAGACAATGGCCATCACGGTGAGTAGGGGTGGTAGAGCATAGTCGGAGGTTAAAGGAGGATATCAGAGCAAGGAATTTAGAAGCGTAGGCATTGGATGGGTTGTCAACGTGAATGTTAAAATCACCAAGAATGAGGGAAGGAGATGCGGGATCAAGAAAGACGGTGAGCCAAGCGTCGAAGTCAGTAAGGAATGAAGAGAGGGGTTTGTCAGGGGGGCGGTAGATGACTGCAACTCTGAGTGGTAATGGATGGAATAGCCGGATGGAGTGAGCTTCGAAGGACGAGAAGCAGTGAGACTGCGGTAGGAGGAGGGGTTGGAAACTACAGGAGGGTGAGAGAAGTAGCCCGACGCCTCCACCGCGGCCATCTGGGCGGGGAGTGTGGGAGAAGAGATAGCCTCCATGACAGAGGGCCGCGACTGAGGCAGAGTCGTCAGGGGAGAGCCAGGTTTCAGTTAGGGCGAGCAGTTGGAGGGAACGAGAGATGAAGAGATCGTGGGTGAAGGGCAGTTTGTTGCCGATCGAGTGGGCATTCCACAAGGCACATGAGAAGGGGAGGGAAGAGGGGGGGAGGAGGGGAATAGGGACGAGGTTGGAGACATCACGGAAGCGTTTGAATGGAAAGGAGGAGGACAGGTGGGGGGGGCCTGGATTAGGGTTAATGTCTCCCGCGGATAGCAGGAGGAGGAGCAAGAGAGTGCGGAGGAGGGTGGGGGAGGTCGGGCGACGAAGGCGACGAAGACGGGGTGCACATAGGAGGAATGGTGAAGGGTTAATGGTAGGAAGGAGATGTTGGAGATTAAGGGCTAGGAAGGAGGAGGGGGACAGGAGAGATGGTGAGGTGGTGAGGGATGCCGTAGCGGGCAGGATGGGGGGGAACACGGGAGGGCAATGGGTTCCAGCGGTAGACAGCGGTAAGGGGAGGGGAAAAAGATTAGGAAGGGACAGGGCAAGGAAGAAGATGTGGACAGGGGCCATAAGTAGTGGTTACAGTGTGACAGGTGTAAGTGTAGTGACAGAGCGAAGAGCCGGAGGCTTGGAATTGGTGGGATTGATGTACTGGAGAGTGGGTAAGTGCGTGGCTGGCAGGTTAGGAGGCAGGCAAGTGTGGCAGTGGCTGCAAGCTTGTAGGCGGGGTGAAGCAGGCTGGTGCGGATGGACAGGAACGAGCAGGGAGAGGCAGGTGGGCTGGAACAAGCAGTGAGGCAGGTAGGTTGACAAGTTAGCAGGTCAGCAGGTAAATCAGTGGGAGACAGGTTAGCGGGCGGGTTGGGGCATGCTGGTGCCGATGGATAGGAATGAGCAGGGAGACGCTGGAGAGCAGGTAAGTTAAGGGCTGACAAGTTAGCAGGCGGGCTGGAGCATACTGATGCAGGAGGACAGGAGTGAGCAGGGAGAAACTGGAGAGCAGGTATGTCAATGGCTGGTGAGTTAGCGGGCTAGTAAGCTAGTAGGCAAGTAAGTCAATGGCTGACAAGCTAGCAGGTTGGCTGGAGCAGCTGGTGCGGATGAATAGGAACGAGCATGGAGAAGCTGGAGCAGGCAGTCTGGAGCAGATGGACTGAGACAGGCAGGGAGAAGCTGGTTCAGGTGGATTGGAACACGCTGGAGCAGATGAGCTGGAGCAGGCAGGCTGGAGCAGGTACTGGAATAAGCAGGGAGAAGCTGGTTCAGGCGGACTGGAACACGCTGGAGCAGATGTGCTGGAGTAGGTAGGCTGGAGCAGGTGTACCGGAGCAAGTAGGCTGAAGCAAGCAAGGAGAAGCTGGAACAGTCGGACTGGAATGCTGGAGCAGGTGTACCGGAGCAAGTAGGCTGAAGCAAGCAAGGAGAAGCTGGAACAGTCGGACTGGAATGCTGGAATGCTGCATAGAGGCAGGTGTGATAGATGAACATATGCCTTATTGTCGAACTTATTTTTGCCTCAGGGCAGAGAACAGACCTCGGTGTCTATGCTTTATAAACAGCTGGGTATGATATCTGTGCAGCGAGATTATGGAGAGGTGGCTCGGAGGTGGTCTGCGGATATGAGGGTAGAGGTCAGCAGTGGTGACATTGCCCAGTTTTTGAAGGAGATTGCATATAAAGTGATTAGTGCTCGACATCGGGAGATACAATTTAGAATAATCTTGAGAGGCTATTTCTCCCCCATACAGGCATACTATACTGGCAATATACAAGAGCCAAAGTGTATCAAATGTAATTTCCAGAGAGCTTCCTTACATCATATGTTGTGGGAATGTCCTGAAATCAGGAAGTTTTGGGGTAAAATTATGGGATTCTGTGAGACATTGATACATAAAAAGATAAGTTTGCTGCCACGAAGCATAGTGTTAGGACTGGGTGGGAGCGGGAGGGATTTGCGACACATGGAGAGATTATTCATCTATAAGGCTATTCTGATTGGGAAACAAAGTATATTACAATATTGGACCCAGGATGTGTGGCCCTCATACTGGATATGGAGAAATATGTTGCATTCTCTGGCGACGATGGAGGCACATAGTGTGCACAGTAGTCCTAGAAGTAGACGACGCTTTTGGGAGGTTTGGGAACCGTACTTGCAGGCGCTCTCAAGTAGAGCTCGTAGCTTATTGGTTAACTCACTCACGCGATAGATTGGTGCTGGTTGAGGTGGGGTAAGATAAATGAACTCACCTGTGTGGGAGGGGGGAAGGGAGGAATGGGAGTACGGGGGGGGGGGGGGGGGGGAGGGAAGGGGGGGAGTGGGGGTTTCAAAGCTCAAAGTACCATAGTGAAAGAAGCTGAATCAATAAGGGAGGGAGGAATGGGGGGGTTGAGGAAGGGGAGAGGGGGGAATAAAGTTCAATATGGTTTGTATTCAACGGTTGCTAGTACTTTGGAATGTTTAGGAGTTTCTGCAATGATGATGTAACTATGTTCTATAAATGTTTGTGTGATCTTTAATAAAAATGATTAAACATAAAAAACATAACATAATCCCAATGTCAGTTGTTTTACCAGCTTCATCCACTGCTTTCTAGCAAGGCTCTGTTCCTACATGATATATGCAAGTAGAAGCTATTCAGACACAACATAAAGTTGCAGTCTTGGATTTGTTCATCTGTACTAAGTGAATAGAGGAAGCAATCTGTGTTAGACCCCTGATGCAGGAACAGTGCCGAAATACCACCTGTGCTGGATATTCAATAAAGTTTGCTTCCTATATCCCTTCTTGAGGCCCACTGCGCTTCCTTTCATTGTTGTGCTGTTGGTTCCCTCTGTCTTTGGCACATCCTACATGGATTTTATTCCATAAAGCTCCAGGACACATTGAGGGTAATTTTCTACATTTTTCATAGGTTAAGCATGTTTTACATGTGGAAAATGGTACAGGGGTACAGATGTGTATATCGCCTTACCAGATGGTTAGAACACAGTGCTGGGAACCAGGGGAGCCCAATTCCAATCCCACTGCAGCTCCTTATGATCTTGGGCAAGTCAAATAACCCTCCACTGCCTCAGGTATAAACTGAGACTGAGCATTCCAGGGACAGAAAAATACTTACTGCACCTGCAGGTGGTATATTAGAAATCAAAATAAATAAAAAGGTGCACTGAAAGACTCTCTGCATAGGCATTTATAGGCAGAGCTGTGATGTGCAAGCATAGTTTACAAATGACCTGTACAGCACAGAATACACAGAGAACGCCACTGTGACAGTCCATTTTATAAGGGTACATCTGTGCCTATGTTGTCTTTATAAAATGAAACTGCTCCAAGGCAAATCGTTAGTGGGTAAAATTCATAAACTTGTATTAGAACCAGAATGAATACCCACAAAATTATATTTGCAAAGCTGTATAGATTCAATAAGGTCATTTTAGTGACCTCAGCCATGCAACTCAATGATAATAGCTTTCAACATTGAAGGTTTTCAAAAATACACACTCATCTGAACTTGAAAGAGGAGTCGGCCAGGGGATCTTATTCCGACATGGCACATGATTCGCTTTTGCTGTATCAAGGAAACCTCGTTATATTTGCCAGACCCAGCCATTTTCCCTGTTATGTTCTCATCAAAGGTTCCCTGGCCAACTCCTCTTTCAAATTCAGATACGTACATATTTTTGAAAACCTTTTTGAATTTAAATGCAATATATTAAAGAAAGTGAAGATATAAGCTATTATCATTGAGTTGCTTGGCTGAGGTCACTAAAATGACCTGATTGAATCTATAAAGCTTTGCAAATATATTCACTCTGGTCTTTATAAAATGGGCACTTTTCCTGGACGTTTTCTTATGAAATTGCACCCAGTACTTTCCAGAAGAATGACTGAGCTCCTCTAAACTGGGTGAAATGTCTGCAGAATGGCTTGGTCCACACCTTTGAATCCTGAACACCACACGTCAGCTGTAGCACCATCTGTTAGTGTAGGAGCTGCTGTTTCTGTTACCATGACTGCAAAGAACAGCCTCCCAGGGGGACAGAGCAAATATAGTAACCAAATCAAGAAAACATTGGACAAGGATAGAGGACTGTTAGTGGTGCAAAAGGGAGATTGAAGCTAAACATTAAATAGAGCCTGTGGGAACCTTCACGTCATCTCCGTGTGAAATCAGATTCTTCACAAAAGAATGAGTCTTTGTATGAAGAAATCTTTACCACTGAATTACGCCAGCGCAGTAAAGTCTAAATTGCCAAAATAGCTCCTCTGTTAAATGTCAGAGGTATGAAGGGGAGAAAAACATTCAAATGGTGACCCCATTATATTAAAAACCAAATATCCACAAGACAACCGCTACAATTAATATAATATATATTTAATAGGGTCATGTGAAGATACTTAGCAACTGAAGTACGAAAGGAAAGGAAAAAAAGGGCTCACGTCACTCGAGATAAAAATTGCCCACCAGCAGTGACAGTGCAGAGACTTCACTGTGTTCATGGTGAACCTGCTCTTGCATCCACTGCAGCAGGACGTAACTCACAGGAACTAATGGAAAAAAAATCACAGGAAAGCAACGTGTAACTAAACTGAAGTCTGCCCACCCTCCCACGACCTTCACTCACTCTAGCCCCTAAGAACTGGCTTTCTCCTCTGTTTATTAATCCCACCGCACCTTCTCCTCTTGTCTTCTGGCACTAAACGGCTCTTGGGGAGTTGGATTTTTATGATGCCTGACACTGAGTCATACTGTGCTGAGGTAAAACAATACCTTTGTCAGAGGCAGTGCTGTAGTAAGACTTAAGAGAAGGTGGGGAGAGAGTCTGAGTGCTGCTCTTGGGGTCACTGGCCCCTGAACCTTACAATGAACTTTTCTTAATAGATGGGTCTCAGTCTCTCAGAAGAACACACACAGTATCTTTGGGGAACCAAAAATACCCATGATTCAGAGCAACCAGTGTGTATTTCACACTCCTGTAATACATGGGATTGAAGGTCAGCTGGGGATGGAATGAGTGGAATGTTTTGGCTGTAATTGTGTGTTGATATTCTCTGTTATGGGAAACAGGCTAGTTGTTTAAGGGATGCCAGCACCTTTGGGAAAGGCACCTTCAACCTGTGCAGGTCTGGGGGAGTTATTCTCTGTTATGGTGGTTGTTTAAGGGATGCCAGCACCTCTGGGAAAGGCACCTTCAACCTGTGCAGGTCTGGGGGAGTTATTCTCTGTTATGGTGGTTGTTTAAGGGATGCCAGCACATCTGGGAAAGGCACCTTCAACCTGTGCAAGTCTGGGGGAGTTATTCTCTCTTATGGGAAACAGGCTAGTTGTTTAAGGGATGCCAGCTTGTGCAAGTCTGGGAAAGGCACCTTTGTTTCACACTATAAAAGAGGGGGGAGCACGGACCTTCTTTAGAAGCTTGCCTGAACGTAGGGACGCCTTGTTCAGTGAAGGGTATGTCCCTGCAATCTCTGAGGAAGAGCTAGTACTTCCCTGGTGGTCTTCCCAGATGCTGACTGAATTGCGGGTGCTGTAAGTATCTTGGTGTATGTGTTCACATATGTATCACCAATAAAAGCGATATACCGCATATTGTGTCTGGTGGCTTTTGTGTTGTCATAAGCACAGCGCCCCCTAGTGTTACAACTCCTCAAAGCAGCCAGCAGGGCCCCGGGGGGGGGGGGGGGGGGGGGGAATTCCCCGGCGCCGGGGTCTCTTTCTTTCCTGCTCCTGACGGACCGAGTGATCATGTCATGACAAGAGCAGGAGAGAGAAAACTCTGGTGCCGCAGCCAGGCCCCCCGGGGAGGACCCGGAGGAGCAACTCCAGTGCTGCTCTTCTGTCCAGCTGAGCGGCTGCTTTTCCTCTCAGGGCGCAAAACCAAGCGTGCTCTGAGAGAAAATTCATCTCAGGGCGCAAAACCAAGCGTGCTCTGAGAGAAAAAACAGCTGCAGGGGCAGGCAATCGGCAGAAGAGCAGTGCTGGAGGAACACATCTGCTTGCGGGACCTTGGGATCCCCGCCAGCCAACAAGGTATTTTGGCAGCAATGATTGGAGGAATGGCCGCGATCCGGGGGGGGGGGGGGGGGGGGGGGGGGCCCGGTTCAGCCTCTCGGTGGCCCTGGCAGCCAGACTTGGTCTGGGCAGCCTACAGAGCATGGGGAAGGGTCACTGTGCTGTCTCTAGAGCAGGAGGTTCTCAACCCAGATCTTAGATGCAAATTTACCTCATGCACGGTCCTTGAGGATTTCCTAATAAACAGATTGGCTAGCTGCATCTAAGGTCTGGGTTGAAAACTTCCTGCTCTAGAGGAGAAGAGAGAAGACATGCAGAATGAGTTCCCAACATCTCCCAATTCAAGACCAAGTTTATGTGCTACCAGCGAAAGGGGGCCAATTTGGGGAAAAATGATATAGATCTTAACTGCAGGTCACCTCTGAGGAGAAGGTGTTTGGGGTCGACACAGCGCCTGCAAAATGCTCAGCTGCTTGGCACACAATTTTCTGATTCAAAGTTAGGTCATTCTTAAATATGCGTTATTTGTGTACTAAGATATTAGATATTTACAAGTTTATAAGAATAGCCATTTTGATCTTGAAGGATAGAAAGCAGAGCAGTTTGAAATTTTAAAGGGAAATCTGGAAAAAGCAATGGGCCACCCTGCTTAGTGGTGGAGCTGCATGCTACCATGTAGGAGATCTGGGTTCAAATCCTGGCCTGGGTTTCTGCTTAAGGGACTGAACGGGCTTCACAGTGCTGAGGATATGATACTTAGAGCTCTACTAGGGAACAGCATTCTGGCTAACGAACTGTAACAGCTAGTGGCCACACTCAGGATACAGGGTATAGCAGGCGCCAGAAGGGATTGGTACAGCTATGCTGAACAGAAAAGGCTCATGGCTCTGTAGTCCAGAAAAGACCAGTTTCTCTGGTGCAGAATCTTCCCAACAAACTAAAGAAACAGGACAAAACCACTTCATCTGTCTCCAAATTTCATTTTATCATTGAGAATGTAAGGTTTTCACAGTATCAAAAGTAAATAATAATAATAATAATAATTAAAAAAAAGAGTGAATCTAATATACACTTGGCTAACACAGTACAGGAGTAAAACCAACAGTCCATGGAGGAAGGACTCCAAGAAGCTCCAAGACAGCAGAACCTCACTGTAGAACCAGGGCAGCACCAGTAACCATCTTTAACATTATTTCAGGTTGCTTTTGTCATCGGCCAATAACATCATTATTTTGGTTTGTTAAAGAGATTAAAAATGTTTGCTTATTAGCTACATGGTCAGGTACTGGGAAAACTGTGCTGAGGAACTAGACACAGTCCACCATTACTGGGGCAGGAAGAGAACCTCCTCAAGTGCTAACATTCAAAGACAGCAGGACATAGAGATTGTTGCTTTGGTCCCAGCAGGGCCCCTTCTAAGAGCAGTTCAGGATCCTCACAGAGGGGAGGAGGAATGGGGTGCAGGCAGAGAAAGACAAGCAGGGAGCGAAGTTGTCTTTTCTCACTTGTTAAAATTACGCAAACATAAAATATTCAAGCTACAGAATGGTTTGCTGAGGGAGAGAGAGTGAACTTTCAGGTCTGAGGTTAGAATGAAACAGGTCCCAAATGAAAGGCAAGAAAGTAAAGAGCTTTAGGACTTGCTGGGAGGAATGATGAAAAGAGAGTTTCTCTGGAAAAATCCACTGAAATAAACACTCAGGAACTGGGTTGTACCGGTGTGTGGGTTCAAATTGGTACAAAAGATGAAAACACTTGCCAGTCAGGGTCCCTGCAAGTTCTGATCCACCAATGCTATTACTTAATCTGCTATCACAGGGGGAGGGGGAACGCTGGCATGAAGAGCAGGGAGGCGTGGCTTCTGACTTCGCAATGCCAGCGGCATACTAGTCCTTTCTGACCTCACTGCGCCTGGCTGGAAGTGGTTTTCTTCAGACTGAAATTGGTCCAGTTCACAGCCACTTTCTGCCGGGTCTGTTTTGCAGAATCTAGACAAAACCTATGGTTAAAAGACAGGAAAGAAAGGATTAGATTCAAGACTCAGTAGTCTGTGCAATGCAGGGGAAACAGTCCTCCAGATAACAGTGCTATAAAGGCACGAACAGCCAAACGTCTCCAGCAGCTGAGAAAGTCTGCAGAAAAACCCTAAGTGCAAGGAGCTTCCAATCACCTTGTGCAATTTCTAGAACCCAGAAAAATGAAACACACTCATATGCACAGTCACTTCAGACACAGAGTGACAAAATGTTCTTTTCTCACCTCCCTGAATCAGCACAATTTTCTTCCACATCTCTCTTGTGCATGCATCTGTGTGACTGTCCATGGTCTACCAGCAGTAAGTGCTTCATGCACACAGAACTTAAGCAGCACAGTTCAAGCTGCTGGGGAGGAGGGCTAAAGAGAAACAAGGGGGAGATTGGCAGGCTGGGAAATAAAGAGGATGAGATAAAGTGGGAAAGTGGAAAAGCTAGAATAGGAGAGAAGAAAGAGGGGCCAAATGGAAGAGATAAAGAAATGAGGAAAGAGGGTAAGCAGATGAAAAGAAGCAGAGAGCATGCAATAAGTGTTGGAGTAGATTAGTAAGATGAGGAAGCCTTCCATTTGCTGATGAGCAGTGACTGCTGTCCAATGGCTGGAGACAGAAAAAGCAGTTTGGGATGAGAAGCGAGATTGGAGAATAGACAAGAAGGGGGAAAGGGGACAAGCAGTGAATGGGTACTACAAGTAACAAAGAAAAGCTGAAGGAATGAGAGGAAAACAAAGACAGGATGGAAAACATGGAAAGAAGAATGGAAAATGGTTAAATTTCCATTTAGTCAGGAGTGAATGATTCCTCTCCATTCCTAGACCAAGTTCCCTCTCTGGACAAGGCCTGGAGAGGAGTCTACATCAAGATGGTGAAATTAGATCTTACCTGCTAATTTTCTTTCCTCTAGACCCTCCAGACCGGTCAAGACGCGTGGGTTATGTACTCCTACCAGCAGAGGGAGACTGAGAAAACACTGAGCTTTGAACACTGCCTATATAACCTGTGCAGTACATACAGTAGCCAGTATGCCACTCACAAAGCAGAGTAACAAAAAACACAACTTGAACTTTAACTAGCAACCCTGTACATGGCTTCCGCCAACTGCAAGAACAATCACTGTTTCTTTTATTTGCATTGTAAAGACTGTCAATTCGTGCTTCCACAGGTGGACTATCTGCAACGCCACACCTGCACCAGACCCAGACCAGCCAAAAACTGGTAACAAGAGTCTGAGATTATGACAATCATCAGCTGCCAAGAAATGCTCACTGAAAAACTACCTCCTGGCCTACAGTATATCTGGGCGGGTCCTTGACCGGTCTGGAGGGTCTAGAGGAAAGAAAATTAGCAGGTAAGATCTAATTTCACCTTCCTCAGCGACCCTCCAGACCGGTCAAGACGCGTGGGACGTACCAAAGCAGTAAATACCTTATGGGCGGGATCTACGAAGGCCAGAGGTCAACACTGCTGCTCCAAAACTCGCCTCTTCCTTCGCATGCACATCAATCCTATAATGCTTCACAAACGAATGCAACGAAGACCAAACCGCCGCCCGACAAATATCTGAAGGCGGAATCATACTATTCTCCGCCCAGGAAGCCGCAACTGCTCTGGTAGAATGAGCAGAAAACCCCTTAGGAACCTCACGGCCCTTCACCAAATAGGCCGACGCAATCGCCTCCTTCAACCATCTTGCTATAGTCGCCTTGGACGCCGCTGCGCCCCTTTTAGGGCCACCATGAAGCACGAACAAACGATCCGACACTCTGAATTCCTGAGTTCTAGACAGATAACACCGCAAGATGCGACGAACATCCAACTTCGCCAGCCGACGCTGTTCCGAATCTCCCTCCAAGTTACCTAAAACAGGTAACGAAATGACCTGATTAACATGAAACTCTGATACCACCTTTGGCAAAAAGGAAGGCATCGGCCTCAAAGACACCCTTTCCTTGGAAAAAGACAGAAAGGGCTCTCTACACGACAAAGCCTGCAATTCCGAGACTCTCCGAGCTGAGGTAATAGCTACCAGAAAAACCGCCTTCAAGGAAAGATCTTTGCAGGAAGCCGCAACCAAAGGTTCAAATGGAGGTCTGACTAAGGCATCTAAAACGAGATTCAAATCCCACGGGGGAACCAACCGCCGACGAGGCGGCCGCAACAACTTCACACCCTTCAAAAAACGAACAACCTCCGGAATAGAAGCAATGGACTTCCCCTGAACCTTCCCCCGAAAACATGACAACGCTGCCACCTGAACCTTCAAGGTAGCCAAGGCCAGACCCCTGTCCAAACCATCCTGCAAAAATTCCAACACCTCTGCCACCGAGGAACGAAAAGGCATCACCGTCCGCTCTGCACACCAGTGCTCAAACAATCTCCAAACGCAAACATACGCCAAAGAGGTGGAGGTTCTGCGGGACTTCAACATTGTATCAATGACTCTGGCAGAAAACCCTTTCTTCCTCAACCTGTGCCTCTCAAGAGCCAAGCCATAAGCGAGAACCGAGCCGGGTCTGGCATAACTATCGGACCTTGACACAAGAGTACCGTTTCCGACAACTGAAAGGGCTTCGCGATCGCCAACCGCACCAGATCTCCGTACCACGGTCGACGCGGCCAGTTTGGAGCTATCAAAATTACCCGGCCTGAGTGCCGCTCGATGCGCTGAATTACTCGACCTACCAACGGCCACGGAGGAAACACATACAGCAATCCCTGTGGCCAGGGTAACAGCAGAGCGTCGAGACCCTCCGCACGCGGATCTCTCCAACGACTGAAAAACCTGGGGACTTGGGCATTGCGCGCCGTGGCCATCAGATCCATAACTGGCATACCCCAGACCGACACAATTCGGCCGAACACCGCCTGATGCAGAGACCACTCTCCGGGATCCAGAGTATGCCGGCTCAAAAAATCTGCGTCTACATTGTCCACCCCGGCCACATGAGCCGCCGAGAGCGCCTGAAGATGACCTTCCGCCCAGTGGCATAACAGTGCCGTCTCCTCCGCGACCGCCTGACTCTTTGTGCCCCCTTGCCGATTGACATAGGCCACGGCTGTGGCATTGTCGCAGAGCACTCTGACTGCCTTGTGGAGAAGCATTGACTGAAAACTCTGAAGAGCCAACCGAATGGCCCGAGTCTCCAACCGGTTGATGGACCACCTTGCTTCCGCCTGGGACCACCGCCCCTGCGCTACCTGACCGAGACAATGCGCTCCCCATCCTAGCAGGCTTGCGTCTGTGACAAGAACCACCCACTGAGGGGACTCCAACGGCATTCCCTTCTCCAGATTGCAAGTTCTGAGCCACCAACGGAGGCTGCGGCGGACAACCGGCGACATCGGCAGCCGTACCTCCAACTCCTGCGACAGGGGAGCCCACCGACTGAGGAGAGAGGACTGAAGCTGACGCATGTGCGCCCGGGCCCAAGGAACTACCTCTATGGTCGCCGCCATCATCCCCAGAACTTGCAGGTAAGCCCGGGCCGTCGGGGACGGCAGTGCAAGAAACCGCCGAATCAGGTCCTGCAACTTGCTGATTCTCGGGGGAGGCAAAAACACTTGACCCGACCTCGTATCGAAGAGAACCCCCAGATACTCCAGAGCCTGCGATGGTACCAACTGACTCTTGCCGAAATTCACCACCCAGCCCAGAGACTGGAGAAACTGTACCACACGCGACGTCGCCCCCTCGCTCTCCGCAAGGGACTTGGACCGAATCAACCAATCGTCTAGATACGGGTGCACTAAGATACCCTGCCGGCGCAACGCTGCCGCCACCACCACCATGACCTTGGAAAAGGTGCGGGGAGCTGTTGCCAGACCGAAGGGCAGGGCACAAAACTGAAAGTGCTTCCCCAAAACTGCAAAGTGAAGAAAACGCTGGTGCGCCGCTCGAATGGGAATGTGAAGATACGCCTCCGTCAAGTCCAGAGAAGTTAGAAACTCTCCCTGCCGGACTGCAACAATGACCGACCGCAAGGTCTCCATGTGAAAAGAGGGAACTTTGAGCGCTGCATTGACTCTCTTTAGATCCAAAATAGGCCGAAAGGCATCCTCCTTCTTTGGCACCACAAAGTAAATTGAGTAACACCCCGAGCGTTGCTGAGCGGGCGGAACAGAAACCACTGCTCCCAGACTGAGAAGACGACGCAACGTGTCTCGTACTGCTGCTCTCTTGAGCCTCGAGTGACAAGGGGACTCTAGAAACCGTTCGGGCGGAGAGGTCTCGAACTCCAGGGCATAACCATCTCGAACCACTTCGAGAACCCACTGATCTGATGTGGACCCAGTTCTGGTAAAACTGACTCAGCCGAGCTCCTACACGCACCAGAACCTGGGTCCGCACACCTTCATTGGGCAAGCCGCCCCGAGGGCTGACCTCCCCCGAACGAGCCCCGGCCTCCGCGACGACTCCCGCGAAAGGACTGGGTGCGCTGGAAGAACCTACCTCTAGAAGCCCCACTAAACCTACCAGGCCTATACCGTCGAGCCTCACTAAGTCTACCTCGAGAGGAATTACCCCTAACTCCCAGCTTGGGACGAAAATCCGGGAGTCGAGGCACCTTGGCCTCACTAAGGCCTTTCACTAACTTATCCAACTCGTCGCCAAAAAGCCTAGAACCCTTGAAGGGAAGAGAACACAACTTAGCCTTAGAGGCCGCATCCGCGACCCAACCTCTTAACCAGAGAGCCCTACGCGCTCCCACTATCATAGCCATATTTTTAGCAGACGCACGCAACAAATCATACAGTGCGTCAGACAAAAAAGACGAACCCATCTCCAACTTGGCTAAATCCTGTAAACCCGAGGTCCCAAACTCCCCGGGATCATCCAGGAGCTTCTCGGCCCAGCGAAAACACGCCCGCGCCACCAGGCCCCCACACACCGAGGCCTGGAGAGCTAGCGCCGACAAGTCAAAGCTTCGCTTAAGAAATGCTTCCAATCTCCTATCCTGGGGTTCACGGAGTGCGGCCCCACCATCCACTGGAATAGCCGTCGCTTTAGTAACCGCTGTCACCACTGCATCTACCGTAGGAGCCTTAAGGGAATCCCTATCCTCCTGCGGCAGGGGATAAAGTCTCGCCATTGCCTTAGAAACCTTACACGGCGAATCTGGCGAATCCCATTCCTGGGAAATCATCTCCCTGAGATCCTTGTTCATAGGAAAGGTCCGAGCTCTACGCTGAATGCCTTTCACCAAGGGATCCTGCCCAGATTCACCTGAAGCCACCTCAGGATTAAACTTAAGGGTAGCTGTGACCTGATCAATGAGCTCCGAAAGCTCATCCCTATGAAAAATCCTAACTACTGAGGGATCTTCCCCAGGAAGGGAGTCCACCGGATCTACCGGACCCTCAAACCCCTCAGACTCTCCCCCGTCACTAAATGGGCCTTCCGTGCCCACCTAAGACAGACATTCCTCATCCTCTGTCCACTCTATCCGGGGTCTTTTAGGCAGCATGGGACTAACCCCCTCCACTCCCTGGGGGGGGCCCGATTTCCAAGCCTGGAAAAGAGTCCAAACAAACTCTGGAGGGAAGCTAACCCCTCCTGGACCCTCATTAGGCACTTTGTGTGTCCCCACTGGAGCAACTGGCTCAACCACAGAAGCCTCTGCACATCGCGCTGAATTCAAAATGGCGGCCGTTCCCGCCGAAACTGAAAGCGCCGCTGCCGGACCCGCTTGAGTTGCCGCTGCTAAGGGGGCCGCCGATAACGCTGGGACTTCCGCGGTTAACTCCGGGGGAACTGCCTCCACACGTTTGGGCTCACCGCACAACCGACACTGACCACCCGGCGATTCGATGCCCCGGCGCGAGCACGCGCGACAACGGAGTAGTTTGCCCGCCATAACTACAAAGGTAAAGCCCGCGCTTTCCCTTACCGGCCCCAATGTCAGACAGGCTCCAGCAACACTGCTCTCTCGCTACTAAGACGGAAAAGAACTCCCGTTCGTTCCGTATTAAATAAATAAATATATCTCCCTTAAAGAGACAGGAGACAGGTCTGGCAGCTGAAAATTGCAAGGCTCTCAAGGCTGCAGTACACAGACAGCAGCCGAGGCACAAAGCTGCCAGTAACCCAGTACTGGAGAGCAGCACAGGGGGAGGGACCCGCCCAAGCAGGTGTGACAACCCAGGGGGAACTACTGGGCCCCACCGGACCCAGGGCCCCGAAGCACTTTTTTTTTTTTTTTTTTTTGGCAAACCACGTACAGGGTACTTAAAGGATAAAAATCCCCTGAAAGAAAACCAAAATCCTGAATCCCTAAAATCAAAGCTACCTCACCAGACTATTGAAGACTGCACAGGCTGTCCTTCTACCTCTGCTGAGACTGAGAAAATACTGGCTACTGTATGTACTGCACAGGTTATATAGGCAGTGTTCAAAGCTCAGTGTTTTCTCAGTCTCCCTCTGCTGGTAGGAGTACATAACCCACGCGTCTTGACCGGTCTGGAGGGTCGCTGAGGAATTATTAATTATTACACCTTTGAAATACTTACCAAAAACATCCTAGTGTGACTTACAAAATTAAACCCTTAAATCCCTCTCCTCAGCCATTTCCCTTCCTTTCTTGAGCTCAAGGGCTTCACCTTACTAACATCCCAAGTACCACTGACCCCCAATCAGAGAGGAGAGTCAGACTCTGCATCAGCTCTTGCTACCTTTCAGTCCTTCTGCTTCACCTTAGCTCATGCCAAAACGTCTGAGCCTGGCTTTTCGCTCACCTCTTAAAGTATTCCACTTCTCTATCAGTCTCATCCATCTCTGCACCATCCACATCCTTAGGCAGAAAAACATCATCTAGGCCAGTGAAAGGAGAAAAAACAAGCTTTGGATAAGCACAAAATAGCATAGGATACATTTCCCCTATCCAATTCCACATTATGTTCTTTGGGCGTGTCCCTATTTTCAATTTCTGCAGAGAAATTGCACATTTACAAGAGAAAATTACAGCTGAAAGCAAGTGGAGGGTACAAGTAGGAAACAAGCTTCCAAAGAGCCTGCAGGTTGCGGGGCTGGAGGGAGGCGAGCCTCCAATGAGACTACAGGTTCTGGGGCTGGAGGGAGATGAGCCTCCAATGAGACTGCAGGTTCCGGGACTGGAGGGAGATGAGCCTCCAATGAGACTGCAGGTTCCGGGACTGGAGGGAGATGAGCCTCCACTGAGCCCACAGGTTCCAGGGATGGAGGATCTGGTAGGACTAGGTGGGAGAAGAGTTCCCAAACAGTCCCAGAGGATGGACGGTGAGCATTTTCTTTCCTCAGGCTCTCAGGAAGCAGAGGGAAGATTATTTTTACATTGCACCTACAAGCCTCCTGCTCCCTAGCTGGCTTAAGAATTACCTATTTCCTCTCCTAAAACCATTGCTTTAGATTCATGAATCCCATCCCTCCTCCAGACTGCTGCTCAAAGGCTCCATATTGACTACGCTCTGAAAACTAAGAGCAGGGATGAGGCTGGATGGGCACTCACCGATAGAGCCACTGCATTTCTCCGTCTTCTTCCTGCTCTTCCTGCTTTTGCCTTTTGATTGTGGTGATCCTCCTCCTCCTGGAGCACGTCGGGGGGCATGGGGCCATTCTTCTCCTCCTGTAGGCACTGTGACAGCCTCCCAGTGCACCTGCTCATTTCTCTCCCCATTTACTTCTATCTCAGGTCTGGCATTGCCCTCCTGGCTGAGGCCCATCTCTGGAGAGTTATTTATTGTCTGCATTTCAGAGGCTGCTCTGGGTGGCAAACTCTCCGCCTTGGTCAAGTACCTCAGCATTTTCTTTGCCTCGCTCTTTTTAACTGCACAGTTCTGCTTCTTATTCCGTTTCTGCTGTCCCACTTCAGGCATTTGCTCCCATAGCTTTGGTCCTTGTCCTGCTGCTGCTTCCTGGCTGTTCTGGACAGAATTTGCCTGCTTCTGGGACTGAACCCAGATCATTCTGGACAGATTTGGCACAGCACTCAGCCGCTTCACCACACCATTTTCTGTCGCTGACTGGTGTGCTACAGGTCCAGCCTCCTCTGCCTTCCATGCCTCCAGCTCTTTCTGCTGCAATGTGTGGTGGCTAGAAGAACCCAGAGTTAGAGGAGAAAGATCAAGGTCAATCTCCTGGAGATCAGAAGAGCCATTGAGATGAGAGAGTCGGTTTTTCTGCTCCAACACAGCAGCTTTCTTGGGGAAGTCACTGACATCCAAGTTGAGGTCACAAACGCTGAAGCTAGCCCGGATGGAGTCCTTTATAGTGTTCTTAATCTCCTCGAGCCGGCTGCTCAGAAAGCTGTTAACTCGGTCTAGCTCCAGCTGTGGCCAACGGAGTTTGTCTTCCAATTCTACCTCCACATCCTCTCCCACAGATGAACTGCGCTCGGCCCTTTTCTGTGTCTCTGCCTCCAGCTGAGCTTTTTCCTTCTCCTGCAATACACAAGAGCTATGAATGTCCCTAAACTTCACTTCTATCGTTCAGGTTCTATTAGGAAGATAAATGATGGCAGAAAAAGGCCAGCTTGACCTGTACAATCTGTCCAGAAAGACGGCTAGGATTGTGCCTGCAGGTTAATCCTCCCCCCCCCCCCCCCCCCCCCCCCCCCACCTTTAAAGACTTTAGGGTTATAACTGATGCCTGGTGCAGTCTACCTTCTTGATGCCCTTTTTTTTTAAAATGTGAAAGTCACTTAAGATTTACTGTGAGTAGAAATACTCTCTATGCTTTTATTCCATCTTCATGCCATATCGGGAACCTCTGTGTTTTCCACACCTTTCTAAACTCCATCACTGTATTTGACCCCACTACTTCCCACAAGTATTTCCTGATGTTGCTTTTCAGGTTCTCTCCTCACAACTTCACTTCATGGTCTCTTGAACAACATCTACCCCTAACGCTACTTCCTGGATATTGATTTCCAGATGTGGACACTAGTCCAGCAATGAAGCTGAGACCTTCCCCCTCCTCTAGCCCACATCCCAAAACAAGCATTGCAAAACTGCATGATGCATTGCCCTCTGGTAGTCTCACCTTCCTCTTCTGCTTGTGCCGGGCCCGTTTAGCAGCCTTGGCACTGTTCACTGCTTTGGGCTCGGTGCTGTTGATATAATCCAAGAGCTCATTCACATCCCGGTGATCCACAGCCGGTTCTCCTGAAGGGCCATGCCCCAGCTTTTGCGGAAGCTCCTCTTTTCTCTTGGTCAGTCGTGAACGCAGCTTCTCCCGAATCTCAGCATAATTCCGGCTTGTCGGGGCAGCAGGTGGCTGGGAAACAGAAGCATACATATTAATGACAACCCTGAGGGCATCTCGCAAGCAAAGGTGAAATTAGATCTTACCTGCTAATTTTCTTTCCTCTAGACCCTCCAGACCGGTCAAGACGCGTGGGTTATGTCCTCCTACCAGCAGAGGGAGACTGAGAAAACACTAAGCTTTTGAAGCCTGTATATATAACCTGTGCAGAACCTCCACTAGCCAGTATACCCCTGACAAAGCAGAGAAACAAAAAACACTAACAACAACTAGCAACCCTGTACGTGGTCACAGTAAACTGCAAAAACAAGAAACATCTTCCGCTTGCTCTTACGGAAACATGTTCCTTTGCCTTTGATAAAACAGTTGGGCTTCTACAGGTGGACTATCAAAGAAGAGCCCCACCTGTCCCGGACTCCTATCACAAAACAGAAATAAACAGTCTGCAATTAGAGAAACAACAATTTACAGCAGCCAAGAATTATCCAACAAACACACCTCCTGGCCTCCAATACAGACAGGGCGGGCTCTTGACCGGTCTGGAGGGTCTAGAGGAAAGAAAATTAGCAGGTAAGATCTAATTTCACCTTCCTCAGCGACCCTCCAGACCGGTCAAGACGCGTGGGACGTACCAGAGCAGTAACTAACTTATGGGAGGGACCTACTAAGGCCAGAGGTCAAAATTGCTGCCCCAAAGCGCACCTCGTCCTTTGCATGCACAGGAATCCTATAATGCTTCACAAAGGAATGCAACGAAAACCAAACCGCAGCCCGACAAATATCTAACAGAGAAATCATACTATTCTCCGCCCACGAGGCTGCCATTCCCCTAGTGGAATGAGCAGACCAGCCCCTAGGCACCACAGGACCCTTCACCAAGTAAGCAGATGCAACCGCCTCCTTCAACCACCGTGCTATGGTCACCTTAGGAGCCGCTGCACCCTTCTTTGGGCCACCATGAAGAACGAACAAACGGTCAGAGGCTCTGAAGTCCTGAGTTCCAGAGAGATAACAACTCAAAACTCTCCTGACATCCAGCTTGGCAATACCACGCTGCTCCGAATCTCCAGCCATATCACCCAACACTGGCAGAGAGATGACCTGATTAACATGGAACTCGGAAACCACCTTGGGCAAAAAAGGAAAGCACCGTCCGCAACGAAACCTTTCCCTCAGAAAGGACAAAAATGGTTCCCTAAAAGACAAAGCCTGAAGCTCTGAAACACTCCGTGCTGAAGTAATCGCCACCAACAAGACCGCCTTTAAAGATAAATCCTTACAAGATGCCGATACCAGAGGCACAAACGGAGGCCTGATCAAAGCATCCAAAACTAGCTTCAAATCCCACGGAGGCACCATCCGTCACTGAGGCGGACGCAGCAACTTAACACCCTTCAAAAAACGCACTACCTCAGGCACAGACGCGAAGGACTTTCACTGAAGCTTCCCACGAAAACATGACAAAGCTGCCACCTGAACCTTCAGTGTAGACAAGGCCAGACCTCTATCAACACCATCGTGCAAAAATTCCAAAACTTCCGCCACCGAAGAGTGAAACGGCCGAACTCGATGGTCTTCACACCAGTGCTCAAAGATTCTCCAAACCCGGACATACGCCAAGGAAGTGGATCGTCTACGGCAACTCAACATCGTAGCAAAGCCACTGGATGAAAGCCCCTTCTTCTTCAACTTGTGCCGCTCAAGAGCCAAGCCATAAGCGAAAACCGAGCCGGATCCGGCATGATTATCGGGCCTTGACACAGAACTGATCCCAACAAAGGCAGGGCCGCCGCCCCTGCCAACCGCACCAGGTCTCCATACCATGGTCGACGCTGCCAATCCGAAGCTACCAGAATCACCCGACCAGAGTGATGTTCGATGCGCTATATTACTCGACCGACTAACAGCCACAGAGGAAACACATACAGTCACTCCCGAAGCCAAGGCAACAGAAGAGTGTCGATTTCCTCCGCTCAAGGGTCTCTTCAGCGACTGAAAAAAAAAATCTCTGAACTTGCGCATAGCGAGCCGTTGCCCTAAGATCACCGAAAGTCCCCAGACCGACACAACTCACTGGAACACTGACCGAAGAAAAGACCACTCTCTGGGATCTAGAGTGTGCCTGCCGAGATAATCTGCATCTATGTGACCTACCCCGGCCACATGCGCTGCCAAGAGAGCCTGAAGATGAGTTCAACTGCGCCGCCAAGGCTCTTTGTTCCCCCCTTGACGGTTGACATATGCTACTGCCATGGCATTGTCACAGAGCACTCGGACTGCCTTGTGGCGAACCACCGACGTCAAGGCCTGGAGTGCCACCCGAATGGCCCGAGTTTCCAGCCGGTTGATGGACCACTCTGCTTCTGCCCGAGACCACCGGCCTTGAGCTACCTGACTGAGACAATGTGCCCCCCAACCTTGCAGACTGGCATCCGTGACCATTACCAGCCCCTGTGGGGACTCCAACGGCATTCCTTTCCCAAATTGCGCGGACTGAGCCACCAGCGGAGACTGAGACGAGGGGCCACCGACAGCGGACAACACATTTCCAAGTCCTGCGACAGAGGGGACCAACGACTGAGCAGAGCTGACTGTACCTGACGCATGTGCGCCCTGGCCCACGGAACTACCTCTATGGTCGCCGCCATCAGGCCCAGGACCTGACGATAAGTACGGGCCGTCGGCGCCTTCTCTGCAAGGAACCGACGAATCGGACCCTGTAACTTGGAACCAAAAGGCTGCACAAAGGAAAGTGAAGATAAGCTTCCGTCAAATCCAGGGAAGTGAGAAACTCTCCTTTCCTGACCGCACCAGTGACCGACCGCAACGTCTCCATCCGGAAAGAGGGCACCTTGAGTGCCGCATTGACCCTTTTGAGATCTAAAATGTGACGAAAAGTGTCCTCTTTCTTGTGGACCACAAAATAGATCAAATAGCACCCTGAGCGTTGCTGATCTGAAGGAACAGGAACCACGGCTCCCAACGCGAGCAGCCACCGCAGAGTGTCCCTCACTGCTGCCCTCTTGCTCCAAGACCGACAGAGGGATTCCAGAAACACTTCGGGAGAACAGCTTTCGAATTCCAGCGCACATCCGCCTCGAAACACCTTGAGAACCCACTGATCTGACCTGATTTGGGCCCAACTCTGGTAAAACAGACTCAGCCGAGCCCCAACATGCACCAGAGCCTGAGCCCGCACACCTTCATTGGGAATTGTGGCCTGAATACTAACCTCCCGCGGAAAAGCCACGCCCTCCGCGACGACTCTCATGAAAGAACTGTGTGCGCTGGAAAAACTGACCCCTAGAGGTCCTACTACTATTAAACATTTCTATAGCACTACTAGACTTATGCAGCGCTGTACAAATTAACATGAAAAGACAGTCCCTGCTCAACAGAGCTTACAATCTAAATTGGACAAACAGACAGCTAGGGGTAGGTCCCACTCGATCTGCCCGGCCTATACCGCTGAGCCTCCCTAAACCGTCCCCGAGAGGAACTAGTTCTGGCCCCTGCCTTGAACCGAAAATCTGGAAGCCATAGAACCTTGGTATCACTAAGACCTCACACTAACTTGTCCAAATCTTCTCCAAAGAGCATAGCTCCCTTAAGTGGCAGAGACCCACAACCATAGCCATATTTTTTGTCTGAAGTAGGCAACAAATCATAAAAGCCTCAGACAAAAAGGATGAACCCATGTCCAAGTCGGCTAACTCCTGACCCCCAGAAGAACCAACATCTACCGAATCATCCAGGAGCTTCTCGGCCCAACGAAAACATGCCCGAGCTACCAGACCCCCACAAACCGAGGCCTGCAGGGCTAGAGCCGACAAAACAAAACTACGCTTGAGAAAAGATCCCAACTTCCTATCCTGAGGATCACGGAGAGCCGTTCCTCCATCAACCGGGATAGCCGTAGCTATAATTACTGCCGTCACTACTGCATCTACCGTGGGAGCCTTAAAGGAATCCCTATCGTCCTGAGGGAGGGGATAAAGCCTCGCCATTGCCTTTGCCACCTTACACGGCAAATCCCATTCCTGACAAATCATCTCCCGGAGATCCTTGTTCATAGGGAAGGATCACGCCTGACGCTGAATGCCCTTCACCAACGGATCCTGGACAGTTTCCCCCAACGCCACCTCAGGACCAAACTGAAGGGTGGACGACACCTGATCTATGAGTTCTGACAGCTCATCTCTATGGAAAATCCGCACTACTGAAGGATCCTCTCCAGGAATCCAACAATCCTGCTCCTGAGAGCCGTCAATTCCATCTGACTCCCCCAGATCACTAAGCGCAGCTTCTGCAGCTACAGGAGAAAAACATTGCCTGTCCTCTGACCACTCTAACCGTGGTCTCTCAGCCAAGATGGAAATAGCCCCCTCTTCCAATTGGGGGGGGGGGAGGGGGGGCCCCGATCTCCAGGCCTGATACCGCGTCCAGACAAAATCTGGAGGAAAACCCACCATTCCTGGACCGTCATTAGGCCCTTTTGTGCCAAAAACGGAGGCCGCAGGCCCAAAACCAGCCGGCTCCATGGGCCGCGTCAGACTCAAGATGGCGGCTGTTCCCGCCGAAACTGTTCCCGCTGACAGCGGCCCTGCCTACGCTCCCGCTGACCCGGAGACTCCCGACACCATCGATCCCTCCGCGGTCAAGTCGGGGGGTGCCGCAGCCACCTTTATAGGTGCACCGCAAAGCTACACTGAGCGCCCGGCGCCTCTACCCCTCGCCACGAGCACGCGCGACATCGGAGGAGCTGGGCCGCCATAAACCACGAGGGAAGGGAAAAGCTGTTCCGCAAACGCGCCAAACCAAAAACTCACTCACACTGCAAAAGCACTGGAGAAAGCGCTGCTCTCTCGTTCCAGCAAGGAATCAAAACCCCCGTTCGGTCCGCTGAAAATAAAGAAATAAATGCCCTTAAAGGCACAGTACTCCAACTCTGGCAGCTGGAAATTGTCAAGGCTACAATACTGAGAAAGCAGCCGAGGCACAAAGCTGCCAAGCAAAACGAAATAGAATAACTGACCTTAAAGGCACAGTACTCTAATTCTGGCATCTGGAAATTGTAAGGCACTCAAGGCTACAATACTGAGAAAGCAGCCGAGGCACAAAGCTGGCAAGCAAAATGACATAGAATAACTGACCTTAAAGGCATCGTACTCTAACTCTGGCATCTGGAAATTGTAAGGCACTCAAGGCTACAATACTGAGAAAGCAGCCGAGGCACAAAGCTGCCAAGCCAACAGGGGGAGGGACCCAAACATAGGTGTAACACCCCAGGGGGAAAAACTGGGCCCCACCAGACCCAGGGCCCCAAAGCACTTTTTTTTTTTTTTTTTTTTTACACACACGTACAGGGTACTGCAACAGAATAAAGTTTGGAAGGAAAAAATCCTACGACCCAATGACAAACTACCTCACCAGATTATTGGAGACTGCACAGGCTGTCAACTGCTACCTCTGCTGAGACTGAGAAAATACTGGCTAGTGGAGGTTCTGCACAGGTTATATATACAGGCTTCAAAAGCTTAGTGTTTTCTCAGTCTCCCTCTGCTGGTAGGAGGACATAACCCACGCGTCTTGACCGGTCTGGAGGGTCGCTGAGGAAAGGGCAATTTTCAGAGTGACCACATCTCAGTAAATGCATCAGATATTTTTTTATTCACAAACTCTGCACCAGTGGCACAAATTCAATTTAAGGGTCACCAGAGCCAGGAGGATTCAGCTCAGGATATATAGGAGTCCCTTCCTTTCTTGGGCCTTGTGTGGGTAGAATTAAGGCCACTGCTCAGTACTAATTTAATCCTTTCCTGTTGAAGTTTGCAATGAGTACAGAGATCTTGCAGACATCCGTACCTGCGTTTTTCTGCAGATATTTCCTTCAGACTATTGTCTTAGGCTGCCCAAAATACAACTGCAGTTACAAGTCTGCTATTTACCCTTCATAGGGAATATATGTGAAGAAAGATCTCTGAGAAGATCCCTTGATACAGGCATATGCCACCAAAATGCCAGCGTCCGGAGTGCCGTTTACTTTTGTGAATTTCTTTGAAATTACATTACATTACACATTAATCTTGTATGCCACAGTTCAGCGCGGATCACAAAAGACTAAAGACCGAGACAATTACAGTTTGAGTATAGTAAGTTAAAATTTCAACCAACATATTTCTTAAAGAGAAATGTTTTCTAAAAGTTAAATAGTCCTTAGATGACCTGATTATCATAGGAAGTGAATTCCAAACCGAAGCAGCCTTATATGATAGGCATGAAGCCAGCTGCTGTTCAACAAAGAGAAAAACTCAGCCAAATATAATGGAAGATCCCCATACAATGCCCCAAAAACCATAGCACATAATTTAAAATGAGACCAATGAAGTTTAGCAAGGTAAGGGGATACTGAAAGATTTTGAATTGTCTGAAGCTTTTTCAGGACCTCATTGGTGCAACCAACATAAACTATGTTACAATAATCCAAATCGGAAAACAACAAACATTGTACTAAAAAGCTTGCCTAAAACAATGGAATTCAAAATTTCTATGTGTTGCTGTTAAATTTCCTCAATAGAAAGGAGCTCTTTACCACCTTATTAACCCGAGTTAACATAATAGCTGACTATCCACTTCAACTCTTAATATACCAGTGTTGAACTCAAAACTTAAAAGTATTACTTCCAATAACAAAAATCTCTTTACCTTTTCTGTTCTTAGGTGGACCTATCCACAAAATTTTGTTTTACCTTGATCAAGTTTCAAGTGAAACATTTTCTTCTCCACACACTGGCAAATCTTGTGAAAATTTGCAGACAAGTCAAATATGTTTTTATGTTTCAATATTTTTTATTGATGCTACAACAAAGTTGAACATACAACAAACACCCAAGGCCAGAATACCAAACATCACTGTCTGATTGAAATAAGTATGAACAAGACAATTGTACCATCAACCACATGCTATCCATTTTCTCCCCATCCTACCCCACCCCCAACCCTTCCCAATCCTCACTATTATCTACAGCGCAACTAGATGGTTAAGAAAGTTACAAGGTGAAATTAGGTCTTACCTGCTAATTTTCTTTCCTCTAGACCCTCCAGACCGGTCAAGACGCTTGGGTTATGCACGCCTACCAGCAGAGGGAGACTGAGAACACTAAAACTTAAACCAGTGTAAGCTAGCATCCAACCCCCAAGCAGCCAGAAAATCTCAGTCTCCAGCAGAGGGTAGACATGCAGCCTGAGCAGTCAGTCTGGTCTGGTCGGATTAGATTTTCTTAACTAATACCCTGTACTTGGAATTATTTTTGGTAGAGTGCTTCAAGAAAAGCGGGTACAGTGGGATTCACTTTTCTCTGTGGAATTTAGCAGGTGTGTGGCTTATTCCCCGGCTGGCCTTTGGTTAGGCAGCCATGTGCCTCGGCTCCTGTTGTGACAGAAACCTTGAGAGCCATAACTTCTGGCAGTTTGTAGCTTTGAAGTCCTCTTTCTGAACTTTCTGCCTGTTGCCTCGGCTCCTGCTATGGCAGGAACCTTGAGTGCTTAGTCCCTGTCAGCTCTTAGCAACTGGGCTTTTGTTGTGAGTGTAAAAAAAAAAGAAAAGAAAGAAAGAAAGAAAGAAAGAAAAAGAAGCAGTGTTTGGCTGCTTGGCAGTGCTTGACTGTGTTGTTTGGGAAGCTGAGAGGCCTAGGGATTTTGAGCAACTTTGAGAGAGCTGGGACCTTAGGGTGTACCGCTTTAAATTCGCGATGTCGGCGGGAAAGCCGTCGTGCTGCCGTTCTTGTGTGCGAAGGGGGATAGAGGTGCCAGGAGCTCAATGCAGGTTCTGTGGGGAGCCTAAACAGCCTGATTCTTCGCCTCCGGTACTAGCTGCGGAGGGTTCAGGTAGCAGTAAAGGTTTGCCCGGATCTGACTTGTCCTCTGGGCCTGTAGCGGCGGTTCCGATTTTGGCGGGAACCGCCGCCATCTTGGATTCGGGCGCCACGGGGGTGGCTGCTCACCTGCTGTTGGAAGGTCCGGGGCAGAGTGCTTCCAGGCCTCCAGAAGGTGCGGGAGCCATGGGGTTTCCTCTGGATTTTATTTGGGCCATGTTTCAGGCCTGGCAGTCAGACCCTAATCAGTTAGAGCCTCTGAAGGGAGGAGGGCCTCTGGTTGCTAAGCGACAGCGTTTAGATTGGTCTGAAGAGCCAGATTTGTTTTCCTTGCCTCTCTCAGACGACGAGGGTAGTCTGCTGGGGGATGAGTTCCTAGGGGACAAGGTTTCTGAGGAGGGGCCTTTGCCAGGTGAAGACCCCTCAGTGGTGCGCATTTTCCCTAGGGATGAGCTTCCTGAGCTGATTGAGCAGGTAGTGTCCAAGCTTAGGTTTGATTCACCTGAGCCGGTGGTAGCGGACGCTAAGCAGCTTGACCCTTTAGTTAAGGGAATTCGGCGGGCAGCGCGTACTTTTCCCATGAATTCGGATCTCAGAGATATGATCGTCCAGGAGTGGTCCTCCCCAGATTCTCCTTGTAGGGTGAGCAGAGCTATGGCGAGACTGTACCCTATTCCGCAAGGGGATAAGGACTCCTTTAAGTCGCCGACAGTGGATGCGGTGGTGACAGCGGTTACCAAGGCTACGGCTATTCCGGTTGATGGGGGGGGCTGCTCTCAGAGATCCGCAGGATAGGAGATTAGAGTCTTTCATTCGGCGCAATTTTGATCTCTCGGCATTGTCACTTCAGGCCGCTCTGTGTGGGGGCCTAGTAGCCAGGGCGTGTTTCCGTTGGGCCTAAGATAGAGCTTCCTTGGTGCAAGAGCTAGCCAAGTTAGAGATGGGCTCTTCCTTTTTGGCAGATTCTAGTTATGATCTGCTGAGAGCTTCTGCTAAGAATATGGCATTGGCGGTTGGAGCTCGTCGGGCTCTTTGGCTTCGTGGTTGGACGGCGGATGTGGCGTCTAAGTCCAAGTTATGTTCTCTCCCCTTCAAGGGGACTTTGCTGTTTGGAGAAGAGTTGGATAAGTTGGTTCGATTTTTTCAGCGTACTCAGCCCTTTCGCGGAGGTCGTGGAGGAGGCCGAGACGCGCCGGGGGGAGGTCTGTCCTCCGGGCGTGCTTCACAATGAAGGTGTGCTGGTCCAGCCTCTGGTAAGGGTAGGGGCTCGTTTGAGTCAATTCTATCAGAGGTGGACCCATATCACGTCAGATCAGTGGGTACTCGAGGTGGTGCGAGACGGGTACGCGCAAGAATTCGAGACTTTCCTTCCAGATTTTTTTCCTCGCCTCTCCATGCCGCTCTCGGGTCAAGGCCAGGGTGATTCAGCAGACGCTTCGTCGGCTGATAGATCTGGGGGCGGTCGTTCCCGTGCTGGTTTCAGAAAGGGGGACAGGTTATTATTCGATTTATTTTGTGGTCCCCAAAAAGGAAGGTTCCTCTCTGCCTATTCTAGATCTAAAAAAGGGTCAACGAGGCTTTGACAGTTCCCTTCTTTCGCATGGAAATGTTGCGCTCGGTCATAGTAGCGATGCAGAAGGGGGAGTTTCTCACATCTTTGGATCTGTCAGAAGCCTATCTTCATATTCCCATTTGGGCGGCGCATCATTGGTTTCTCCGTTTTGCGGTTCTGGGAAGGCATTTTCAATTCTGTGCGCTGCCGTTCGGTCTGGCTACGGCGCCTCGTACCTTTTCCAAGGTTATGGGTGGTTGTGGCGGCGGCGGCTTTGAGGAAACAAGGAGTGTTGGTACATCCGTATCTCGACGATTGGCTCATTCGCGCCAAGTCCCTTCAGGAGAGTGTGGATGCGACGGCGAAGGTGGTAGCTTTCTTGGAGTCGCTTGGCTGGGTGGTGAACTTGGTCAAGAGTCACCTGGAACCGACTCAGTCCCTGGAATATCTGGGGGTTCGCTTCAAAACGGTGAAGGGCAGGGTGTTTTTACCGGCAGTTCAAACTGCCAAGATGCAGTTATTGATTCGCCAGTTTTGTCCCGTCTGCTCACTCTTACCTTCAGATTTTGGGACTCATGGCGGCATCGATAGAGGTAGTGCCCTGGGCCAGGGCTCACATGAGGTGGCTGCAGGCGACACTGTTGGAGCGGTGGTCTCCTCAGACTCAGAGCTTGGAGAAAAGACTGCGCTTGCCGGATCCGGTTTGTCTCAGCCTGCGATGGTGGCTTCACACGCCGAATCTGGAAAAAGGTACGCCCTTGGATCCTCCGGAGTGGACGGTGCTAACGACGGATGCCAGTCTAGCAGGTTGGGGGGCGCATTGTCTCAGAGAGGTAGCTCAGGGTCGCTGGTCGGAGGAGGAGGCCTTGTGGTCAATAAATCGGTTGGAAACTCGGGCGATAAGGTTGGCACTGCAGTCTCTTCAATATCTTCTCAAAGGCAAGGCAGTTCGAGTACTGTCCGACAATGCTAATGCGGTGGCGTACGTAAATCATCAGGGGGGTACCAAGAGTCGAGAGGTGTCAGAGGAGATGGTAGAGTTAATGCGTTGGGCAGAACTTTATCTTCACAGTCTCTCGGCAAGTCATGTAGCCGGAGTAGACAACGTCAGTGCGGATTTTCTGAGCAGGCACACGTTGGATCCAGGAGAGTGGTCGCTACATTGTCCATTGTTCCGTTGCCTAGTGAAGGAGTGGGGTCTGCCGTTGATAGATCTCATGGCCTCGTTAGACAATGCTCAAGTACCCAGGTTTTTCAGCCGGCGGCGAGATCCGAGGGGATCGATGCTCTGGTGCTCGCCTGGCCCCCTCACCAGCTGTTGTACGTGTTTCCTCCTTGGCCCTTGATAGGACGGATAGTTCAAAGAATAGAGCGGTACGCTGGGAACTGTAATTCTTGTGGCTCCAAATTGGTCTCGTCGGCCTTGGTTTGCCGATCTAGAACGTCTGGCGATAGGCGGGCCGCTCGCGCTGGCGTTGGTGCAAGGTCCGATCGTGATGCCAGACCCGTCTCCGTTCTCGCTTACGGCCTGGCTCTTGAAAGGGACAGGTTGAAGAAAAAAGGTTTTTCAATTAAGGTGATTTGATACTATGTTGCAGTCCCGTAAACGTTCCATGTCCTTTACTTATGTTAGGGTGTGGCGGATCTTTGAAGGTTGGTGTAACGATCGTTCTTGTTCGCCTTGGACCGCTTCCATTCCGGAGGTGTTAGAGTTTTTACAGAATGGTGTAGACAGAGGTCTTGCTCTTTCCTCTTTGAAGGTGCAGATTGTGGCTCTGTCCTGTTTTCGGGGAAGGATACGGGGAATCTCCTTGGCGTCTTCCCCAGATGTGGTTCAGTTTTTACGTGCTGTAAAGCTGATTCGTCCTCCTCGGCGGCCGGTTGTACCGCCGTGGGATTTGAACTTGGTGTTGGAAGTCTTGGTAGGGCCTCCCTTTGAGCCTTTGGGGTCGAGTACTCAAAGATCTTACTTTGAAGTCGGTGTTTTTGGTGGCTATTACTTCGGTGCGGTGAGTTTCGGAGTTGCAGGCTTTGTCTTGTCATGCGCCTTTCCTGGCTTTCTCGAAGGAAAAGGTCTCTTTGAAGCCTGTTCCATCGTTTTTACCCAAGGTAGTGTCGTCTTTCCACGTAAATCAGGACATTTCTTTGCCAGTGCTGGGAGATAAGTTGGGAGATGTGTCTCAGCGCCGTTTAGCCAAGCTGGATGTTCGGCGAGTCTTGAGGGTTTATTTATCCAGGACTCGGGAGTTTCAGTCTTCAGATAGGTTGTGTTGTACGGTGGTCCAAAGAAGGGAGCTGCAGCTTCTAAGGCAACTATTTCCAGATGGTTGAAGGAGGCGGTTTCCTCAGCATATTTGATCAAGGGACGTAGAGTGCCTGACCAACTGAAGGCGCATTCGACCAGGGGAATAGCTTCCTCCTGGGCGGAGAGTGGTCTGGTTCTGCCTCAAGATATTTGCAGGGCGGCGGTCTGGTCCTTGTTGCATTCGTTTGTGAAACATTATAGACTGGATGTGCAGGCTAGGGAGGATGCCAGTTTTCGTGCGGCAGTGTTGACTTCTGGGATGCAAGGTTCCCGCCCTTAGGAGTTGTACTGCTTTGGTACTTCCCAAGCGTCTTGACCGGTCTGGAGGGTCACTGAGGAAGGTGAAATTGGGTCTTACCTGCAAATTTTCTTTCCTCTAGACCCTCCAGACCGGTCAAGAACCCTCCCGCTGTGTACATGTTTCTTTGTGGTGAGTATGATTGGCAGAGTTCTGGTGTTCTTATGGTCTATGTTGCTATGGCTGAAAGGTATCTAAATTTCAAGTCTTGCTATACATATATTTCCTCTGCATTTCAGAGAGGGACCGTAGCGCTGTGGCGTTCGGTCAGTTGAAGCACGTGTTTCATGTTTTTTGTTTCTGAGTACAGGGTTCTTTGACCTTTCGGGGTTGTAATTGTTACATAAGTACATAAGTACATAAGTAGTGCCATACTGGGAAAGACCAAAGGTCCATCTAGCCCAGCATCCTGTCACCGACAGTGGCCAATCCAGGTCAAGGGCACCTGGCACGCTCCCCAAACGTAAAAACATTCCAGACAAGTTATACCTAAAAATGAGGAATTTTTCCAGTCCATTTAATAGCGGTCTATGGACTTGTCCTTTAGGAATCTATCTAACCCCTTTTTAAACTCCGTCAAGCTAACCGCCCGTACCACGTTCTCTGGCAATGAATTCCAGAGTCTAATTACACGTTGGGTGAAGAAAAATTTTCTCCGATTCGTTTTAAATTTACCACACTGTAGCTTCAACTCATGCCCTCTAGTCCTAGTATTTTTGGATAGCGTGAACAGTCGCTTCACATCCACCCGATCCATTCCACTCATTATTTTATACACTTCTATCATATCTCCCCTCAGCCGTCTCTTCTCCAAGCTGAAAAGCCCTAGCCTTCTCAGCCTCTCTTCATAGGAAAGTCGTCCCATCCCCACTATCATTTTCGTCGCCCTTCGCTGTACCTTTTCCAATTCTACTATATCTTTTTTGAGATACGGAGACCAGTACTGAACACAATACTCCAGGTGCGGTCGCACCATGGAGCGATACAACGGCATTATAACATCCGCACACCTGGACTCCATACCCTTCCTAATAACACCCAACATTCTATTCGCTTTCCTAGCCGCAGCAGCACACTGAGCAGAAGGTTTCAGCGTATCATCGACGACGACACCCAGATCCCTTTCTTGATCCGTAACTCCTAACGCGGAACCTTGCAAGACGTAGCTATAATTCGGGTTCCTCTTACCCACATGCATCACTTTGCACTTGTCAACATTGAACTTCATCTGCCACTTGCACGCCCATCAGCCATATACTTGAGTCCTTCCCCCTTTCCTCCTCCCAACACAGCCCTCCCCACTTCCACATCTCAAGTCTGTAGTCTCCTTCCCCCCCCTCCTGCACCCTCCCCCTCCCAATCTACCTAAATAGCCAAGTGTGACTCCCCAAACCCTATCACTAGAAAGGACCCTACCAGACAGGCCACTAGATCCTAGCGTTATAGATTATTTACAAGGAGGCTGCGGCCCTGTGGACTCAGAATTTGCAAATAAGGGTTCCAGAGCTTCAAAAAGAATTGTTTATGTTTGTAGGAGCCACTAGCCTCTTTAGTTTCCCAGGTTGTCAGTATATGAACCTGGTTACGCCAATGCCAAAATGCCAGAGGGTCTGATGACGTCCAATATTGCAAGATCACTAGGATGCTGTATCTATCGAGGGGCTGGAACGCACCCCACTTATCTAGTAATAATTGTTCCGCCGTCCCTTGGACAGTGTGGGCCAGTATCTGAGATAAAAAAAAGCCCCTGATCCGCCCCCAAAAAGCTTTTATTTTAGGGCATGAATATAAGTTTGTCTCTGTTGTTTACATTTAGGACTGCTCGACTCCCCTTCTCCGACCACGTGTGCGAGCTGTGCTTTAGCCCAATATGCACGAAGTATTACTCGATATCTGACACTCCCTCAGTCTCACCTCTGTAGTGAGTGAGAATATCCCCCTTAACGTAGCAGCGACATCCCAGTCCCCCAGTGACACCCCCAAATCTTCTTCCCATCTAGCTTTCAACCATGTAAAATCTTTATCTGGTATCCCCTTGATTAGGGCCCCACGCAGACATGAAACAGACAGGCTGCGGATCGCAACCTCTTGAAAGAATTCTCAAATTTTAGCCCCCAAATGTGTCCTCAGTTGCATCCTATCCAAGGATAAACCATAATGCTTGAGTTGTACATAGGCAAACCTATGGAGTGGAGGAGTAGCCTAGTGGTTAGTGCAGTGGACTTTGATCCTGGGGAACTGAATTCGAATCCCACTGCAGCTCCTTGTGACTCTGGGCAAGTCACTTAACCCTCCATTGCCCCTGGTACAAAATAAGTACCTGAATATATGTAAATCGTTTTGAATGTAGTTGCAAAAACCTCAGAAAGGCGGTATATCAAGTCCCATTTCCCTATTACCCCACTGCTGTCCCACCCGGTCCTGCAGTCGCTCATATGGGATCAACTGCCCTTCCCCTTCCAAAATATGTTCTAGTAATGAAATGCCTCTTTTTTCCCATTCCCCAAAGATCGGGCTGTCCGTGCCTGGCTGAAATGCCACATTAAGTTGGTCAGACATAAAGGGGGGGGGGGGAGAGGAGGGGGGGAGGGATTGTTAAGAGTTTATTTGCAAATATTGTTATGGAAGAAGAGATAAATATGTTGCACATATGTTGAGCATTGCAAATATGTGGAGATGTACTTATTATGTTAAAATATAATAAAGAAATTAAAAAAAAAAAAAAAAAAGTTGGTCAGACATTAAGGGGTTAGCCTCCAGCCTCCCCGCCAAGAAGCGCCACAGTTCCTGCAATGGCCTTAGTAACACACTTCTTTTCAGATGAGGTGTTTGCGATGTTGGCAGATGTAGTAATGAGAAAAGTTTGTAAGGTGCTTAGTATATACTCTCCAGTTCTATAGGTGTGTGCATCTGTGTCTGACCAAACCAGTCTCCCAGATGACGCAGCAAGCATGCTTGGTTGCATTGTTGCAAATTGGGAAGACCAAAGCCCCCCACCCCTCCAGTCACCCAGCATAACTGACAAACGCATCTTCGGTTTTTTCTTTGCCCAGCAAAAACCACTGATTAACCGATATGGGCTCCTCAAATCCTTCTTAAGAATCCTGATCGGCAGCACCTGGTGAACATACAGCCAATGGGGGAACTGAACCATCCTCAGCAGATTCACCCGATCCAGCAGGGTCAAAGGAAGACCTCTCCACTCTCCTTGCCACCTTTTAGTGCTCTCCATGAGGATCTTAATATTGAGCCTATATAGGGACTCCACCTCCATTGCCAATCGGATGCCCAAGTATCGAAACGAGTCCCTCGCCCATCGTAATGGAAAGGCCCCTCCCCAATCTTTTTGCAACTGCGACGAGGACAGCAAAGCCTCCGATTTGTCAAGAATGAGACGGAACCCAGCGTAATCCCAATATTTTTGAAATAATTCTAATGGGGCTGGCAGAGATGCCCTCAGATTCTCCAAGTGTACCAAAAGATCATCTGTGAATGCTGCCACTTTGAATTGAAAAGATCCTACCCGAATACCCCTAATCTCTGGGTTTGCCATCATATCTGGGATGAGGGGATCTAGCGTCAATACAAAGAGTAATGGCGACAAGGGACACCCCTGTCTAGTCCCTCTAAGTATCAGAAAGGCTTGTGACAGTTGTTCATTCACCAGCACTGTGGCCCTGGGTGCCGCATACAGTCCTTTAATGACTGAGGTGAAGCGTCCCGTAAACCCATAAGCACTCAAAGAGTCAAAGATAAAATCCCAGTGCACCCTATCAAAGGCTTTTTCTGCATCAAAACTAACTAGTAGAGATTGCATGTCTTTCTGTTGTCTATATTCCAGTGTAGCAAGTATTGTCTGCATGTTTTTAACCACTGAGCGCCCCTGTACAAAGCCCACCTGTGCTTCATGGACCACACTGGGTAGAACCCAGGCCAATTGATTGGCCATGATCTTTGCCAATAATTTTGCTTCATAGTTTAGGAGCGAGATTGGGCGATAAGACTCCGGAAGCGTGGGATCCCGACCCGGCTTAGGCAAAACAACTATGTGAGCCATGTCTAGCGATGGTGGCATGGCCTCCACCTCCACTATCTTACTGAAAAGGCTAGTGAAGGGCGGCACCACCTCTCCCCCCATTAGTTTCTAGAATTCCGCACGAAATCCATCTGGCCCAGGGGCTTTCCACCTATGGCTATGGGAAATGGCTAGGGCTACTTCGTCCTCTTGTATTGGCTCGTACAGATTATTCTCTATCCTTAGGGTCTATTGAAGGTAAGTTCAAACCTTTCAAGTATAAGGATCCCGGGAGGCCCTCCTCCAGAGGTGAGGCGTAAAGCCAACTACAGTAATTGTAAAAAAATCTCTCTCATTGCCTCATCCGTGCGAGCTCTATTCCCCCCTTCCCCCTGGAGGGTCAGAATTTTTTGAGATCTCCTTTTTGGGCGAATCAAACGAGCCATCAGTCTCCCTGCTTTATTTCCTTGATGATATAGCATATTTTTATAGTAAGTCTGCGATTTAAGAGCCCTGCTGTGGAGCAGAGAATTCAGCGCTGCCTGCAGATCTATAATTTGCTGTTACTGTGCCGCCGAAGGATTAACCCCCAGTTGCTTCCTGACCCCACAAATGTTTTTGCTCAACCATAGAATTTCCCTGTCTTTCACCTTTTTCACATGACAGAACTGTCTTAGCCGCTTCCCAGTACAGCACCGGGTCCTGCTCATGTTCCACATTATGGGTATTGTATTCTTTCCAACAAGTTAATATGCGTTCCTGAAAACTCACATCGTTACTCAATTCCAATGGAAAGGCCCACTGTCCTACACAGGGTAGATTACCTCCCACCAACCACCTCATCTTCACCCAGGCGTGATCTGAAATAACATAGTGGCCTATCTCTACCTGTTCCACTTTTCCAAATTCACCGCTAGATATTAGTATGTAATCTATCCAGGTTTGGGTCGAATGCACTCGTGAAAGGTGTGTGTAATCTCTTTCCGTAGGATGTAGCTCCCTCCAAACATCAACTAGTCCAAATACCTGACTTAGTTGAAGCATTCATTTGTTAAGATAATATGACATACCTACTCCTGGGGAAGACCTGTCCCATTGAGGATCCCAAACAGCATTAACCCCCCCCCCCCCCAAGGATCTCTGCTTATATTGTAGCATGAGATTGACTGGTTCGGGGCATAAAGCTTACATATTATATAGGAACGCCATTGTATAGTCACCTCTATCAATACATATCTGCCTGCTGGATCTACAGCTAAAGATTGTACTTTGTCTACTACCCCCCTCCTAATCAGTATGGCCACCCCTCCCTTCATTCCCTGAGATGCCGCTGCTTCGCATGAACCCACCCACCAAGTTTTCAGTTTAGCATGCTCCTGGTCATTCAAGTGCGTTTCCTGTAACAACGCAATGTCAATTCTGTGTTTTTGTAGATGTAAAATTTTCGATCTTTTTATGGGCGAGTTAATACCTCCCACGTTTCATGTTACCAGGTTCACCATGTGCTCTTAGCTAACTTGATTTGTCCATGTAATGATAACCAACTATAACACCAGAGATGGCGCCCCAGCTCTCCCTCGCTGCATAGCAATGTTCCCAGGACTGTCCCACACCATAACATTACCTCCCGCCCCTCCATCCTCAGGAGTTGCCTTGTCCTATATTTCATCACGTTCTTATCATCCCACTGCACACTCTGCCCCTCCCCTCCCGCTTCCCCTCCCTCCAACCCTTTACCGACCCTTCCTAAAAGCGGCCACTCCCAACACCTCCCTCAGTTTCCTCTTTGAACCTTCTCACATAAATCCTTACTAACTCTGACCCCACAATCACCCAAATCGTCATTACAACCTTACAAAAAAAAACAACCAACAACACTTTATGCTAACGCTGAACACTTTGCTCACAACTTGTGTCTTAACAGCAATCAACATTTAACACAACTTGCGTCTTAGCAGTAGTCCATCACTCCTTTGCGTGGTGGCAATCTTTCATTCAGTTCAGCCTCCTTGGACTTCCCTGCAAGAGACTTATGAACAGTATGGCACACGAGAATCCAAATGTCCCCGACCTGTTGAATTTTTAAGATCCATCCTCTCCAGCCTGGAGGGTTCAGAGACACAGTCACCGGTTTACCTCCATATCGCCCTTGCTCTCCCACTTTCCTATTTGTGTCATAAATTCTAGCGCTTTCTCCACCAATGTGTAAGTTTGTGTGGAGCCTTTGTAAGTGATTTTCAAGATGGCAGAGTATAGCAGGGCGAACTTAATTTTTGCATCAAATAACTCAGAGCACACCGGGACAAAAGCTCTACGTTGTGCCACCACCCCCGCCGAATAGTCTTGGAAGCACAATATTTTTACATTCCCGTATACCAGTGATTTCCCTGCACGTAGTGCCTGCAAAATTGCTTGTTTGTGTTGAAAGTTTAGGACCCTAAGAATCACCACTCTGGGTTTTGCGTGTTGAGGTTGTCTGGATCCGATCCTGTGCGCTCTTTCCACACGAATGGGGCGAAATCCATCTCCTACTTGTAACTCTTTCTGTAGCCAGCCTTTCAGGAAACCCACCAGATCTCTGTCCATTATGCTTTCAGGTAATCCCACCTGTTCTCTAGGTCTTCCACCTTAGCCTCCAATGTCGTAATTCTTTTAAGCATGGATTCCTGGGCTGATTCAACCACAGTGACCCGATCTTCCGCACCGCTGGTTCTTTGCTGAAAGATCCCACATTCTTTGGCGAGCTCCGTGAGCTGTGATTGCATCCGTTCTAGCTTAGAGTCTAAAGGAGTAAATCTGCGTTCTAACAACTCCTCCATCACTGCGGACATCTCCGCGGTGATTTCCGACACCCATGCCGATGAGATCGTAGAGCCCGCGCCATCTTGTCTTCGCAGCTCTGCCCTTGGCTCTGTCTTTATGTGCTGATCTTGCCGCCATTAGTTATTTTTGCACTGCTTCAACGATCCGGTTGTAGTCCTTGCTTCTGCAAGTATTTTAGATCCGTGTGAGGTCCAATTATCTGAAAATGATTCGCGGGGAAACCGTCAGGGGCCCGGAGCGACTCAGCCTAGCGACTGTCCTCCAGCAAGGCATCACGTGACCTCCCCGTCAAATATGTTTTTATATGTGTTTTTGACAGTGGCTTTGCACATTGAAAGGAGGTAAATGATTCTTTTGCCTCCTTAGCAGTGACACAACCTGTCCTTTAATTACAAATTTTCCTTTGGCGGTAACTGCAATTTGCTAGCTATGTTACCTATGAAATATCTTTCCAAATGGCCCTCTAAAAGCATCTAAAGAGCTGCCACCAAAGATCCTATAGAGTGTCCTTTGGTTGAATGGGATTTTCCCAAGCAGCTGGTTTATGTGCCCTGGGACATGTCTACCCACCTTGAGAAATATTAACAGGTAAATCAGTGCCTTGCTACAAGCTGTTCCACCTGAGACCACGGAATTGTTCCACCATCACACAATCTAAGAACATGACCATCATTTGAAGGCTGCAAAGTCCTATTAATTAAAATATGTCAGACATTCAGCGTTCTTGATTTCTGCAGAGATGTAATTACAGAAAAGTGTGCCTCAAATATGTGACTGTTACTGTCAGTCAAAGCCAAGAAACACCTTAAGGAACTAACAAATAAACTGAATCTGTCTGTAAGAAATGTCTACGTGGTCAAGATTCATATTCAGCTGCATCTCACAAACCACTTACCGCATTGTGTCCAAAGAACTCACAGTAACAGCAGTCACAGAATTTTCCATCTTTCTGATTGGCAGAGGAAGACGTGCAGGAGCTGCGTTCAGAGCTGCTGTCCTCATCCTCAACAAGTCCCTCGTCCGCCTCACAGGACTCCGGTTGGTGGCAGTCTGGATCACTTGGTAACGTGTGGCTCTTGCACGCTGCCTCCCTGCTGAGAATGGCATGTTTAGTGGCATGGGGGAGGGGTGAGAGGCAGAGTCTAGCTGAGATTAGGGCTGTTACAATGTCAGACGACACTCCCTGCTGATGTCTCCCTGAGAAGAGAGAGGTGAGGTCACATACAGGTTAGGTTCCCAGTACAAAAGAACAAATGAAGTAAAAAAAAAAAAAAAAAAAACTCACTCAGCCCTTCTCAGTACAAGTCTTATGCCTCTCACATTCACTACCCTGGAGCTGAGGCCCTACCCCCAGGCTCACCAGTCCCACCCACACTGCCCTGGAGCTAAGGCCCTACCCCCCCCCCCTCCCCCCCCCCAGTTCAGAGAGAGAAGGCAGTAGAATTTCCTACCATTCTGTTTGGCTTTTTTTGTGTGCAGCTTCACCTGCTATCCACAATGATTCCAGAAACCCACCGTGGAATTCAGCACTGGCCCCCACTCACTACCTCCTAGGTCAGTCTTCCCAGTCCACACTTACTTTTCTCTTCATATACATTTCAAAATTGAAGGTTTTGGGCTGTGGCTCCAAATCAAGGATTCAGAGGATTAGGACACTGAGTTACAATAGAAAATTGCTATCATTGTCATTCATAGTATCTGGTTCTCATTCTTCATTCAGTAACTTCCCTCTCAAAAAGGGAAAGTAGCAGTAGGAACTGGCCAGACAATGCATGCATAAACCATTAGCAGTGAGAGGGTATATCCAGGGGTGAAGGATATTACTCACTTGTTGCTGAAGGATACTACATGAGCTCCATCCTGTGGCATCGCAGATGTACTGCAGTGTCCACTGCAAGGATGGTTGCAGCCTGCAAGCGGAAGAGCTGACGGTGTCATTTTTCCTAGTGGTGTATTCAGGTGGGAGTTTTTGCAGGTCCCTGTAACCACCCTGTGAACCGCAGCTGGTGACCCTGCACTGATCTTGGGCACCGGAGTGTGAGGGTTCTCAGTGGGTGCAGGAAAAGGCACCATCTGGCACTGTGGGGTGGTAAGCTGGTCTTGTGCTGCTGTTGCAGGTGTGTGCTCTGCGGAAGGGAGTGTCGCAGGCTGACAGGAGAGGTCTGTGGGGCTGTTAGGAGGGGCACTGAGGTCACATTGCTGTTGGTGTTCTGAGGAATGAAAAAGTTCACCTGCAAAGAGAGAGGAAGGATGATCAGATCTTTTTCTCTGTCATCACATATACTCCAACCCATTCAGTTCAACTCAGTGGTGTAGCCAGACAGCCAGTTTTGGGTGGGCCTGAGCCCAAAGTGGGTGGGCACAAACTTTTCTCTGCTCTGCCCTACCTCCACCTCAAAATATAAATACTTTAGCTAATGAGGATCCTGAAGCTCAGTCAGTTGAAGACTTTCTCTGAAGGTGGCCAGAACTCTCTTTTACCAAGCTTGGCAGGCAGCAACAATGACCCTAAGCCACTGATGCCAGCACCCCACACATGCTTAGCTGTCGATGGCTCAAGGATGCTGTTGCCAGAGCTTGGTAGAAAGGAGTTCTGGCCGCCTTTGGAGGAGGTCCTTAGCTGGGGATGTCTGGGAATCCTCACCAGCTATACAGCAAGGGTTAGGACTGGTGTTAGACCTGCTTGGGCCCAGGTCAGAAAATAAAGGAGGGCTCCCCTCCCCGATTCCCTCTCCTCTTTGCCTCCTCTCCAATTTCCCACCTGCCATTACTATCACACCAACAGACCCTCACCAAATACAGAACAGGGAATCACAAATTAGAAATAAAAATATTTAGACAAAAATTGAAAAGGAACCCCAAGAGGTTAAACATAGCATTACTGCAACACTGGAGACATAAAACAGAGATGCATTTCCTTTTCTACAGAACACAATACAAAGACATTTGCTATGCACATTTCCAAAAGCTAACATATTCCATTTAAAACATTCAAAATAAAATGCTTTGTTTCTACCTTTGTTGTCTGGACATTTTATTTTTCCATCTTGCTGGTTCCAAATTCTCTTTTCTGCTTTCCTCTCTGTCATCTGCTAATTCTTCTTCAAGCGCCTGCAGTCCATTTGTCTTTTCTCCTCTCTCCTGTTCCCTCACTATTCCTGCCTCTGACAAATTGATCATTCCTTTGTAGCTCTTTTCTGCCTCTCTCTCACCCTTCTTCATCTCCTTTTTACTTTTCAACTACCTATCAAATTTCCATCTTCTTCTTTCACCCACTAGCTCTCCCATTCCCCAGCTTACTCCTCCCCATCTCTACTTTCTCTTTTAACTTTAAATCTACTTCCCATTACCATATTTGTACCCTCTGTAATCACTCTCATTCATTTCCTTGCCACCCCCTCTTGGCCTCTGCCACAGGGTTCCACCATTCCCATCGTCTTCCTCCCTCCACCCTTCTAACCAGCATCTGATACCCTCCCCTCCCCACCCTGGTAGCCTTATATTTTCCTGCCCCTTCTCTCTTCATTCCTGTCCTCTCCCCCATGGCCCAGCATTCCCCCCCTCACCACCTACTGTGTACCTCTCCATCCTTCTCATCCACCCCCATGTCTATCTCCCCCTCTCATTCCCACTGTCCACCATCTCTCTCTCTCCTTTGTGTTCTGGGTCCAACATCTCTCTCCCCTTCCCATACAGCACCCTTACCTTCCTCTCCTCTACCATCATGTCCAACATTTCTCTCTCCCTCGTGTTCTGGTCCAACAACTCTCTCCCCTTCCCATGCAGCATTTCTCCCTTCCCTCCACCCCTATGCCCAGAATTTCTCCCCCTCTCACCACCTATCCCCTCTCTATACACCTATTCCCTCTCTATACAGCATGTCTCCCTCCTCTCCACCTCATATGCAGCCTTCTCCCTTCCTCACCCCTCCACCCCTTTGCTGCATCTCTCCCTTCTTCCCCATGCAGCATCTCCCCCACCCACCATGCCTCATCTTTCCATCTTCCCTCCTCCCTGTGCAGCATCTTTCCTTCCATCTTCCTTCCCCCCTGTGCAGCTGCTGTCCCAGTCTTCCCTCCCCCGTGCAACATCTTTTCCCCATCATCCCTTCCCCCGTGCAGCAACTTTCACCCCATCTTCCCTCACCCTCCTTGCAGGCCCGCCCAGCAGCGATTCCGGTCGCAGGCTCGGCTCGCGATTCCCACACGTTGCCTGCCGGCTGCTGCTCAACAATCTCCTTGCAGCCGATAATGGAAAAAAGAAGGGCAGCCCTGACGAGCATTTGGCCGACTTTACTTGGTCCCTTTTTGTTCACAACCAAGCCTTGAAAATGTGCCCGAACTGACCAGATGACCACTGGAGGGAATCAGGGATCACCTCCCCTTACTCCCCCAGAGGTCACCAACCCCCTCCCACAAAAAAAAAAAAAAAAATTAAAAAAACATTTTTTTGCTAGCCTCAAATGTCATACCCAGCTCCATCACAGCACTATGCAGGTCCCTAGAGCAGTTTTTAGTGGGTACTGCAGTGCACTTCAGGCAGGCAGACCCAGGCCCATCCTCCCCCCCACCTGTTACACTTGTGGTGGTAAATGGGAGCCCTCCAAAACCTACCCGAAACCTACTGTACCCACATCTAGGTGCCCCCCGTTATCCTTTAAGGTACTACTATGGTAGTGTTGTGCAGTTGTGGGTAGTGGGTTTTGGGGGGCTCAGCACACAAGGTAAGGGAGCTATGCACCTGGGAGCAATTTGTGAAGTCCACTGCAGTGCCCCCTAGGGTGCCCGGTTGGTGTCCTGGCATGTGAGGGGGACCAGTGTACTAAAAATGCTGGCTCCTCCCACGACCAAATGGCTTGGATTTGGCCGGTTTTGAGATGGCCGTCCTTAGTTTCCATTATTGGCGAAAACCAATGGCGGCCATCTCTAAGGTCGACCCAAATGTTGAGATTTGGCCGTCCCCAACCGTATTATCGAAACAAAAGATGGCCGCCCATCTTGTTTCGATAATACGGTCGGGGACGCTGCTTTACGGGGCCATCCTTAGAGATGGGCACCCTTATAGATGGGCGCCCCCGTTCGATTATGCCCCTCGATACGACATAGGTCTACTAAATCACGAGTGGAGTAGAACAGCTAAAAGTGAATTCATTGTTTATTCTTTCAAAAAGTACTAAGAATAGGGGACACTTAATGAAGTTACATGGTAATACCTTTAAAAAGAACAGGAGAAAATATTTTTCCACTCAATGAATAGTGAAGCTTTGGAACTCATTACCATAATATAAGGTAACAATGGTTAGCGATTCTGGGTTTAAACGAGGGTTGGACAAGTTCTGGAGGAAAAGTCCATAGTTTGCTACTGAGATAGAAATGGGGAAAGCTACTGCTGTCCTTGGGATTGGTAGTATGGAATCTTACTATCTGGGATCCCAGAATCTTGCTACTCTTTGGGATCCTGGAATCTTGCTACTCTTTAATACTCTGAAATCTAGTTAATCTTTGGGATCCCAGAATCTTGCTGCTCTTTGGGATCCCGGAATCTTGCTGCTCTTTAGGATATGAAATCTTGTTAATCTTTGGAATTCTGGAATCTTGCTCCTCTTTGGTATAATGAAATCTTGCTCCTCTTTGGTATAATGAAATCTTGCTCCTCTTTGGGATAATGAAATCTTGCTCCTCTTTGGGATAATGAAATCTTGCTACACTTTGGGATACCGGAACCTTGCTACTCTTTGGGATCCCCGAAATCTTGCTACTCTTTGGGATCCCCGAAATCTTGCTACTCTTTGGGATCCCGGAATCTTGCTACTCTTTGGGATCCCGGAATCTTGCTACTTTTTGGGATTCTGAAATCTTGATACTCTTTGGGATCACAGAATCTTGCTACTTTTTGGGATTCTGGAATCTTGCTCCTCTTTGGGATCCTGAAATATTGTTACTCTTTGGGATCCCGGAATCTTGCTCGTCTTTGGGAATCTGAAATCTTGCTCCTCTTTGGGATTCCGGAATCTTGCTCGTCTTTGGGATTGTTAGGTACTTGTGACCTGGATTGGTCACTACTGGAAGAAGAAAACTGGGCTTGATGGACTATTGGACTGACCCAGTATGGCTTTTCTTATGTTCTTATGAATGATGCTGTGATGGCACTGTTCTTGCTGCTCTCTCTTCATCCTCCCCTGCTCTCCTAATTTTGATGGCACGCTCAACAGATTTATAGAGAAAGGTGCTCTTTTAGTCTTTGAAGATGTTCTCTTAAAGACTGTTCTGTGTCCAAAAAATACAAATTGGAACCACTTATTTTCCATTTTTATGTAAATGAACTGCTCCAAGGTAACAGTGTGTTTGATGAAACCTAAAGCAAAAGGGCCTAATCTTCCAATTGAGTTGGGTATGAGGCAATGTGCAGAGAATGTGAGGGCACTCAAACATTTTCCAGCATTTTCTGACTGTGGACTTTCTCCCTAATAATACAGTGTGCTTCTGGGATTCTCTCTTGCACCTCTTTTGATGTTCCTTCTCTTCCTCTCCCTGGAAGCTGTGATTGAGCAACCTCAACCTTCACTTTAATTGTTGAAAGGAAGAAACCAAATGGAACATCACACCCAAGTCACGTCACCTTTATGAATCTTTAGATTTTTCCAGACAAATTTCCACTCTTAGTTCCATCTAAGTATCCAAAAATGGGGTGGATATTTGTGAAATGCAGATGATGTTCAGTTGGTCCCTCTTCCCCCCTATGATTGCTTTCTAGTTATTATTCACTATTACCTTCACTACATGCCCCTCCCCCTCCCCTCAGAGTCTTGCATCAGAGGAAGTCAGCTTCCAGAAACTCCCACATTTCACACACAGATCTGGTGGAAGGAGTAAGGATTAGGGTGTCACATGAGGTCAGTTCTCACCTGGCGGTAAAGGTCTACAACACATATTCTTGAATCGCTTTGAACTAGCGTCACAGAAGTTGAGTGAGGTAGGAAGAGAACTCCCTGGAACTGCTGTGTTGCCTTCTGGGGATGTGGAGTGGCTGTACGGACACACCTTTAACCCTGCAGGTTTGGAAGAGTTACTGCCACAGTCAAAGGAGGGCACAATGCTGGAATATTTGTCTCCTGAAAGAGGGGCAGAGCAGAAAAGAATTGGATTTGTTGGTTAAAGAAGAGCAAAACCATTTACACTGCCTTCTTGGTGCATTTGTCATGAGAAATCTCTGTCCTTTCCTAGCAAGAACAGCCCTGGCAGATTACAAAATCAAACTGTATATGTTTATTTGTGCACCACTCTGGATAAGGGTGGTATATAAATATATTAATAAAATGAAATGAAAAATGAAGTCCTCACCCTGAAGTGAGTAAGTGAATGATACATACCTGTAGCAGGTGTTCTCCGAGGACAGCAGGCTGATTGTTCTCACGACTGAGTGACGTCCGCGGCAGCCCCCACCAACCGGAAGAAGCTTCGTGGGCGGTCCGCACGCAGGGCACGCCCACCGCGCATGCGCGGCCGTCTTCCCGCCCGTGCGCGACCGTTCCCGCCAGTTGAATGACAAGCAAAAATGATGAAAGCGCAACTCCAAAGGGGAGGAGGGAGGGTAGGTGAGAACAATCAGCCTGCTGTCCTCGGAGAACACCTGCTACAGGTATGTATCATTCACTTTCTCCGAGGACAAGCAGGCTGCTTGTTCTCACGACTGGGGTATCCCTAGCTCTCAGGCTCACTCAAAACAAGAACCCAGGTCAATTGAACCTCGCAACGGCGAGGATACAACAGAAAATTGACCTACGAAGAACAACTAACTGAGAGTGCAGCCTGACCAGAATAAATGCGGGTCCTGGAGGGTGGAGTTGGATTTACACCCCAAACAGATTCTGCAGCACCGACTGCCCGAACCGACTGTCGCGTCGGGTATCCTGCTGGAGGCAGTAATGTGATGTGAATGTGTGGACAGATGACCACGTCGCAGCCTTGCAAATCTCTTCAATAGTGGCTGACTTCAAGTGGGCCACTGACGCTGCCATGGCTCTAACACTATGAGCCGTGACATGACCCTCAAGAGCCAGCCCAGCCTGGGCGTAAGTGAAGGAAATGCAATCTGCTAGCCAATTGGAGATGGTGCGTTTCCCGACAGCGACCCCTAGCCTGTTAGGGTCGAAAGAAACAAACAATTGGGCGGACTGTCTGTGGGGCTGTGTCCGCTCCAAGTAGAAGGCCAATGCTCTCTTGCAGTCCAATGTGTGCAACTGACGTTCAGCAGGGCGGGTATGAGGCCTGGGGAAGAATGTTGGCAAGACAATTGACTGGTTAAGATGGAACTCCGACACCACCTTCGGCAGGAACTTTGGGTGGGTGCGGAGCACTACTCTGTTGTGATGAAATTTGGTATATGGAGCATGAGCTACCAGGGCTTGAAGCTCACTGACCCTACGAGCTGAAGTAACTGCCACCAAGAAAATGACCTTCCAGATCAAGTACTTCAGATGGCAGGTATTCAGTGGCTCAAAAGGAGGTTTCATCAGCTGGGTGAGGACGACGTTGAGATCCCATGACACTGTAGGAGGCTTGATAGGGGGCTTTGACAAAAGCAAGCCTCTCATGAATCGAACGACTAAAGGCTCTCCAGAGATGGCTTTACCTTCCACACGATAATGGTAAGCACTAATCGCACTAAGGTGATTCCTTACTGAGTTGGTCTTGAGGCCAGACTCTGATAAGTGCAGAAGGTATTCAAGCAGGTTCTGTGCAGGGCAAGAACGAGGTTCTAGGGCCTTGCTCTCACACCAAACGACAAACCTCTTCCACTTGAAAAAGTAACTCTTTTTAGTGGAATCCTTCCTAGAGGCAAGCAAGACACGGGAGACACCCTCAGACAGACCCAACGCAGTGAAGTCTACGCCCTCAACATCCAGGCCGTGAGAGCCAGGGACTGAAGGTTGGGGTGCAGCAACGCTCCGTCGTTCTGCAAAATGAGAGTCGGAAAACACTCCAATCTCTACGGTTCTTCGGAGGACAACTCCAGAAGAAGAGGGAACCAGATCTGACGGGGCCAAAAGGGTGCTATCAGAATCATGGTGCCGTGGTCTTGCTTGAGCTTCAGTAAGGTCTTCCCCACCAAAGGTATGGGAGGATAAGCATACAGGAGGCCGGTCCCCCAATGAAGGAGAAAGGCGTCCGACGCTAGCCTGCCGTGTGCCTGAAGTCTGGAACAGAACAGAGGCAGCTTGTGGTTGGTCCGAGAGGCGAAAAGGTCCACTGAGGGGGTGCCCCACTCTCGGAAGATCTTGCATACCACTCTGGAATGAAGCGACCACTCGTGCGGTTGCATGACTCTGCTCAGCCTGTCGGCCAGACTGTTGTTACACCTGCCAGGTATGTGGCTTGGAGGAGCATGCCGAACTGGCAAGCCCAACGCCACATCCCGACGGCTTCCTGACACAAGGGGCGAGATCCGGTGCCCCCCTGCTTGTTGGTGTAATACATTGCAACCTGATTGTCTGTCCGAATTTGGATAATTTGGCAGGACAGCCGATCTCTGAAAGCCTTCAGTGCGTTCCAGATCGCTCGGAGCTCCAGGAGGTTGATCTGCAGATCCTTTTCCTGGAGGGACCACAGACCCTGGGTGTGGAGCACATCGACATGAGCTCCCCACCCCAGGCGAGATGCATCCGTCGTCAGCACTTTCGTGGGCTGTGGAATTTGGAATGGACGTCCCAGGGTCAAATTGGTCTGAATTGTCCACCAGAGCAGTGAAGTGCGGCAACTGGTGGAGAGGCGGATGACATCCTCTAGATTCCCGGTGGCTTGGAACCACTGGGAAGCTAGGGTCCATTGAGCAGATCTCATGTGAAGACGAGCCATGGGAGTCACATGGACTGTGGAGGCCATATGACCCAGAAGTCTCAACATCTGCCGAGCTGTGATCTGCGGAGACGCTCTGGTCTGCGAAGCCAGGGACAGGAGGTTGTTGGCCCTCGCTTCGGGAAGGAAGGCCTGAGCCGTCTGGGTATTCAGCAGAGCTCCTATGAATTCCAGAGACTGGGTTGGCTGGAGATGGGACTTTGGGTAATTTATCACAAACCCCAGCAGCTCCAGGAGTTGAATAGTGCACTGCATGGACCGGAGGGCTCCTGCCTCCGAGGTGTTCTTTACCAGCCAATCGTCGAGATATGGGAACACGTGCACTCCCAGCTTGTGTAGATACACCGCCACCACCACGAGGCACTTTGTAAACACCAGTGGGGCAGAGGCGAGCCCAAAGGGCAGCACACAATACTGAAAGTGCCGTGCGCCCAGGCGGAATCTGAGATACTGTCTGTGAGCTGGCAGTATTGGGATGTGAGTGTATGCGTCCTTTAAATCCAGGAAACATAGCCAATCGTTTTTCTGAATCATTGGCAGAAGGGTGCCCAAGGAAAGCATCCTGAACTTTTCTTTGACCAGGAATTTGTTCAGGCCTCTCAGGTCTAGGATGGGGCGCATCCCCCCTGTTTTCTTTTCTACAAGGAAGTACCTGGAATAGAATCCCTGCCCTTCCTGCCCGGGTGGTACGGGCTCGACCGCATTGGCGCTGAGAAGGGCGGAGAGTTCCTCTGCAAGTACCTGCTTGTGATGGGAGCTGAAGCATTGAGCTCCCGGAGGACAATTTGGTGGAAGGGAGGCCAAATTTAGGGCGCATCCGCACCGAACTATTTGGAGAACCCACTGGTCGGAGGTTATGAGAGGCCACCTTTGGTGAAAAAATTTTAACCTCCCTCCGACCGGCAGATCGTCCGGCACGGACACTTTGAGGGCGGCTATGTTCCCGTGGATCCAGTCAAAAGCCCGTCCCCGGCTTTTGCTGTGGAGGCGCAGGGGGCTGCTTAGGCGCACGCTGTTGACGAGAACGAGCGTGCTGGGGCTGTCCCTGTGCCTGTCGAGGCCTTCGGGCCGGCTGGGTGTACCTACGCTTGGCAAAAGCATAGGGCGCAGCCTGCCGGGCCCGGGAAAAACATCCACCTGCTGAGGTGGATGCTGAAGGCGCCCGGTGGGAGAGCTTGTCGAGGGCGGTTTCCCGCTGATGCAGTTGGTCCACCAGCTGCTCGACCTTCTTGCCAAAAATATTATCCCCCCGGCAAGGGACGTCGGCCAGTCTCTGCTGGGTGCGGTTGTCCAGGTCAGAGGCACGCAGCCATGAGAGCCTGCGCATCACTATACCTTGGGCCGCAGCACGAGATGCCACGTCACAGGTGTCATAGATACCCCCGGACAGGAACTTTCTGCACGCCTTCAGCTGCCTGACCACCTCCTGATAAGGCCTGGACTGCTCCGGCGGGAGCTTATCAACCAGGTCCGCCAGTTGCTTCACAGTGTTCCGCATGTGGATGCTCGTGTAGAGCTGGTAAGATTGGATGCGGGTCACGAGCATGGAAGATTGGTAGGCCTTCCTCCCAAACGAGTCCAGAGTGCGAGACTCCCGCCCCGGGGGCGCCGAGGCGGTATCCCTCGAACTCCATGCCCTCTTGAGAGCAGAATCCACGACCGCCGAGTCATGGGGCAATTGGGGCCGCATTAACTCTGGGTCCGAGTGGATTCTGTACTGGGACTCTGCTTTCTTGGGAATGGTGGGGTTAGATAATGGTCTCATCCAGTTCCGAAGCAGTGTCTCTTTGAGGACATTGTGCAACGGCACCGTGGAGGACTCTCTAGGTGGTGATGGATAGTCGAGGACCTCGAGCATCTCAGCCCTCGGCTCATCCACAGAGACCACGGGGAAGGGAATGCAAATGGACATGTCCCTTACAAAGGAGGCAAAGGAGAGGCTCTCAGGAGGCGAGAGCTTCCTCTCTGGTGAAGGCGTGGGGTCAGAGGGAAGGCCCACAGACTCCTCAGAGGAGAAATATCTGGGGTCCTCCTCTTCCCCCCACGAGGCCTCTTCCTCGGTATCGGACATAAGCTCATGTAGCTGAGTCCTTAACCGGGCCCGGCTCGACGTCGAGGCACCGAGGCCTCGGTGTCGTCGAGCGGTGGACTCCCGCGCCGGCGGGGACGAAGCTCCCTCCATCGACGTCGACGAAGCTCCCTCCATCGACGTCGACTCCACCTGCGTGGCGGTCGAGACCGGCGCCGCAAGCGGCGGCGGTGTCGAAGGCCTCGGCACCGGGCTAGAGCTCGCCGGCGCCACAGTCAACGGCGCCGAGGGCACAAGCACCCCCGGCGCCGGCACAGCCTGGCGCATCAGCCCTTCCAGGATCCCCGGAAGGATGGCTCGGAGGCACTCGTCCAGGCCCGCTGTCTGGAAAGACGGGGGGGGGGGGGGGGGGGGGGGCGGTAGAGGTGTCGGTGCCGGAAGCTGCTCGGGTCCAGGAGACTGCACCGAAGTGCTGGGACCCTGACGCGTCGGTACCTCCACTACCGAGGGGGACCTCTCCTCTCGACGTGGACGCTTCGGCGTCGACTCCTCGCCGGCACCGAGAGCTGAGCGCACCGATGGGGACCGATGACGGCGCCCGGTGGAACGGAGGAGTTCGATCCCCCTCGGTCTCGAGGGGCCGGGTCAGACAGGGTTCGGTCCCGAGGGCCATGGGCAGAGGGAGTGACCGGGGCCGATTGCCCACGCGGCCTCTCACCCCTACCATCACCGGAGGACTGGCGGGCGGACGGGACCTGTACTCCTGGGGTCGATGCCATCGGTGCCGATTTCGCGGACATCGATACCGGTACCGAAGAACCGGCCGTCGATACCGATGCCGTCGCGGTCGACGTCGAGGGGCCGGCGCAAGTTCCAAAAAGACGGTCCCGAAGAACTTGCCTCGCAACCTGAGTCCGTTTCCGGAGACCAAGACACAAAGAACACGACTTGATATCGTGCTCTGGCCCGAGGCACTGGAGGCACCAAGCGTGGGTGTCGGTCTGCGAGATAGGCCGGCCGCACCGACCACACTTCTTAAATCCACTCGGGACCTTCGAGGACATCGACGGAAAAATCGCGTCGGCGAAATTAAAGTCGTCGATGGTGGCGGTAAATCACACCTCGAAAAATAAATCGACCGCGCGGCCACAAGGCCGCAACACGACGCCCCCGCTAGAAAACGAGGGAAAAAACAAGCGCGTTCACTCTTTTTTTTTTTTTTAACAAGAAAAGAAAAGGTCCAGAACGCGCGGGAACCAGAAATAAAAAATAAGAAATTCGCGAACAACGTGACGGTTTTCCGGGGCTGACAAGAGAGAGCGGCGACGCACGACTCTCTCCAGCGTGGAAAAAACAAGACTGGCGGGAACAGTCGCGCACGGGCGGGAAGACGGCCGCGCATGCGCGGTGGGCGTGCCCTGCGTGCGGACCGCCCGCGAAGCTTCTTCCGGTTGGTGGGGGCTGCCGCGGACGTCACCCAGTCGTGAGAACAAGCAGCCTGCTTGTCCTCGGAGAACAATATTTTCAGGGCTAGCTTTAGAAGGAAATACAAGGGTCAAAGACTGATTTCACACTAATGTGAAAAAAAAAAAAGATCACGATTCAGCCAGATGCAAGAGAACAGTAAACTGTGATACATCAGGAGGTTATCATTGACATAGTCTCACCAAACTTATGCATAAAGTGATGTTTACTATTTCTATAGAGTCACCCAGAGTTTAAGCAACCGCTGAAAGTGACAAAATGAATCTGGAATGGGGGTGGGGGGTCGGGGTGTTGTGCTCTGAGCACCATGCTGCACCAAACAGCTGCCAAACCAGGGCACCTCTATGATATCTAGATAAGTTTTCTTCTGAAATATCTTAAAATATTCACTGCAGTGCCTCAGTACTCACCTGAAGCCACTGGGGCCCCTAGAGAGCTTCCCTGGGCGGCTCCACTGGTATGTGGTGAATTCCAGAGTCCAGACAGTTTGTGAGCAGACAAGAATGAGCTGGGATCCCAATCACCTGAGTTCCCATGGCAGGAGGAAGAAGAGGAGGAGGAAGAAGAAGAAGAGGAGGAGGAGGAGGAGGAAGAAGAGAGTGAGCTCCCTCCACAGGACTGGGACTGGCAGCCCATGTGAGACAGTGACACCTGCAGGAAAAGAACTGGTAGTAAGACAAACTTCCCATAAACAATGATCATCAAACATTAGGGACCTAGGGTGGAAAAACAATGGCCAAAGGGGAAATCTCTCTGGTCTCAAAACGAGCCACTGTAAAATAACCTCAATTTTCTTCAGCCCGCAGTAGAACAGGCTGAAGAAAGCAGAGCTGGGCCAAATGTTGCTTTTCCCACAACCTGGACTGGCAGCAGGGAAACATGTGGCTCCAAAAATGGTGCTGAACTGGATTAGGGCGAGTCATAGAAGCATCTTCGTCAACCTACCTCTCAGGACACCAATGGTACCGGCAATGTGCAGCCTGGCTGCTACACACATACAATTCACTTCTTGGACACACCCTCATCTCATCGAAGCAGCAGCACCTTAGTCACCCCCAAAAACAATGCTGAACTTTATCAAGAACTGTATATTTAATTGCTAAAATTTTTACCCAAGTTCACAGCAAACTGCTCTCATAAAAGGTCCCAATGTTGTACTTACCGCCAACGCCTGCTCCTGCACCGCCCGTCTCTCTTCCTCCTCAACACTTTTACGGCAGCTCTGGCAGATCCACAGCGGCATCTCTCCCAATAGGTTTTCTGGCAGTGTTGGTACAAAGGTTCCCCCAGGAGGTACTGTCCCATTGACAGGTGCTGTTCCCCAGTCTTTGCATTCCCGGTGGCACAATAAGCAGCATGTCTGTACTGACTGGTCAGAAGTGACCAAGCCCTACAGCAAACACAGAACATCCCCTTAAAAAGGGAATACAGCATTGATGAAAATGACAGCGAAATATATTGGATGATCTTCCCTGACCTCACCCCACATAAACCATTACCAGGAGGGAAGGGAAAGGGAATGCAAGAGTTCAGGCAGCAGATGTCACTTGTAGAAATTATTCAGCTCGGTAGCACCTGGATTATGGAACTCTCTTTCGTTACATATCACACGTTCTGCAGCTTACTGAAAAGATGGTTATTCAGTAAGTACCTGGGTTAAGTTTTAGTTAGTTCCTATGATAATTGTAATGATTTTACATATATTTGCTAATGAGATTGTTGTCTTCTTCTCTTGTGAACCGCCCAGAGCTACTGGTGGTGACAGTATTATTATCCCCGAGGTCAATATTCAGCCAGAGATGCTCAGTGTTTCGCTGTCTGCCAGTGTTATACCCCCGAAATTCAATGCCAGGCCATATCCAGGCTCCGGCATTGAATTTCTGGGTTTATGGAGCTGGCTAAACCAGGTTCTCAAACCTGGTCCTGGAGGAACCCCAGCCAGTCAGGTTTTCAGGATATCCACTATGAATATTCATGAGAGAGATTTGCATGCAGTGGAGGCAGAGCATGCCTCCAGGACCAGGTTTGGGAACCACTGCCATAAATTCAGCACTTAACTGGCTATGGCGAATTGCATAAACATTTTTATGGGGTTCTATTTAGGGCAGTTATCTTGGCCGGTTAACTGCTGACTTCACCCTTGGGAGGCCATCAAAATAGCCGGCTTGGAGTTGAGCACTAACTGGACATTTTCAGTGGCACTATCCAGTTAAGAGTCGTTGAATATGACTGGCTAGCCCCGAACAAGTGATTAAACCAGCGAAGAGCCATTTCTGCCAGTCAAAATCACTTTGAATATTGACCCCTTTATTTATTAGAACGGGGAGGCAGCTGCTCTTAGTCTGACTGGCTCCCTCCTCCCCTCAAGGGACCCACAGCCCCAGATCTGAATCCTCCAGCCTATGTGGCATGGGCCTGAGCCAATCCCCAGTTCCAGAGAAAAGGGCTGGTTCCTACGTGTTATCATGTTTCTCGGAATAAAAACCCCTGGAAAAAAAGTGAAACTGTGAAATGAACAACATTCAGGTCAAAAGCACTGCCGTCCGGATAAGAACTTGCTTTCTGGATATTCAGCGCACTGTCCTTTTAGACTGTAGTGGACAGTGCCGGGATGGTTCTGGAACCTATCTGTATCCAGTCCGCTATCTGCATAGCTTAGAACAAAAAGCTGTCCTAAGTTATCTGGATAAGCAGAATTCTGATTGCACACTGAACTCTGAAAACTTATCCGGATAAGTTTTGGTATTGACCACGTTATCCACCTGTTCAGCACTACCACATTATCCACTGAATTTATGGATATTTTTTTGACCGCCATGGCATGCTTTTAAAAGAAATGCCGAGTGGTATCTGAATACTGACCCAACTATTTATTTCAGGTTCAATCCGTCACAGGTATCAGGGGTGTGACGGAAAGTCCCACAACTGCCCGGTAAACAAAAAGGCTTATTTTGCTAGAGAACACTGCGCTGGCACGCTGGATCCATTAGGAGACCAGAAAGTGTGGGTGCATCTCTCCTGCTTGTCTCTGGTGAATGACCTAAGGCTGCTAAACTGAGCTCTACTCCAGCAGCAAGACTGAGAAGCAGCTGCCGAAGGACCCTTCCTTCAGGATCACCGGCAGTAGTGCCATAGCGTGCAGCGCTTTGGGCAGCAGTACTTTAGGAAGCAGGGCTTTGAGGTGCACTGCTTTGGGGATGCAGCGTTTTGAGGTACAGCAGTGCATTGACGTGCAGTACTCTGAGGTGCAAGATTTGTGGGTGCAGAGCTCTGAGGTACAGGATTTGGGGATGCAGCAGCGCTTTGAGGTATAGGCTTTGTAGTAGTAATAGGCTATTTTGGGTGCAACGCTTTGAGGTACAAGATTTGAGGATGCAGCAGCACTTTGGGTTTCAGGATCTGAGGATGCAGCGCTTTGAGGTAAAGGGATTTGAGGTGTTGGATTTGGGAGTATAGCGTTTTGGGGTGAGGGGCCTCCAGACACCTGTCACTCGTTTCCTGTGCTGCGATTGTTGTGCAGCTCCCAGCCGCACATTTGTTCTTTCCGGGTTTTCGTTTCTCTTTTGTCTCCCTTTTTGTTATATCACTGGGCAGGAGTGAGCACAGAGCGCGACCCCACAATCTGCAGCGTCTCTGCAGAGGGGCCCCAATCCCTGCCGCACCCCCTCGCCCGGGGTACAGGAGAAGCAGAGCCTGCGGCACGCATAAAAAAAAGCGCTTCTACCTGCGGCTCACTGCTCGGCTCCCGCCGGCTTCCTCCTCCTCCGCTCGCCTTGTTCCGCCGCCTGGTCATCGCTCGGCTCCCGCGCCCCGACACTACAGGCCGACACGGACAACAGCCAATATGGCGGCACGCTATTAGCCCCGCCCCTAGGTGAAAGGGCACAGAGCGTCTGGCAGCGGCTTCAGCTTCATTGCGACGCCACCACCTCCATGTTTGAAGCTGGCAAGAGCAGGAACCAATGAAATGCTTCCTCCACTACAGCTGGATTCAATAACTTTATTGGCATGAACAGTTCTACTCAACAGGCCAAAACGAAGCAGAAAGAGGAACCACAAACAGCTGTTCCCAGTCTCGATCAATTGAGGGAATAATGGCATGGATATTTTCACTTTGAAAATCAGGTCCCGTAAAAGTTATAAGAATAAAAGTATCAGTGAGCTCTCCATCTGCAAAGTACAAAAGGGATTACTAGACAAGGTTGCAGTACCTATCTTGCTCTCTTAAAAGATTTTATTATTCTCCAATTAACAATTTTACTAGGAGTACATAAGTATTGCCATAGTGGGACAGACCAAGGCCCATCAAGCCCAGCATCCTATTTCCAACAGTGGCCAATCCGGGTCACAAGTACCTGGCAAGATCCCAAAACAGTACGTTTTATGCAGCTTATTCTAGACATAAGCAGTGAATTTTCCCCAAGTCCATTTTAATAATGGTCTATGGCCTTTTCCTTAAGGAAGTCGTCCAACCCTTTTTTTTTTTTTTTTTAAACCCCCACTAAGCTAACCCCTTTTACTTAATTACAGGCTAAGAGAAGAAATATTTCTGATTTGTTTTAAATTTGTTACTTTATAGCTTCATTGCTTGCCTCCTAGACCTAGTATTTTTGGAAAGAGGAAACAAGCAATTTACATATACCCATTCCACCCAACTTATTATTTTTATAGATCTCTATCATATCTCCCTTCTTTAGAAGACTTTCTTCCCAAGATTGTTTTTGAGACTGCTAGGTCCTGGCAGGAGTCACAACAAGCTACTTTAGTTCTACCATGTGTAGCTCAATGATTTTGTATCTATCAGCACATGTTCTCCGTGGTAGCTCCACTTACTGGAACAGGCTGTCTTATGGAGGAAGATATTAGTTCATGCAGAGGTTCTGCCAGGTGCTTCTTTTAGACATATTTTTAATTGTTACTTTGCATTTGTATTAATTTGTTGTGTGATCTTATTTGGTCCTGAGGAACTGAGTTCGATTCCTGGCACAGGCAGCTCCTTGCGACTCTGGGCAAATCATTTAACCCTCCATTGCCTGCCGCACTGAGCCTGCCATGAGTGGGAAAGCGCGGGGTACAAATGTAACAAAAAAAAATGTTTTCTGTTTCCTGCAATCTGAGACCTGACAAGTTATAAATTGTTGCTTTTTTTATTTTAAATAAGAACATGTAAATATTGTAGGGCTTTGAGTTGCTTTAGAGTGTCTGCTAGTGGAGGGAGTTTATATCATCAAACTTTGAAAAATAATAACTAAATAATGTGGTCTACTACTTTTGCTCTGCATCCATTATTGGGGGTATTTGTGATTACAGAAAGTATCTGTTGTCAGAATTGGAGCTGCAAGTTTTTTAGTGCAGTTCGACCCTGTTATTTGTTACATTTGTATCCCACATTTTCCCACCTATTTGCAGGCTCAATGTGGCTTACATAATACCATAAAGGCATTCGCAAATTCCGGTATGAACAAATACAGTAATGTGGTAGAATAAGGTTCATGTGTACAGACACATTAGGGAATCGTAGAAAGGTGGGGGCTTAATATCAGACACTAGAGTCACTCCCATAAAAGAACTGGTTGAATGATGCTATCAAATAGTTTTAATGATAAGTATTTGTCCAGAGGTTTCTTTGCTCTAAGACCCTTAACATTTTTTTATTGTAATGCCTTTACAGCCAGTTTAAAACTCTCAAATGCACAAGTTCAGTCTAAAGTATGTATACCGTAAAGTAGAGAAAGAACCCCTAATCCACTCCAAGCTGACCCACGCTCTGCTTTTTCCTTCTGGCTATAATCCTAGTCAGTCTACAAAGGCAGATTCAGAGTGGTGGAGTTCATCATCTGAAGGCTTCAGTGCAGACCTTTTGTCACAAATGCAACACCCAATTTTTGCTCATTGATGGGAGTAAGATAATCCTACACAAATCTGATATGCACAGACAATGAAGATACAGGCTGAATAGAATCACTGATGGGTCGTCGTCCGCGATGGCCCAGGAGACCAGAGATTAAAAAGCTTAAAACTTCTAGAAGGAGCGTGATGCGCGTGGGGACAACGCACTGCGCATGCACGAGTGACTTCCCGGCCGCGACGCCTGCGCGCTTCCCTCAGTTATATAAAAAGCAAACGAGAAAACAGCAACTCCTACAGGGAGGAGGGTGGGTTGTGATACTATTCAGCCTGTTGTCCTCGGAGAATACCTGCTACAGGTATGTATCTTCATTTTCTCCGAGGACAAGCAGGCTGAATAGTATCACTGATGGGGTACCCCTAGCACGCAGGCTCACTCAAAACAATGAACACTGGTCAATTGGGCCTCGCAACGGCGAGGACATAACTGAGATTGACCTGAAAACAAACCCAACTAAGTGACAGTGCAGCCTGGAACAGAACAGAAAAGAGCCTAGGAGGGTGGAGTTGGATTCTAAACTCCAAACAGATTCTGTAACACCGACTGCCCAAACCGACTGTCACGTCGGGTATCCTGCTGAAGGCAGTAGTGAGATGTGAATGTGTGGACAGATGACCACGTTGCAGCCTTGCAAATTTCTTCAATGGAGGCTGACTTTAAGTGAGCCACTGACGCAGCCATGGCTCTAACATTATGAGCCGTGACATGGCCCTCTAAAGTCAACCCAGCATGGGCATAAGTGAAGGAAATGCAATCTGCTAGCCAACTGGATATGGTGCGTTTCCTGATGGCAACTCCCATCCTGTTGGGATCAAAAGAAACAAACAACTGGGCGGACTGTCGATAGGGCTTTGTCCGCTCCACGTAAAAGGCCAATGCTCTCTTACAGTCCAAGGTGTGCAACCTGTCCTCACCAGGGCGGGTATGTGGACAGGGAAAAAATGTTGGCAAGACAATTGACTGGTTCAGATGGAACTCCGACACCACCTTCGGCAGGAACTTAGGGTGAGTGCATAGGACTACTCTGTTATGATGAAATTTTAAATAAGGAGCATGGACTACCAGGGCTTGGAGCTCAGGAGTCGGTGCCAGAATCCATTGGGGTTCGAGAGCCGGTACCGGGCTGCCAGACGACCTACGCATTGGCACCTCCTGAATGGAGGGTAATCGGTCCTCCCGGTGCCGACGCTTCTCGTGCCAACTGCCTAGGCTCCCCGGAGCTCTCGGTACTGTGTCTGGAAGGAGATCGATGGCGATGTTTCTTCGCCTTTGCTCGATGCCCGTCATCGACACTCCTCGGTACCGATGAGGACATGGAATCCTCACGCCTCCTTGGGGCTGGGTCCGACGAAGGGCGGTCCCGGGGGGCCTGCACAGCAGGAGGTCTTGAGACGGGCGGAGACTCGCTCGATGCCTCACTGTTCCCTGCTGTAAAAGGTCTTTCGGCAGCCATTACCTTATCTCTTGACGCTGTTTCCCTCAATGTTGACGCCCTCAGTACCGATGCCGAAGGACCGGGCCGATCCGAGAAAAGCTTCTCGCGCTGAGCCTCTCTAGTCAGCTGGGTCCTCTTCTTCATCAACTTACACAACTTGCAAGCAGTTGGAAGGTGATCGGGCCCGAGGCACTGAATACACCACGCGTGAGGGTCAGTACACGAGATGAGAAAAAGGAAACGCGACCGAGCGGCCTAAGGACAGCCGCAAGCAAAAAAGAAAGGAAACTTGAAAAAGGGGAAAAGATAAGGAAAAAACTAAAAGAACTACTATCTTTTTTTTTTTAATTAAAAGATCGAAGAAAAATAACAAAATTAGGAAAAGAAACGCGTAAACACGACTCACAGTCTCCTGGGCGAACGAAGAGCACAGGAAAAATCCAACTCTCCCGATCATGGAAAAAAGAAAACTGAGGGAAGCGCGCGGGCGGGAAGTCACTTGCACATGCGCGGTGCGTTGTCCCCACGCGTGTCGCGCTCCTTCTAGAAGTTTTAAGCTTTGTAATCTCCGGTCTCCTGGGCCGTCGTGGACGACGACCCATCAGTGATACTATTCAGCCTACTTGTCCTTGGAGAATGTCGTTTATGAAAGATCCTTTCCATATTATTCAGTAGAGCTTTAGAGTTCTTTACCTTTAACTGACTAGCTCCTTGTTCTTTTTCAAAAACTACTGCAATCTTATCTGCTTCAGAAATATTATAAGATTGAGGAAATATGAAATTTTATGTTTTTTTGTTGTTATCTTGAATTTTTTTTTCTTGGTTATCTGCTGCCTTGAAGCCACTTTTGCAGGGATATGGCAGGCTTTAGTGTAGTACAGTATGCTAATCATAGAGAACACACTGGATGAATGTACACAAGGTTCTGGGCTAAATGCACGTCCAAGCAAAAAAAGTATCAACACCTATCTGCCCATATCCTGGAATGTTATTCTGCACATAAATATCAGCATCATAACATTTCTCTGCATTTTTGTGATGCTCAAAAGAACATTTCAGAGCCTGCAGAGTTACCATTTTTCCTGCTCAGACCTAGGTGCAGAGCCATCACTGATGCCGTTCTGTCTTAAAGTTGTGGAGCACTACTGAAGAATAACAAGCTAATCCTTATCTGTCTCAGCAATTCCTGCATTGTGCTCCGGTCTTTTATTGCTGCTCTCTGCAGGGTTTGCTTCTGTATCATACACCCAGAAAATTGTGTATATATACACACATCACACTAATCACATTTTTCCATCTGTACTAGCTTGGTCCCTGAAGTAGCTGCATATAGCTGGGCCCCCCCTTTTTTTAGTAGCCCTGGTGGCCCATTGTTTTTTTTTTTTTCTGGAAAGGAGAAATTTAGATCATACCTAATAATTTGCTTTCCCTTAATCTGTCCAGACTGTTGGGTTATGCAGTCCTACCAACAAATGGAGACCGGTTCTCTTAGTAGTCCATTGCAGCCCTCCAAAAGTTAGCATTTTTCTGCTCATCTGCTCACTTTATAGTCTTATTAGAGCCATATGCTTTTCAGGAGCCATGCCTTAATTTTCTGAACTGTGTGTGAGTGCTCAAAGTTTGGGGGCTTGCAGTAAGACTTAAAAGTCCAGTTGAATCCAAATAAAGTCATTAGCTCTGGCCAAGACAACGGAATGCCCGTCTAACCTGTTCAGCACTATTAACTTCTGTTACTCAAGCACAGTCTCTGCTTCCTTCTCCTGGTCTGTCCCCCAACCCCATCCCTGATCCCTTCCTAAATAGGCTGCTGGACTTCAGGGGGATCAGGGATCTCTTCTAGAAATTCCTTCATAAAAGGGTGTCTAATGATATGAACATGCTCAATTCCCACTTCCACTAGGCTGGGCAGTTTATGGAGAAGATGGCTTCACAGGAAACTGTTTCCAATGTCTTCCCTACTTTTTGCACTTGCACTCTGGGCACCCAAGGTAACTGCATTTCTTGCATACCCCTGTAATGGCCCTGCAGTATAGTCATTCTTAATACTTTGAGTACCATTCAAAGTAGTAATGGAGGACAGCCAAGGGGGTCACTGCTCCAGGAGGGGAGCTGTGCTACAGCTTGAAACATTGTCAAAGGAGTGGAAAACTGAAGAGAGAAAGCATCAGGGCTCAGAACATTTAGATGAAGGGGGACAGTGTTAAGGCTCAGAGAATAGAAATGGGGAGCAAAGAACAGCAGTGCAGGTGCTTAGGGGAGTGGGGTGGCAAGTGGAAAAGGACAAGGAGCATTGGCAGGGCTCAGCATTCAGCTCAAAGTGTACTGATCTAGAGATTCTTAGCCCACGTGCATGGTAGCTCTTTCTTGATATGAAGCATGATATACCACAATAAGCAGTTTTGCTCATCATAATATTATAAGAGTAATAGTGGGTTTTGCTCTCTCCCCCCAGTTCAGGTCTTTTCTTCCAGATGCTCTTTTTTGCACACTGCTTTTCTTCGGCATTTAGGAAAGAAGGCGGAAGTCCGAGCATGCAGGCACTGCCAAACTCAGCACCTGTACCCCCCCCCCCCCCTCGTGCCAGTAAATTGATCTCCAACGCCACTGAAGATTGTGCTACCCTCAATGGCATAGGGGATCAGGGTGGCACTTTCTCTTCTATCTTTCCTGGCAAAGGTGACCTGGTTATACTCATTCCTGGGAGCCTTGTAGAAGGTTATGCAGTACTTTCAGTAGATCAGCTCATCTCTAGGACCTCTGCAATAGTGAATAATCTCCAATTAGAATTGTTTACATCTCCATAGAAGCTGAAGAACTGGACCAGCTCCTGCTTGAAACAAAAGACTTTTCAGAATGTGTGTTTTATCACACTAGTTACCAGAAAATTTTCATACCCAAATTCTGGCTCTTCAGATAAGCTAAGAATTTAGCAATTAGCATTATTGGTTCCTCTGGTATCAACATGCAAACCCAGGGCCACATTAATATCAAGTTACATCCCAGTGGCTGAGAACTAGCTAGCAGTACAGGGCAGCCCAGGATGGTACAGATTATGAGAGATCCGTTATTTTCCCAAAAGAATTATGAATAAGTTGTATAAAATTCTAATTTATGCTAGTACCGAGGTTAACCTGCTGCCGATTTCTAAAAGGTTTTGGTTCTTCCCTGCCTGGTACAGCAGTAGCTGTACTGAGACTGGTTCATTTCTGAAAGCAAGGTGCCTTCAAATCTCACTTGTTAATAGTGGTTTCCCAATTCAATCTGGCTCCTGAATCTCTTAGTAACAGTGAGCAGAGCCTGTGTTTCCCAGTTCTCTCAGGTAGTCACTCAATCACACTTTGGAGTAAGGATGGCATAGCTTTATCAAACCCTAGTTCACAATACTGTTTAAATGGCAACTTTTTAGCTTTTTCCCCTCGGTTTGATAGCCCATTTCCACAGGAGCACCGGTACCGCTTTAGACTTGGTTACTGAGCTGCACCCAGGGTTCAATAATCTCTCTCTCACCCTTATTTTCCTATTTCAGCCTCTCATGACTTAACACATTAATACTGACAGTATCTATTCACAGTAAGAAAATCTTTAATGAGAAATTATATTTCAAAGTATGATTCCTATTTTCTCAAATAAAACACAATGGAAAGTTCCAAAGTTAGATTCTGCCAGCAGCACTGCCGAGGGCTTCCTCACACATACTGCTGCTTCTGGGTGCTGGCCGCTTTGCTAGCCAGGTCCTTGGCTTTCTCAGTAGCAGCCAGAGCAGTCTCTCTTGCCTTCTCTTTTGCCTCTTTTGCAGTTGCCACCAGTGTTTTTGAAGGAGCTTCACCTGCAACCAATATGCACATTTAAATAATTCCCCTCATGTAACCCATCTTTACAGACCACCTGTCCAGCACTGCCCCTGTTCTCCTCTGGAAGATGGAGTTCACCCACCTTACTAGATTTATCTGAGGGGTTGCGAGCAGACACACTGAACTCTTCCTACAGTATCCAAGCCACATGCGAGTGATGAAAGAAATCACTCCTTTATGCTTCTCGGATAAGGGGGAGAGGGGGGAAAAGAGACTTGTCCTGTGTACTGTTGTTCCCACCAGCTACACTACAGTATTATTTTAGGATGATGCAGTGCTAAACCATTTCTGGTTTTCACCTACCTTGCATTTTTGCTAATATAAACTCGTAGCCTTTCATTGTCTTGGTCACATTGCTTTTGAATCTCGCCAGCCCAAACTCCTGCAGAAAGATGGAAATGTTATACTGCTTGCTGTACCACTGCCAGAATGTGTCACACTAGCTACCAGAAATTTTTCATAGCCAAATTCTGGCTCTTCAGATAAGCCAAGAACTTAGCAATTAGCATTACTGGTTCCTCTGGTATCAACATGAAACGTTGTGACCCTGGGTTTGCAGGTCACATCCCAGTGTAGCTGTGCATGTTCTGGTTGAAATTCAAACGTCCTTCTTGCTCTGAATCTCGTGCACAGCTTAGACTATCTTAAAAACTGTTAAATCTCCAATATTTGATTGTTTACTACCGGTCTTGTGAGAAATTAGATATTTATCAGTAGTACTTCTACTTAATTTTGTACTGGCCCACCTGCCTCCTCCCCCACCTTTTCTCTACCCATAAGCTAAAGCAGTCACCTGATTTGGGAGACAGTGAGGCTTATTTTCAAAGCACTTAGCCTCCCAAAGTTCCATAGAAACCTATGGAACTTAGCCTCCCAAAGTGCTTTGAAAATATGCCTCCATGTCCGTTTCAAAGCAGAGGTGTAGTAAGGTGTTTTCATACATACAGCACTGGAGACTGGTTTCACAGCTAACACAATCCACAGTTCTCGGCTTCTTTAGGGTTTTAAACTAAATTTGCCAGGGATGGGTGAAAAAAAGCCCCCAAATCATTACTAGGGAAATATCTGGAGAGCTTTTGTGTACCAAAGTCTGTAGTATGGGAAACCAGTTTCTAGATTTACAGGCTATGATGATAGGAGTCAAATTGGATTTCGTGACAGTCACGGAGAACCATGTCTGGGATAGTGTTATACCTGGCTATAATCTATTTAAGAGGGACAGGATAGGGGGGAGAAAAAAAAAGGTGGAGAAGTGGCATTTATATGTTAAGAATAGTGACAGAACTGCAGGATATATGGGGTAAGGAAGAACCGCTGTGGGTTAATCTGGAAAGAGGAAATGGAAAATGTATTTATACTGGTGTGATATACAGGTCACCTTCATAGTCAGAAGAAATTAACAGATTTAATTGAAGACATTCACAAGATAGCTAGGAAAGGGGAAGTACTACTGATAGGTAATTTTAATATGCCGGACATCGACGGGGTCGTCCCTGCTGCAGATCATCTAGAAGCAAGGGGGTGATTTTAATATGCCGGACATCGACTGGGTCGTCCCTGCTGCGGATCATCTAGAAGCAAGGGGATCTTGAATTCTCTACTGGAAGAATTGCTCCAGGAGTTCGTAATGGACCCCACGCAGAATGGAGCAATTCTGAACCTCGTGCTTATAAACGGGGAGTGTTTCTGATGTTACAGTGGGATATCATTTGGCATCTAGAAATCGGTGTGGTTCAATATTAAGACACAGGAGGAAAGGGCTTATTTAAGACTTAAGTTTCTTGACTTCAAAAGGAGGAGTTAGCTGTATGGGAATAGCTAAAGGAAGTAGAACAGCAGTGAGCAAAACTGAAAGGAGCCATTTTAAAGGTGACAATCTTTTATGTTAGAAAAGTACATAAAGTAAGAGGAAAAGAAGGCTGCTTTAGTTACAAATATAGTAGCTGAAAAGGTAAGAACGTATCACGTTTAAACTCTGTACTTTAGTCCATAAAATCATCCATGGTGACGCCCCAGCCTACATGTCAGACCTAACAGAACTTCCACCCAGGAACGCAAAAAAATCTTCTCGCACTTTCCTCAACCTTCACCCACCAAATTGCAGAGGCCTGAAATACAAATTAATGCACGCATCTACCTTCTCCTATATGAGCACGCAGCTCTGGAACGCGTTGCCACGCAACTTGAGAACTGTCTATGAACTGACAAACTTCCGCAAACAATTGAAAACCTCTCTCTTCGACAAGATATACAACAAAGAGCAACACATGTAACTATATAACCTCTGACTTATCCAGAAACGTTTTATACTATCTTTTGCTTTATTACTATCATTTAATCCAAAACTCTGTTATAATAAATATATGTTCCCCTCTATTTCCCATATCCACGATGAATTGTAAGCCACATTGAACCCGCAAAAAGGTGGGATAATGTGGGATACAAATGCAATAAATAAATAAATAAATAAAAATAAAAAGGTTAGCCTTCATAAATTACAAGACATCGCAGAAAGAGGAAGACAGGCAAAAATACTTGGAAAAACTAAGAGAAAACTGGAAATGCTGTGAGGAAAGCAAATATACAAATGGAAGAGCTAACAAAACTAAAAATATACAAATCAGTTGGACCCGATGGGATACATCCGAGGGTACTCAAGGAGCTCAGAGAAGTTCTGGCGGCTCTGTTGTCTGACCTTTTCAATGCTTCTTTAAAGAAGGGCGGATGTGGTCCCCCTTCACAAGAGCGGAAGTTAAGGATTTGGGGAATTACAGACCTGTCAGACCTCAGTGCTAAGTAAACTAATGGAAATTCTAAAACAGAGGATTGTGAAGTTTTTAAGACTCGAATGAACTGCAGGACCCAAGGCAGCATGGTTTCACTTGTCAGACAGATCTGGCTGATTTCTTCGACTGGGTGACCAAACAGTTGGATATGGGAGGGGCACTAGATTTGGTGTACTTGGATTTTAGCAATGCCGTTGACACAGTTCTGCACAGGCAATTGATAAATAAACTGAGTACAATTGGTATGGGCCCTAAAGTGACTGACTGGGTTAAAAACTGGGTAAGTGCAAGGAGACAGAGGGTAGTGATGAATGAAGTTTGCTCTGAGGAAAAGGATGTTATCAGTGGTGTGCTGCAGGGATCCGTCCTTGGGCAGCACCTTTTAAGATCTTTGAGAAATATTGTGGAAGGACTGTCTGGTAAGGTTTGTCTCTTTGCAGATGATACCAAACTAATAGGGCTGACAGCCCAGAGGTGTGCGACGTAGCAAAGCTTGAAGAACGGTCCACAAATTGGCAATTAACATTTAATGCTTTAAAAAAAAAAAAAAATGCAGGGTCATGCACTTGGGTTACAAAAATCCAAAGAAACAGTACAGTATACGGAGTGAAGTATTTCTGTGTATGAAGACTTGGGGGTGATTGTATCCAATGACCTTAAGGTGGCCACACAGGTAGAAAAGGTGATAGTCGAAATCAGATGGATGCTCAGGTGCATAGAGGGAGGAATGGACAGCAGGAAAAAAAATGGTGATGGTGCCCTTGTATAAGTCTCTGGTAAGACCCTATTTAGTTAGAATACTGTGTGCAATTCTGGAGACCCACCTTCAAAAAGATATAAACAGGATTTGTCGGTCCAGAGGGCGGCTACAAAATTGGTCAGTGATCGCTTTCATAAAGCGTATGGGGACAGACTTATAGATCTCACTATATATACTATGGAAGAAAGGTGGGAGAGATGGGGATATTATTGAAATGTTTAAATACCTCTTTGGCATTAATGTACAGGAGGTAAGCCTTTTTCAAATGAAGAAAAACTCTGGAGTGAGAGGGCATAGGATGAAGTTAAGAGGTTATAGGCTCAAGAAAATACTTTTTTTAATGGAAAGGGTGGTAGATACGTGGCGACAAGAACTGTATCTCAATTCAAGAAAAAGTGTGCGACAGGCACATGGGATTGCTTAAGGAGAGGAGGAGATAGTGGATGCTGCGATCAGGCAGACTGGATGAGTCACTTGGCCTTTATCTGCTGTCATGTTTCTATGTAACAGGAGCTGTGGTGGGCCCATTCCCAGCCATCCCTTACCTGAATGGCTCTGGTACAACCAAACAAGTTGGAGGAAATCCACGCCTGCCTCTTGATCTCAGTCCAACTGCTGTTCTCTGGATTCACACAGTAAACACAGCACTCTTCCACTACCTGTGAAGAGACAACACAGCCATATCAGCAGCACCCCCCCGATACCTAAGAACATATGTCGTGCTAGGTGAGACTGAAAATCCATCAAGCCCAGCAGTCACTAGCATGTACTTTCCAAATGCCAAATGCAGATCAATCCCTTGCCACTCACTCCTAGGGATAAGCGGCGACTTTTCTCAAGGCTTCATGTTAACAGCTGTTATGGACTTTTCTCCCAGAACTTGACCAAACTCCCTTCTAGATACAGATAACCTAGATGCTTTGACCACAATCTCCCAGCAACAAATACCACAGCTTGAGTGTTTGATAAGTAATACAGTAACTTTCATGGAGTGTCCCCCAGTTCTGTTCTACCTGAAGGCATAACTAACCACTCTCTATCTATTCCACCCATATTATAAAGTTTATCACATCCCTTATCAGACCTCTCTTCTCCAAGATGTAACCGTTTATCAGTTCTTCATAAGGGAGGGATTCCATCCCATTGCCTTTGTCTGAACCTTTCCTAGTTCCACTATTTTGTTTTTCATATTCAAGGTTTGGGCAACCACAGATCTGTAAAACCACTTTAATAGCCTCAGTTTTATTTTCCTTCCCTTTCTGGATTCAGAACATTCTATTTGTTTTTTCAATCGCTGCCATACAATCTACGATTTCAACGTGTTATCCACAATTTGTGCCAAGATGTTTTTCTTAATATAGAGCCACAAGTGACCTCCTGACCTTTGCAGTTCCTGTAGCTGGGAGCCTCTCTTTTGTTTCATCCAGGACTGAAGGGATTAAACTTGCCCCGGGAGCCAAAATTGATTTGTTTTCTGCTTTTCCCCAGGAAGTTATCATAATACAATATTCAGAGAAACCTAGTCCAGAATTAAATTAGACTTTGCAGTCTCTACTGAGGAGCACAGTGGATAGACCTATATCAGGAGTCTCCACCACCTCTCCTGTGCGGAGTTTATCAGAGTGTCCCTGGACACTGGCTAGTTAAAGTAAATCTTTGTTAGGATATATTTCTGGTGTAATCCTTATACGCCCCACCCCCCCCATTTCTTGTTTGCTGGTTATGAGAAAATTAGGCTCTTACCTTGGTAATTTTCTTTTGTCACAGCAGATGAATCCATTAACTGATGGGTTGTATCCGCCTACCAGCAGGTGGAGATAGAGAACACTGAAAAACCATAGTGTCCTCTTGGACGGCTAGCTCCATCTGCCTTCAATATTTGAAACTTCCAAAGCAGAGTGAATCCTCAAAGTAGAATAACATGAACTTTCCTCACAGCGAATGAACGCCCCAGAACAGGAGCAATAACCATACAAAGGAGGGACGATCTCAACCTCCTGTGATAGAAGAGTATATAGAAATCCTGAAAACTGTTTTGCAACTCCTCCCGACGAGGGAACATATCTGCATGAGAGAACTGAACAAAAAACAGAGTCAGACAGGGAGGGATCATGGATTCATCTGCTGTGACTAAAGGAAAGAAAATTACCAAGGTAAGAACCTAATTTTCCCTTCCTTGTCATCAGCAGCAGACGAATCCATTAACTGATGGGATGTACAAAAGCAATCCTTACTTAGGGTGGGAACAGGCCACACCACGAGCCAATACTTGAGCTCCAAAAATAGCGTCTTACTTCGCTGCAACATCCAGCCTGTAATGCCAGACAAAACATAGTAACATAGTAGATGACGGCAGAAAAAGACCTGCACGGTCCATCCAGTCTGCCCAACAAGACAACTCATGTGTGCTACTTTTGTGTATACCCTACTTTGATTTGTACCTGTGCTCTTCAGGGCACAGACCGTATAAGTCTGCCCAGCACTAGCCCCGCCTCCCAACCACCGGCTCTGGCATAGACCGTATAAGTCTGCCCAGCACTATCCCCGCCTCCCACCACCAGCTCTGGCACAGACCGTATAAGTCTGCCTAGCGCTATCCCTGCCTCCCAACCTCCAGTCCCGCCTCCCACCACTGGCTCTGGCACAGACCGTATAAGTCTGCCCCGCACTATCCCCGCCTCCCACCACCAGCTCTGGCACAGACCGTATAAGTCTGCCCCGCACTATCCCCGCCTCCCAACCTCCAGCCCCGCCTCCCACTACCGGCTCTGCTATCCAATCTCGGTTAAGCTCCTGAGGATCCTTTCCTTCTGAACAGGATTCCTTTATGTTTATCCCACGCATGTTTGAATTCCGTTACCGTTTTCCTCTCCACCACCTCCCGCGGGAGGGCATTCCAAGCATCCACCACTCTCTCCGTGAAGAAATACTTCCTGACATTTTTCTTGAGTCTGCCCCCCTTCAATCTCATTTCATGTCCTCTCGTTCTACCGCCTTCGTATCTCCAGAAAAGGTTCGTTTGCGGATTAATACCTTTCAAATATTTGAACGTCTGTATCAAATCACCCCTGTTTCTCCTTTCCTCCAGGGTATACATGTTCAGGTCAGCAAGTTTCTCCTCATACGTCTTGTTACGCAAATCCAATACCATTCTCGTAGCTTTTCTTTGCACCGCTTCGATTCTTTTTACATCCTTAGCAAGATACGGCCTCCAAAACTGAACACAATACTCTAGATGGGGCCTCACCAACGACTTATACAGAGGCATCAACACCCCCTTTCTTCTGCTGGTCACACCTCTCTCTATACAGCCCAACAACCTTCTAGATACAGCCACCGCCTTGTCACACTGTTTCGTCACCTTCAAATCCTCAGATACTATCACCCCAAGGTCCCTATCCCCGTCTGAACCTATCAGACTCTCACCACCTAACACATACATCTCCCGTGGATTTCTATTCCCTAAGTGCATCACTTTGCATTTCTTCGCATTGAATTTTAATTGCCAGACCTTAGACCATTGTTCTAGCTTCTTCAAATCCTTTTTCATGTTTTCCACTCCCTCCGGGGTGTCCACTCTGTTACAGATCTTAGTATCATCCGCAAACAGGCAAACTTTACCTTCTATCCCTTCGGCAAGATCACTCACAAATATATTGAACAGAATCGGCCCCAGCACCAATCCCTGAGGCACTCCACTACTCACCTTTCCCTCCTCCGAGCTAACTCCATTCACCACCACCCTCTGGCGTCTGTCCGTCAACCAGTTCCTAATCCAGTTCACCACTTAGGTCCTATCTTCAGCCCATCTAGTTTATTTAAAAGCCTCCTGTGGGGAACAGTGTCAAAAGCTTTGCTGAAATCTAAGTAGATTACGTCCATAGCTCGTCCCTGATTCAAGTCTCCTGTCACCCAATCAAAAAACTCAATGAGATTCGTTTGGCATGATTTCCCTTTGGTAAAACCATGTTGTCTTGGATCTTGCAACTTATTGGCTTCCAGGAAATTCACTATCCTTTCCTTCAGCATCGCTTCCATTACTTTTCCAATAACCGAAGTGAGGCTTACCGGCCTGTAGTTTCCAGCTACTTCCCTATCACCACTTTTGTGAAGAGGGACCACCTCTGCCATTCTCCAATCCCTCGGAACATCTCCCGTCTCCAAGGATTTATTAAACAAATCTTTAAGAGGACCCGCCAGGACCTCTCTGAGCTCCCTTAATATCCTGGGGTGGATCCCGTCCGATCCCATGGCTTTGTCCACCTTTAGCTTTACAAGTTGTTCATACACACTCTCTTCTGTAAGTGATGCTGTATCCACTCCACTATCATTTGTACTTTTTCCAGTCCATCGCGGTCCTGCTCCAGGATTTTCTTCTGTGAAAACAGAACAAAAGTATCTATTTAGCAAATTTGCTTTTCCTTCATCACTATCTACATAGCGGTTCGCAGTATCTTTTAGTCTCACAATTCCCTTTTTAGTCATTCTCCTTTCACTAATATACCTGAAGAAATTTTTGTCACCCCTCCTTACATTTCTAGCCATTTGTTCTTCCACTTGCGCTTTCGCCAGACGTATCTCTCTCTTGGCTTCTTTCAGTTTCCTCCGGTATTCCTTCCCGTGTTCCTGTTCTTGAGTTTTTGTGTATTTCTGGAACGCCAACTCTTTAGCCTTTATTTTCTCAGCCACTTGCTTGGAGAACCATATCGGTTTCCTTTTTCTCTTGCTTTTATTTACTTTCCTTACATAAAGGTTTGTAGCCCTATTTATAGCTTCTTTCAGCCTGGACCACTGTCCTTCCACTTCTTGTACTTCCTCCCAGCCCATCAGCTCCTTCCTCAGGTATTCCCCCATTTTAGTAAAGTCAGCACGCTTGAAATCCAGGACTTTGAGTTTTGAGTGGCTGCCCTCCACTACAGCAGTCATATCAAACCAAACCGTTTGATGGTCACTGCCGCCCAGGTGGGCACCCACTCGGACATTTGACACGCTATCCCCATTTGTGAGCACCAGATCCAGCGTCGCTCCCTCCCTCGTGGGTTCCGTCACCATTTGTCTGAGCAAAACACTTTGGAAAGCATCCACGATCTGTCTACTTCTCTCCGATTTCGCCGACGGAACCTTCCAATCTACATCCGGCAGATTGAAATGTCCCAGCAACAGCACCTCCCTCTTCTTTCCTAACTTTTGAATATCCGCGATCAGATCCCTATCTAGTTCTTCCAGTTGTGTCGGGGGTCTGTAGACAACACCCACATGGACTGAGGTTCTATCATCTTTTTTTAAGGTGATCCATATCGCTTCTTCTTTTCCCCAGGTCCCTGTCATTTCAGTCGCCGTGATATCATTTCTCACATACAGAGCTACTCCTCCACCTTTACGACCCTCTCTATCCTTCCTAAATAGATTATAGCCTGGTATGTTTGCATCCCATTCATGGGAACCATTTAGCCACGTCTCCGTGATTGCAACAACAAAGCTTAGAAGCCCAAGTAGCCGCACTACAGATCTCTTGAAGAGACAGTGCCCCTGTTTCAGCCCACGAGGAGGAAATTGCTCTCATGGAGTGCGCGCTGAATGCATCAGGCGGAGACCGCCCTGACAGCAAATACGCAGAAAAAATGACTTCCTTGAGCCAACCGGCTATAGTGGCCTTAGACGCTGGAGACCCTCTTCGAGGACCTGATAACACAAAAATGTGATCAGAAGTCCTGAAGGTATTTGACATCTTCAGATATTGCAACACAGCCCTGCGGACATCCAAAAGATGCAACTGCCCAAAAGATTCCGGAAACTGCTGTCTAGAGAAGGAGGGCAGATAAATGGGCTGGTTCAGGTAAAACGTTGAAACCACCTTAGGCAGGAAGGAAGGTACAGTATGTACCGTTACTCCAGACTCTGAGAATTGCAGAAAGGGGTCTCGACAGGACAGCACCTGAAGCTCAGACACACGTCTCGCAGAGGTCATGGCCACCAAAAAGACTGTTAAGAGTCACATCCTTCTCCGAAGCTCGCCTCAGCGGCTCAAAGGGCGAACACTGGAGAGCCTCCAACACCTGCCCCAGGTTCCAAGCTGGACACGGCAGCTGCATTGGCGGGCGGAGCCGGAGTGCCCCTCTTAGAAATCGGGCAATGTCCGGATGAGCAGCCAGGGAACAGTCAGAGACTTTCCCTCGAAAGCATGCCAATGCTGCCACTTGCACTCGCAGGGAATTGTAGGCCAAGCCTTTTTGTAATCCATCCTGCAAAAAGTCCAGTATCGTCGAGACTGTAGCCCGCTTGGGTGTGATCACCTTTGAAACACATCACGCCTCAAACTGGCGCCAGATCCGAGTATAAGCAACGGAAGTGGACCGCTTGCGGGCCTGCAAGAGAGTGGAGATGACTTTGTTAGAATAGCCCTTGTCTCTCAATTGCGCCCTCTCAAGAGCCATGCCGTAAGACCAAAGCGGCAGGGATCCTCCATGGTCACTGGTCCCTGCATCAACAGGTTCGGCACCAGAGGCAAAGGAAGAGGGGCCTCCACCAGCATCCGCCTGGGCCAATCCGGGGCAATGAGAATCACCACTCCTCGATGTAGCCAAATTCGCAGGAGAACTCGCCCAATCAAGGGCCAAGGACGGAACACATACAGGAGGCCCACAGAGCATCCAACCCCGCCGAGCGAGGATCTCTCCGTCTGCTGAAAAAGCACGGGACTTTGGCATTGGCGCCATCAGATCCGCTACGGGCATTCCCCATTTGGCATACAGCTGAAGAAACACTTCGTCTGCCAGTTCCCACTCCACTGGGTCGATTTGATGCCTGCTTAGGAAATCGGCTTGCACGTTGCTCTGATCTGCTATATGAGCTGCAGAAAGAGGCTGCAGATGTAGCTCGGCCCAGTGGCAAATCTGAGCGGCCTCCGCGGCCAGTGCTCTGCACTGGGTGCCGCCCTGGCGATTTATGTAGGCCACCGCTGTCGTGTTGTCCGACAGAAATCTGACAGCCAGCCCCTCCAGAGTCTTGTGAAAAGCCAGATGAGCCTGGAATATCGCTCTTAGTTCCAAGCGATTGATGGACCACCCCATTTCCGCGGGTGTCCACAAACCCTGGGCATAGCTTCCCTAGCAATGTGCTCCCCAGCCGACCAGGTTGGCATCGGTTATCACCAGGCACCAAGAGGGAAGCGCCAGCGGCATTCCTCGCCGCAGCATGCTGTCGGAGAGCCACCACTCCATACTGAGCCGGGCTGTAGGGAGCCACGTTAGTCTGCGTTGATAATCCTGGGACATTGGAGACCATCGTTGAAGCAGGGCAATCTACAGTGGTCTCAAGTGCGCTCTCGCCCACGGCACTACCTCCAAAGTGGCTGTTATTGACCCCAGCAGCTAGACAAAGTCCCAAGCTCATGGGCGAGGCATCTGCAGGAGCAGACGGACCTGATTCTGAAGCTTGCACTGCCTTTGGTCGGGCAGAAGGACAAACCCCGAGGCCGTGCCAAACTGGACCCCCAAATATTCGAGAGACAGGGGGGGGGGGGGGGTCAGGTGACTTTTGGGTATATTGACGACCCAGCCTAGAGACTGCAGTACTGTGACCACTCTGGCTGTGGCCAGACGACTTTCGTCTGCCAAATCCGCTCTGATGAGCCAGTCGTCGAGGTACGGGTGAACCCTGATATCCTCTCGCCTGAGAAAGGCAGCTACTACCACCATTACTTTGGAAAAGGTACGGGGAGCTGTGGCGAGGTCAAAAGGCAAGGCCCGATGTTACGTTCCTCACCTGGTTCCAGGCCTGCGCGGCCGATTCGCTGGCGAGGCGCGGTCCGGCAGAGATAGCCAGCTATTTTGGATGTGGTTTCTCCAGGATGGGTCTGTTTCTGTTTCTTATTTCTGGCAACCGTCATCTTGGTTGGATCAAGGACAGCAGCCATCTTGACTAGCTCAGGAGGGGGCAGCAATCTTGTATACAAGAACAGGAAGGAAGCCCATATTTGGGTGTTGTGCTACTCTGCTGATGGGGGCAGCCATCTTGGATCAGCTGCACATGTTTGAGGCTGATTCCTACCCTGCCTCCAGTCCTTCGTTGCTTCGGCCTCAATTGTGTTTGAGGTCCACGTCGGTGCTCCTTACTTCAGTTCCAGTGTTCCAGACCTCGGCTTGTTTCCCGGACCTTGCTTGTTTTGCTGCCTGCCTAGACCATGGACTGTTTTTGACTACTCTTTGCCCCATGGATTTTCCTGGCTTTTGGACTATGTGTTTGCCTGCCTGTCTGGTCAGTGGTCGTGCAACCCCGCCCATTTCCAGAAGTCCTGGTGGCCACCTGTAGCTGGGAGCACAACTCCTGGTGAACGGTGGTCGCTTCCCAGGTGAAGCTAGGGGTTGTCTGGCTGCCTGACCGAGTGCGGTGTCACTCCATCTCTGCCATGCTCAGTCGAGGCACAGGGGCTCACTACTACCAGGTCATAACACCCAAAACTGGAAATGTTTTCCCAACACCGCAAAGCGGAGAAACCGTTGATGCGGGGGCCAAATAAGAATGTGCAAGTAAGCTTCTTTTAGGTCCAGAGACATGAGAAACTCTCCTGGCTGTACCGCCGCAATGATGGAACGCAGGGTTTCCATGCGAAAATGCCACACACTTAGTGCCTCGTTGACTGACCTTAAGTCGAGGATCAGTCGGAAAGACCCGCCTTTTCGAGGCACCACAAAGTAAATGGAATAGCGACCGCAGCTGCGTTCGGCGGGAGGCACAGGGATCACCGCTCCGAGACTTGTAAGGTCTCCTCTACCACCGCCCGTTTGACGGCAGTACCGCATTGGGACTCCAAAAACACGTTTCTCACTGGGGTGCTGAATTCCAATTGGTAACCTTCTCTGATCAGGTCCAGGACCCACTGATCTAAGGTAATCTTGGTCCATTCCTCGAGAAAGAGGGAAAGGCGTCCTCCTGCTGCAGGAATCGAGGAATGGACCGGCGCCCCATCATTGAGGGGGCTGCCCCTGAACTCCAGGCCTTGATCTGGCCGCTGCGGAACGCTTGTCCGAGCGAAAGGAGTTCTTCTGCTGAAAACGGGCACGGTGAGAAAACCCAGCAGAGCGCCCCCGGGCGATACTTGCGAGCTTCACGGAAGCGAGGTCTGGAAGAGTAGGGCCACACAGAACCCTTGGTAGAAGGCCTTGGCCTATCCCTGGGTAACCGCTGGGGCTTAGGGTCCCCCAGGTCTTTAACAATTTTCTCCAGCTCCTCTCCAAATAATAGGAGGCCCCAAAAGGGTAGCCTCACCAGCCTGTGCTTAGAGGCCATGTCAGCCGCCAACTGCCGTAGCCATAGAAGGCGGCGGGCAGCAACCGCCACAGACTGACCAGATCATAAAGGGCATCAGCCAAAAATGACAGGGCCAACTCCATCCGCGGGGCAACCTCAGCGAGGGACTCCGCACCATCCGCGGGCTGCTCCACTGCTTGTTGTAACCAGGAGAGGCAGGCCCGGGCAGCGTAGGAACTGCAAATAGATGCCCTTAAGGCAAGGCCCGATATTTCAAAGGACCGTTTCAGAGCAGATTCAAGCCGCCGGTCCTGCATGTCTTTCAGGGCAACCCCTCCCTCTACGGGGAGGGTGGTCTTTTTAGTCACCGCTGTGACCAAAGCGTCCACTTTAGGCATCCCCAAAGGGGCCAAGTGCTCCTCACTTAGAGGGTAAAGCTGACCCATAGCCCTGGCCACTTTCAAAGACCCATCGGGTTCAGACCATTGAGCTGAAACAAGCTCTTGGATGGAGTCATGCATAGGAAAGGCTCGAGCAGGCTTTTTAGTACTCACCATCCTAGGATTTCCAGAGGAGGCCTCGCCCTTGCCAGGATCATCAATCGAGAGGGCCTGCAAGGCGTCCGAAATGAGCACTGGCAGCTTGTCGCGGTAGAAAATCCGAACCACATTGGGATCATCCAGATCCGGTAGCAAACCGGCACCTTCCTCTGGCTCATCAGACTATGAGGCCCTACCAGAACCCTCAGAATCCCCACAGCCTGACCACGGGGCGGGGGGGGGGGGGGGGGGGGGGAGTGCACCACTCTCCGATGGGGAATTTACCCTTCTATGTTTAGCATCTTTTCAACGCTCGGGGGAAGTAGCCAACCCCGGGCCATCAACACCCGGGGGGAAACCAGGTAGTAGCGCAGTGTCAGACACCTGCAGCAGAGCTCTTTTCAGCATGAAGGCTTTATGCATTAAAAGCACAAACTCCGCCTTCAAATTAGGAGTAACGGGAATAGGAGCTCCTCTTGTAGCCTCTGACTGAGGTGTCCTCCTGCACTCAGACTCCTCCGCAACAGCGAGGGTCGAGACATGCGGCGCTTCCAAAATGGCGCCTGCTGCCAGCTCCATTGAGCGGGAAGATTCATCGCTCGCCATGCTCGTACTAGCTCTAGCGTCTAAACAGCACGTCTTACAGAGCCCCGCTGCTGATCTGCGTTTACCACAACGGGAGCAGTGTTTAACTCCTTCAGCAGCCATTGCCCAACCGGACGGAATTATATAAGTAAAATGGCGGCTTCGCGCCAAAACTTACCCCGTTCGGAACGGCGTCCGCGAGACCTTCCCGGAGGAGCAAGGCACCACTCTCACCTCAAAAGACCGAGTCAAACGAGCTCCGGTCAACCTGCACGCTGAAAATAGCCTCAGAATAATTACGCAGAATCAATGCGTACTCCTTATTTATTAATTTTTTTTTAAACGCTGTGAGGAAAGTTGGAGGCAGGCAGCAACAGAGGTACTCCGGTAGGCAGGGGGATGGGTAAGGCAGGGAAAGGGCAAACGGTAGGCAGGGGGATGGGTAAGGCAGGGAAAGGGCAAACCTATATGCCTTCAAAGTGGGCACCACCAGCCACAACACCCCAGCTTCAACTGGCAAAGCACAGAAGCCACCCCAGGCAGAATTTTTCCAGGAGCTGATCAAGCTACATCCACACCTGCTGGGAGATACAGAAATACTGAAGGCAGATGGAGCTAGCCGTCTAAGAGGGCACTATGGTTTTTCAGTGTTCTCTATCTCCACCTGCTGGTAGGCGGATACAACCCATCAGTTAATGGATTCGTCTGCTGCTGATGACAAGGAAAAAGCTTTTTACCATTCACTGTAGTATCTTTTTCCCCAACAAGTTCTTTAGTCTGTTTGCCCTGTATCCGTGACTGATCTGTGAGCCCAGTGTTTTATTCGGCATGTATCACCCAAGCAAAAGAACCTATTGGGGAGGCTTCATATGTCTATATAGAGCCCTAACGACATTTCAAACCCAATCCTTACATAGGCATGCACGAGTTTGCAAGTGGAGGAAGAGGAAACGCACCATTTTGTCCCCAAGTGTCGTCGTAGGCTCACGTCTAGAACTGTAAAACCCCTGAATTTTGGGGTATGTGCTCCTATAAACAACCTGGGTACAGCTTGTGGGGTGCATTACTTGCTCAGAGATGGTCCTGTGAAGCACTGCAATAACCATACAACCAGGTCCCAGGGATTTCATCAATTTGCTCTGGCAGCTCTCCAAAATTCATACTGTTTGGTTTCAGTTCCACTGAAATCATGGCCATCAAAGAATGGTTAGGAAAAGGTTATGTCCCTGTCATTCTCCATGATAAAGAACGAAGCAAAGAATTCCATTTTCTACTCTGCCCTTATCCTCCGAGTGTCCCTCTAACCCTGTTACTCATCTAATGGCCCTTCAGAATTTCTTGTTTTCAAAAATTACATGAAAAAGCTTTTATTATTTTTACCTGTTTTATTTTATTAATATTTTTCATCAAGTCAGTTCTTACACACCTTCCTAAGTCCTGCTTTCTGGGCTTTACCTTGTGAACAATTTCCATGCCTTATGTAGACAATGCTTGTAATCTTCTAATTTCCTTCTATCTTCCTTTTCAAAATGTATATCTTAACCACAATAGTTTTATTTTACTGCATCACAATCAACACTGCTAAGCACTAACTTTCCTCTCATTGGTTCTAGGAGCAGCTGCTGCATGAAGCAGTCAGTTATGGCATCTAGAAACTTAAACACACTGATTTACCCCAATAATAATCCCAACCAATACCAGGCTAACTACCTATTACAGGACTGAGTTTCCACATTTGCAGCCTGCCTAATCTCCACATGTCAATCAGTTTCATCATCATGGCTGTGTGGACATAGTAAACTCCCCATGCTATACCCCCTCCCCCCATTCCTGAATACAACTTGTTTCCTGCAGAATTTGTATTGTACTTGACTACAGAATCTTGTGTTTACTACCTTTATCTACTTGTTTGTTTTCTACCATGGTCCTACTCTGTCCCACCAGGTCTCAATATTTTCATTTGATGCCATACACTAACTGCCATCTTATCTTTTACATTTCTGGAATTGGTAGATACAGCTAGATGGATTAGCAATTGATTCAGGTGTCTTGCTTTCAACTTTTTACAATCCCCATTATCAGGATACATCAATTTCCACTTTTTAAAATGGCATCTTTTGCAGATACCCACATGTGAACCATGCACTCCTGAGCTTTCTCCCCTGATCTAGTTCAAGAGCTGTCAGTACCAGCAGTTGGTGTCTTCTCTCCTCCAATAATTACATTTACCCCTTTGAATAGGTTTAGCTAGCTTAACCTCAGTCAGCTCTCAGTCTCCTTAGCACACCATAACCTCCAGAACTAAACATTATGAGTAAACTGAGGTCTGACCATTGAACTATACAAGCTCTACAAAAGTCCCTCTTTTTCCCCTGCTGAAAATCTCTATTATCCTGACTGATTTATGATGGTCCTTTGCTCACCATGAGACGTGCATGGTTAATGTTCCAAGTGAAGGTTGTTAAACTTTTGTTCTTGGGGTCCACAATGGAATCTTCAATAATATAGACTGAGCGGGAAACATTGGTAGGGAGAAGACACTCTGCCCAGTGTGGTATACGGTTGGTTTTGGTGAGAAGTCGCCTGGACAGCAGTTTGTGGTCAGGAGTCACTTGGCGGAACAGTATGTCTTCTGTCAGCACATGCTTGCTGGATTCAAAACAAAAATGAAATGTCTCAATTACATTAAATCTAATAAATACATTTCCTGAAACTCCTATGTCTGGTCTCTGTGTTTTGACTAAACTGTAAGCTCCACAGAGGAAGGGCCATATTCTGTGTATCTGAACAGCACTATAGAAATTCTTCTGAGCTCAATGTAGAATTCAATGGGTGAGGTTTTGAAGCCTTGAAGGTCCTCAAGGAGCATCACTATCTGTACCCTTGTCAAAAGAAATTGCATGATGCACCATTGGCATGTCTTATTGCTTGTCAGCTGGAATAAGCAGCATAGCCCTGGACCCCAGTTAACTGCCACCTTCCTGAAAGCAGGCACTCTTATCCAGTGTTTTTTTTGTAGAAAAAAAGGTGCCGGTACTCATTATGGGCGGGGTCACCACATATGGATCCATCTCTATTATAGCCACACCCACATTAGCCACACCCTTATACCAGCCATGGCGCATATAAACAGACATCATTGAGAATATAATACTAGTATAGGAGAAAAGGATAATGTGATTTTTTTCATTATACGTAATTTCTGTAAGCTGTTACAGCTCCAGTATACCCAGTGTAAAATAAGACAGCAGATGTAAATTCTCAAATTGGACATATTCCAAACACTAAAATGAAAATAAAATGATTTTTTTCTACCTTTGTTGTCTGGTGAATTTGTTTTTCTATCCATATTGGTCCCAGTCTCTGATTCTGCTGCTCTCTATCTGTTCTCTGAACTCTGTTTCCAGGGCTTCCTTCCATGTATTTCTTTACTTTCCTCCTTTCTTCTTCATTTCTTGCCCTACATCCATAAGTAAAAGCTGGGTCCTCCTCCTTGGAATTGACTGGAGGAGGTATAATGTAGATCCAGCTTTTGCCTATTTTCTCCATCCATGTGCAGTTTTTCTCCTCTCTTTCCCTCATCTCCATCCATGTGCATCTTCTTTTTTCTTTCCTCCCCTCCATCCGTGTCCAGCACTTCTCCTCTCTCCTCTCCTCCATCCATGGCCAGCATTTCTCCCCTCTCCCCTGTTTCCATATCTATATAACTAATTCTCACCTCCAACGTTCAGAACCTCACTGTGTGGCAGGGAAACACCGAAGCCCTGTAGTCTTCTAGGCTGTCAGCACCACTCACTCTCACTCATAGACCCGCCCTCAGCCACGCCCCATCCACACATAGTTCACAACCCCAACATTCTAAATGCAAATTTGTAGTTGCAAGATCCCATGAGTGTATGCCCTGACCTCGCGTCACGTGATGACGTGGAGGGTGGGGCTATGACACTCAGCCAATCGCCAGTTCCACCACCCTCCGACGCTACCCCCTCCGATGCACTGCGACAAACACCGAGCTACGCAGGGGGAGGAGTGCCGTCCAAACACCTGAGCCGCCGGGAAACTGAAGCTGCCGCACGCAAAAACAAAACTACCCGCCTGCACCCTCCCGACGCTGCCGTCCTGCGCCCTCCCGACGCTGCCGCAGGTAAACCTTGCTAGCGCCCGTTTCATGGCTCACAGAAACGGGCCTTTTTTACTAGTAAAGCAATAATTCTCCCTCCCCTCTTCTCCATCCAAGTCCAGCATTTCTCCTCTATCTCCTGCTCTCCTCTCCATCCATTTCCAGCATTTCTCTTCTCTTCCCTGCCCTTCCCTCCCATCCATGTGCATCTCCTTCCTATTCCCTCCCCTCTATCCATGTCCAGCATGTCTCCTCTCTCCCCTCTCACGTCCAGCGATACTATCTGTCCCCTGCCATCCATGTCCAGCGAATCTCTTCCCTGACCTCTCCTCCCATCCATGTCCAACAATTTTCCTCTCTCCCCTGCCCTCCCCTCCCATCCATGTCCAGCAATTCTTCTCTGCCCCCTGTCCTCCCCTTTCATCCATGTCCAGCGATTCTCCTCTCTCCCCTACCCTCCCCTCCAATCCATGTCCAGCAATTCTCCTCTCTCCCCTGTCCTCCCCTCTCATCCATGTCCAGCAATTCTCTCTCCCCTGCCCTCCTCTCCCATCCATGTCCAGCAATTCTCTCTTCCCTGCCCTCCTCTCCCATCCATGTCCAGCGATTCTCTCTTCCCTGCTCTCCCCTCCCACCCATGTCCAGCGATTCTCCCTCCGAGTTCCAGGGTCCTCCCCCCTCCCAGTTCCACAGGGTCCTCCCTCCCTCCAAATTTTAAAAGTCATCTTGACTTACCTCGTTGGGGTTACGGCGGCCGGCAGCAGCGATAAAAAGCGTGCAGGCTCGGCGCTTAGTTCAGTTTTCCCTTCTCTCTCTCTCAGCTCTGGTCCCGCCCTCATTTCCTGTGCTGCATGAAAATAAACTTTCCTACAATATATTTTCAATCTGCTAGAGGATCATATTAGGGGTGTTTAGTGTTTGATAGGTTGAACAACTGTTCCACTCCTGCCATGATTATGAATGTCATCTCTCATCTGCTATTTCTAATCTAACAAATCCCGTTTAGTCCTTTTTTTCCCCTAAAAGGTGTTATGTTCCTTTTGTTATTGTTGTCACTGTTCTCTAAACCTTTTTCTAGTTCCTCTATCCTTTTTGAGATAGGATGACCAGAACTGCACACAGTACTTAAGCTACAGATACAACAGGGACCTAATCAGAAGCACATAATCTTCTCAGTTCTGTTTGCCATTCCTTTTCAGATAATTCATTTTTTTGAAAATCATCTTTATTAATGTTATTTGACATTACAATAATACAAAATCATATAGAGCCAAATTATATTCAACATGCTATGTATGTAAGTATCAAGGAACATCACGCTTCAAGCATGAAGCTTTGTAAAACAAGATAACAAATGAGCAGATGAGAGGAAACATTGTTACGGTACAATGAAGGAGTGGCCTAGTGGTTAGGGTGGTGGACTTTGGTCCTGGGGAACTGAGTTCAATTCCCACTTCAGGCACAGGCAGCTCCTTGTGACTGGGCAAGTCACTTAACCCTCCGTTGCCCCATGTAAGCCGCATTGAGCCTGCCATGAGTGGGAAAGTGCGGGGTACAAATGTAACAAAAAAAATGGAGATTGCTGAGTGTTTAGATAAATAATGATCAGACAAGCCATTTATGCTTATGTTTACAAGTTGGGGAAATGAACTTTAGAGAAACGTGCTCATATTTCCTAAACAATAATACAGTATTCCACCATTAAAAAAAACGGACAAGTTAGAATTATCTTTCCAATGTTGAATAACCAATTTTAGAGCTAAGGAGATGAGAAAATCAAACAGAGAAGCTTCTTCATCTGAGAGAGAATAAGACATTACAACAGATTTCCACATAATGTGCTTAAACGCCAAGGATTCTGTATAATTTTCTGTATTTTGGATCACATATCAAGCCAAAAGGTATTTACATTGAGGAAAATTGGCTTTTGAATGATTTAATAGGGGTGCATAAGGCTCTATGTTGAAGGAAGAAAAGAGATTGATTGATGGAGGAGGAGCGAAGGTCTGGGACCACAGAACGAGAAGAGAGACCGTTGTTTGTCTGACAATTGCTCACTAGAATCAGTTTCCCAAGCTCTCTGCTAAGAAGAGCATAATTGTTTAGAGTGAGTTTGAAATATATATATTTTTTATTTACATAATTTTAATTACAAACAAGTATAAACTGGCTTGACAAAATTAAACTTACAAAGTCTAAGAACAAAGGAATCAATTATCCCGCCAGATATTACTCAAGTCCACAATTGGGATTCAAAATGTTAAACAAATGGAATTTAAAATTTTACAAATAATAATAATATAGGAATTTGCTAAGTCTGATTACTCAAATGATACCAGTTCATCACTATCAAGACAGCAATTATTTAGACCCCCCTGTAATTTTCTTAGCTGTTAAAAAAAGCTGTGAGTTGGGGTGGATAAAAAAAACCATACTTGTTCATCTGGTATTTAATAACACATTTACAGGGGTATCTTAAAAAGAATGTAGCCCCCAACTGAAAAACACCTGGCTTCATCATCAGGAATTGCTGATGTCTCTTCTGAGTGTCTTTAGCAACATCAGGAAATACTTGGATTCTCAGTCTAATAAAAGTTTTTTTTCTCTATTCTTAAATAATAGTCTCATTAGCCAGTTCTTGTCTGGTGTTAAAGCAACAGTAGCAATTAGAGTTGACGCTGTTACCAACTCATTATCAGAGGATTCCAGTATTGCGGAAACATCTAATTCTTGGTTACCTTGATTTTGCTGTAGTTTAGTAGGCAAACAATATATTTGAGAAAATGGAGGAATGGCTTCTTCAGCCACTCCTAGTATTTCTTTTATGTATTTTCTTAACATATCTCACGGAGAAGTTGTGAATTGTTTAGGAAAATTTAAGAAATGGAGATTATTACTCCATACTGCATTTTCAAGAAATTCAGGTTTCCTCCTTAAGAATGTTAAATCTTTAATTATATTTTCTTGATGAGACTGTATCTTTTGAACTTCTTTTTCATATTCCTTATTTTGATGCATTAAAGTTTCCACTCTGGAGTCAACTTCTTTTGTCTTATGCTCTAATGTAGATAAATCTTGAGTCAATTTTTGTACTTGAGGGCACATTGTTTTACCTAAATCTAATATAATAAAATGCACCGTGAACGTTCTAATGAGGACAACGTTCTGAAGTCACTAAAACACTCCCTGAAGGGTTCGTGGCGTGAAGCCAGCCAGGCTGCCAGCCGTCTCTGCCCCGCCCTCGCGTCAAACGTCATGACGTCCAGGGCAAACGTCATGACGTCGACGGCGCAAAAAAAAACAAAAAAAACCCGCAGCGTCAGGGAAGGAGGCGGCGCTCCCGACGTCTCTAGCCTTCCCTTCGCTGTGTTCCGCCTTCTTCTGACGGCAAGGATGACGTCAGAAGAAGGCGGAACACAACGAAGGGAAGGCTAGACGTCGGGAGCGCCGCCTCCTTCCCTGATGCTGCGCTGCCGGAACCGCCGCCACGGAGGTAAATTAAAAAAAAAAAAAAAGGGATGTAGGGGGAAGAGAAGAGGGTGGGCAGTTGAACAATGGGAGCGGGAGAGCAGAGGAGAAACGACAGCAAGGATGCGAAGGGGGGGGGAAGAAGGGGGCGGGACATGCTGGGACATGGGAGACAGAAGAGCATGGATGCGAGGGGGGGGTCAAGGAAGGGAGAGAGGGGAATTGCTGGAAAAGGATGAATGGAGGGGGCAGGGGACAGAGAAGCATGGATGGGCATGGATTGAGATGGCAGGGCTCAGGGTGAGAGGGGAATTGATGGAAAAGGATGAATGGAGGGGGCAGGGGACAGAGAAGCATGGATGGGCATGGATTGAGATGGCAGAGCTCAGGGAGAGAGGGCAATTGCTGGAAAATGATGAATGGAGGGGGCAAGGGAAAAAGAAGCATGGATGGGCATGGATTGAGATGGCAGGGCTCAGGGTGAGAGGGGAATTGATGGAAAAGGATGAATGGAGGGGGCAGGGGACAGAGAAGCATGGATGGGCATGGATTGAGATGGCAGGGCTCAGGGTGAGAGGGGAATTGCTGTAAAAAGGATGAATGGAGGGGGCAGGGGACAGAGAAGCATGGATGGGCATGGATTGAGATGGCAGGGCTCATGGAGAGAGGGCAATTGCTCGAAAATGATGAATGGAGGGGGCAGGGAAGCATGGATGGGCATGGATTGAGATGGCAGGGCTCAGGGAGAGAGGGAAATTGCTGGAAAAGGATGAATGGAGGGGGCAGGGGACAGAGAAGCATGGATGGGCATGGATTGAGATGGCAGGGCTCAGGGACAGAGGGGAATTGCTGGAAAAGGATGAATGGAGGGGGCAGGGGACAGAGAAGCATGGATGGGCATGGATTGAGATGGCAGGGCTCAGGGAGAGAGGGGAATTGCTGGGAAAGGATGAATGGAGGGGGCAGGGGACAGATGGGCATGGATTGGGAGGGCAAGGCTCACACTCTCTCTCTCATATACAATGTCTTTCTGACTCTCACTCTCACACACTCTGTCTCACAATGTATCACATTCACTCTCTATGTGCCACACAGTCACTCACACACTCGCTTGGTCTCATACACTCACTCTCACAGAGAATCTGTGTCTCACACACACTCTCTCTCTCTCGCACACACACACACACACTCACACTTTCACTCTGACTCTCACACAGTCACTCTCACATACACTCTCCCAAACATACACACTCCGAGGAAAACCTTGCTAGCGCCAGTTTCATTTGTGTCAGAAACGGGCCTTTTTTACTAGTCTACAATAAGAGTCCATAAACTGTCCAGAGTGACTTCATTGGGTTGAAATATCTTATAAAATATTGAGTCAAGAGTATTTACCAGAGTGGTGAGAGACAAGGAGAGATTGAAGGGGAGAGAAGGAAATGAAACTAAGTATGGCCTTTTGTAGTCTATTACACCAAACTCAGTACTCTCTGTTATTTTTTTGTATATTAATTTAATGTCATTTATTTAAATACTCCTTTAAACCCATAAAACTCTACACACCAATGGGACCTAGGAGGAACTCACTCACACAAGCCATGCAACCCACAATCTTTTAGCCACTATCAACAGACAGCTATTATATTACAGCAATATTTTCACTATATATACACATATGTACAAATGTTATTAATTCAATGAAATGTAGTGAAATATATTTCCACTGTGCTCCAATAAATGTTAAATAGCACTCCAGCTGATCCGCTTATCACATAATTGTTGTTATTTCAAAATATACTGAGCCAGTTTCTTAATCACAAGTCAATAGTAGGGGCTCAACATGCCCACCCTCTTACGTGCACAGTATAGAGGATTTTGCAAGGCGAAACAAAACAAACTTGTTCAATAGCACTTCATGGCTAGGCGAGGGCTTCCATAGGAGACCATAGTGAACCCCAATCGGCGTCACTTTAAATCCACAGTAGCTCCTCAAAGCTCCTCGATGCAAGACCACATTTTGAAGTGTTCTTCATCAGGAGAAACCATTCTCAAAACCCAATCCCATGGGAATATGCCATCCAAGGCGGACACCCTCAGGATCACACCGCTAAATCTGTAGTCTGTGCCAGTTGAAAAATTGAGAGTCAGGGAGAGAAAAATTCTTGTTGCAATTGTGAAAATGATTTAAACTTTCCATTAGATATTAATTGAGAAAGAAGCCATATCAAGGGACCCAGGTCGTGCTGGAATCAAGATGGCGTCAGCAACGGCTGTGTGATTCCGGAGCTCCTGAGATCTAATAGCGAGTAGCGAGAGAATTTCTCTCTCTGACTTTTTAGATGGGGAAAAGAAAGGGAAAAACGCTGGTTCCTACCTCCGCGGTTCCATCGTCGACACCAACCTCTTGTCAAGCGACACTGGAGGGCTTTGGAGTCCGGATCCTTGGCCAACAGATGCCCACTTCGACAGCCTCGACCCCTTCTGGAGTAGAGCGCAGCGCTGAGGGAGCGACGCTGAGCCCCCCCCCCCCTCACCATTCCTCCACAACCCGGAAGTGTAATGTTGCTGGCGGGACCACAACAGTTTGAAGCTAGAACTTCATTGTTTGTGGAAGGAGGACCCTCAAGCACTTCGACCCCAGGGGAAGGAAGGGACAAACGCAGGTCGGTGTCCCTGCTACCCGAGGCTTAACTTCCGAGAGTAATGGAGGATTGAAAAGACCAATCCAGGTGACTATGAATACATTATGGGACGCAATTCAAGAGGTGAATAACACACTACTTCAGATGAATGTTTCTATTAAAGGTGAAATTATGGACTTAAAATAAACTAGCCAGCATCTGTCTATAAATGTTCAGGAACAAAAAGAAAAAATGGTGACAATGGAAAATGAAGTAAAAAAAATTACAAAACCTAATGGTGACTTTGATTAAGGAAAAAGAAATTCAGGAAAAAAAATTAGAATACTTGGAAAATAATGGGTGAAAAAATAACCTGAGACTATTGAATTTTCCTAAATCGCCTTTAACTACAGCAATAGATATGCTTAAAAAATATTTTGGTGATATATTGGGAATTCCAATAGAGGGTTAACCCCCCTATAACACGGGCCCAATACATCTCTTGAGTGAGATCTTCAAAAGAGCAACCTCAGGCTACTTCAAATTTAAATCTGACTGAATTTCTTGAGAATTCCTTGGAACTTATTACAGAGAGGACAACGTTAATTGTGACCTTTGCTCTTGAACTTGACAGAAATAATATCTTAAGATTATATTTTCGCCATTTAAATGACACTTTCCTAAGGCAAAAGATTCAGATTTTCCCCGACATGGCAAGGAGTACACAAAAGAGGAGAAAAGAATTCTTGACTTCCTATTCATCACAGAAACCTGGGTCCACAACCTTCAAGACCCTATAATCTTAGAACTATGCCCACCAGGATACAAAATTACACACCGGACAAGAAACGGAAAAAGAGGAGGAGGAATAGCCATTATATACAAATCTGAGTTCAACATCACAAATATAGCTGAATCGATACTGCCACAACTTGAAATCTCTTCCATAAGAATCAGTCACCCAAAATTGCAGGAATACCTTAACGCAGTTATACTTTACAGACCACCAGGCAACTGGTGAGACAGGCAAACACACTTCATGGACTTCATCTCAAATACCTGTCTCTCTTCCTCCAACCTCATCATATTAGGAGATATGAACCTACACCTGGAAGATCTCAACACAACAAACACCCAAGACTGTAAAGAGTTCTTACAATTATGGGATCACAAGGACCAAATACGCAACCAACACACAAAAAAGGACACCCATTAGACCTCATAGTACACAAATTCGACCACAACGCAAACTTTACACTAACAAACACCAACTGGTCACCTATACTATGGTCAGACCATTACAAAGCACATATCACCTCCAATGGAGAATGAAAGACTTACCTGATAAACACGGAAAACATACACCACAAGAGGAAAAATAGACCCGGTTAAATTCTGGCAACAGATCTACTTCGACGGATGGACAATAAAGACAGACACAATCCAATTCCTCTCAGAATGGGATAATAGATGCAAATTAATACTAGACAATATTGCCCCAATCCAAACCAGAACCTCGCACAGAAGAAACTCAATACCATGGTTCAATGAAGAACTGAAAAACTCAAAACACAAGTCAGGAAACTAGAACGTGCGTGGAACAAAAAGAAAGATGATCCCACTCTTAACGCTTGGACACAACTCAGAAGGAAATATAAATATTCCATAAGACAAACCAAAAGACAATACTACAAAACTGAAATTGGACCAAACTACAAAGACACGCACAAACTCTTCCAACTCGTGAACAAACTATTGGATACCACTCTAGTTACCAACAACAGTAAAGACACACCAGGAGTTGACGACTTGGCGAAGTATTTCAAGGAGAAAATCATACAATTACGACTCAAAATACCTACCAGCCCTATCGAATACACCACACTCCTAGACTGCCTAGACCCAGACTCTGGAGTTTACCCAGCAGACAGAATCTGGACTGAATTCACTATACTACCGGAAGATCTTATCTCACAAACACTTAAAAAATTTGCTACATCTCACTGCAAATTAGATATTTGCCCAAACAACCTCATGAAGTTGGCCCCACAACAATTCATAAAGGACCTAACAAACCACGTGAACTTCATGTTACAAAATGGACTCTTCCCAAGGGGGAAAGGTAACATTTAACTTACCCCCATACCCAAGGATGCAAAGAAAAATGCCAATGAATTAATGAACTACAGACCAGTAGCTTCCATTCCCTTAATCACTAAAATAACAGAAGGTATGGTGACCAAACAACTCACTGAATATCTAAACAAATTCTCAATATTACACGACTCCCAGTCAGGATTTCGCTCTAAACACAGTACTGAAACCGTACTAGTTACGCTCACGACCAAATTCAAACAATTGATAGCAAATGGTGCAGGTTCGAGTTTCTTCAACAAGAAGTATGTACACAATGGTTTCCACCCTGTTTTTTTAGTTTACTTGAACACAGTTTTATAACATAACTAGGAAAAAATGCCCGTTTGAGCGGAATGAAACGGGCGCTAGCAAGGGGCCCCCTCCCTCCGTCCCTCGAAGCTACTTGCCTTGTTCGCTATGGGCCGTTTCGGCCCTTGAGTGTCAATAGCTCCGCCCTCGACGTCATGACGTTTTGACGCGTCATGACGTTTTGACGCGAGGGTGGTGCAGACACTCCAGGGCACACCGGATATCTCGGGCGCCTCAACTTCCGTGGAGGCTTCAGAACATTGGGGTTGCCTTTTATATATAGAGATGTTTAAAGAAAACTTCTTTAGCCAGTTAGACTTGGCCAATTATGATTGGTGAACCCTGTTGCAAGGCAGAATTGTTTGTTTCATTGCCCAATTGTATGCTTCTGGTACCTCCTGGCTCCTGAGTGTCTGTTGCTAGGCTTACTTTGATGCCTACAGTTCACTAAGAGGTCAAACTGTAGCAAAGGTGAAGAAACACCAGCAACAGACACTCAGACGCCTTGCAACAGGGTCTACCAATCATAATTGGCCAAGTCGGTCATCCTAACTGACTGCAGTTTTCTTTAAACCTGTTATGAAACCTGGCCTCATCCTTCTGAGGCAGCCTGGGCAAAGAAATCATATTAATTTGGTGTTTAACTTTTCAGTCCTGCAAGTGGAGGAATGCCATCTGGGTTTAATTGCTCAGAAGTCTAGCTTTTGCTAGACTAGAGGTTAGAAAGGTCAGAGAGAAATGAAACTTTCTTTGTCCTGTTTTGAGTGATGGATGGTTAAGGCTAGTTCATATTTACCACATCTGGATACCATTATAAGCAAGGCATACTGGACAGTTTCGCAGGCAGATTAAAGGATTAGGCTAATGCTGTCTAGAAGGAGATAGTGTAGGTTTAAATAATTCTAGATGAGTTAGAATTTGTCTTATAAGGAATTCTGATTTCTGCTTATTTTAGAATATGTTTTATTCTGTGTAATTAATAAGTTCTATTTCTATGTAGAATATCTTTTCAATTCAGTGTTACATCAGTGGCTGACTTTTCAAGTGAGATTGTCTGCAGTTTAAGAGGTCATCATCTGGTTTGAATTATCCACAGTCCTAGCTAGTTCTGTGTAGGAAGCTAGGTGAAAGAGGTCAGGAAAAGTCTTCTCCTTGATTAATTATAGCTAAATGTAGGCCTGGTATTCTGAAAGTAATAACAAATCATGTATGTGTGCCATTAAGCAAGATTGGCCCCTTGACCCCTTAATGAATGCCAGAACCCAGTTAGTATGAAGTTGATTGGGAATCTGATTATGAGAAATAATAATAAAATGCAAGAGATAGGTGCCACATTGTCTAGTTTGAGAGGCCCCAGGTCATAGGTCAGTTTAGGAAATATCTTAAACCTATGTAACTGATATTTTGGAGTAAATGTATAGAGATAATTAGTTCAAGACAGGGTAGTCAATCTATTCTTTACCATCTGGTGAGAAAGGGGGGCTAGAGAGGTGTAGGACCCTATATAACTGAGAGCAGAGGCAGCTTACGTTAGAGGACAGACAGGAGACGCAGGATCCAGAGAGCTGAGAAAGAGAAGAAGAGACCTAGTGCTGATGTCCTACTTTGTTTGCTGGCAAATAAAGAAGACTTCTCTCATTCTGGTGTGTGGTGTTTGACTCCTGAAGTACCACAGATTCTGCTAACAATAGTGGTAATTCCTGCAACACTTCCACATCCTAAAAAACATTCCTGTTTTTTAGTTTTCTTGAATACAGTTTTATAACATAATGTGTTCTTTATTTAAAAAAAAAAATGGTGCTTTTTGAAAGAAGAATCACTTTTACTACACTTATATCAAGGGTGAGGTGAAGAAATCACAGGCTGCTGCCCGCAAACATTTGAGGGCATTTTTGAAATCCTTATATGAAGAGACTCCAAAATGAAAACTACATATTCTGATAGAAGGAAATCTGCTCTTTCTAATGGTGCTAAAAGAAAGAATATTGAAGCTGTCCCACTGGAGATCAAGGGCATCAAAGATAGCCCAAAATGGGCAAAAATGCTTTTTATACCAACTTTGAATGCTTATAATTTTTCAACCACTTGACGGAAAGTGCTGCAAATTGGAATGCCTCATTACAGCCGTGCATTTAGTACACCTACCAAAAATCAACCTGAATGGCCAACTAGTTTAGAAACTACAGCAGCCTCAACATCGCTGTAAATTGATTTTTGCCGTTTTTTTTGGCAAAGTTTGAGCCTAAACCATTCAAAAAGTAAGAGTGAGGCAGCCTGAACAGAGAAATCATATTTGTTAATTCTGTTTAAGTTTGGTTCAGTCCTGGAAAGTGGTAGAATGCCAGCTGGTTTTAATTACTCAAATGTCTAGCTTTTGCTAGACTAGAGGTTAGAAAGGTCAGAGAGAAATGAAACTTTCTTTGTCCCTTTTTGAGTGATGGATTGTTCATAGGTATTATTTACCACATCTGGATGCCATTCTAGCAAGGCATACTGGACAATCTCGAGGGGATCAGCAAACAAGCTGTTTTAAAAGATTAGACTGAACGCTGTTTAGAAGGAGATAGAGTAGATTTAAATAATTCTAGATGATTTACATTTTGTCTTATAAGGAATTCTGATTTCTGCTTATTTTAAAATATGTTTTATTCTGTTTAATTAATAAGTTCTATTTCTATGTTGAATATCTTTTCAATTCAGTGTCTGACTTTCAAGTGAGATTTGTCTGCAGTTTAAGAGGTCATCATCTGGTTTGAATTATCCACAGTCCTAGCTAGTTCTGTGTATGAAGCCAGAAGGTGAAAGAGGTCAGGAAAAGTCAAGTCTTCTCCTTGATTGATTATAGCTAAGTGTAGGACTGGTCTTCTGAAAGTAATAACAAACCATGTCTGTGTGCTATTAAGCAAGACTGGCCCCTTAGCCCCTCAATGAACCCAGCTCAAGTTATGAAGTTAACCGGGAATCTGATTATGTGAATAATAATAAAATGCAGGAGATAGGTGCCACATTGTCTAGTTTGAGAGGCCCCAGGTCACAGGTCAGTTTAGGAAATATCTCAAACCTATGTAACTGATATTTTTGAGTAAATGTGTAGAGATAATTAGTTCAAGACAGGGTAATCAATCTATTCTTTACCATCTGGTGAGAAAGGGGGGCTAGAAGGGTTTAGGACCCTATATAAAGGAGAGCAGAAGCAGCTTACATTAGAGAAGGAGCTGAGACGAGAGAGACAACAGACAGGAGAAGACAGGAGGCAGGATCCAGAGAGCTCAGAAGAAGAGACACAGAAGGACAGGACACAGAGAGAGCTAGAGCTGATGTCCTACTTTGTTTGCTGGCAAATAAAGAAGATTTCTCTCTCATTCTGGTGTGTGGTGTTTGACTCCTGAAGTACCACAGATTCTGCTAACAATAGTGGTAATTCCTGCAACAAGAGGACTAGAAACATGGGGTTTTGCCAGTTCATTAAGCCCTAAAAGTAGTGCATGTTCTCCAAATATCCCCCTTGTACTACTAAAACTTCCTGTTTTACAGCTTCTGGAAGTTGGCCCAAAATGTCACTTTTGCTCAGGCGACATTTTGCAACCCTTTACTTGAGGTCCCCTAGAACCTCCAATTTTTAGTCTTTTGAACTAAAATTTTGCACAGCTTAGTTTTTTTATCATAAAGAAACTATGTACCAAATTTCATCAAAATCTGAGATGGTGAGGTGGGGACGACCTTTAAAATTGGTCCACTTGACACGGAATGACTCATACTACTGTTACAATTCGACATGTCGACCACATTCGACATGGTTGACCATGGAATTTTATTACACATCCTCGAATACTTCAGAATCGGAGGTAAAGTCCTCAATTGGTTTAAGGGGTTCCTAACCACACGCTCATACCAAGTGACTTCAAATTTGACCACTTCAGCTACATGGACGCCTGTATGCTGAGTTCCATAGGGATCCCCCCTCTCTCACCGACCATTTTCAACCTAATGATGATACCCTTGGCCAAACTATTATCGAATCAGAACTTAAATCCATTCATATACGCTGACGACGTAATGATCTTCATCCCATTCAAACAAGATCTAAGAGAAATCTCCAACGAAATCAAGCAAAGCCTACATATCATGAATTCCTGGGCAGATGCATTTCAGCTGAAACTTAATGCAGAAAAAACCCAATGCCTAGTACTCACCTCATAATACAATAAGAACAAATGTACCACCATCAACACACCTAAACTAAATCTACCAGTCTCGGACACCCTAAAAATTCTTGGAGTCACTATTGATCGACACCTGACACTTGAGAACCATGCGAAAAACATAACTAAAAAGATGTTTCACTCAATGTGGAAACTAAAAAGAATCAAACCATACTTTCCAAGGACTGTCTTCCGCAATCTGGTACAATCACTAGTACTCAGTCATCTGGACTATTGTAATTCACTTTACGCTGGTTGCAAAGAGCAAATACTTAAAAAAACTCCAGACTGCCCAGAACACGGCAGCCAGACTAATATTCGGCAAATCAAAATACGAAAGCGTGAAACCTCTACGTGAAAAACTACATTGGCTCCCACTTAAAGAACGGATCACATTCAAGCTTTGCACCCTAGTCCATAAAATCATCCATGGTGACGCCCCAGCTTACGTCGGACCTAATAGAATTACCACCCAGGAACGCAAAAAAATCTTCTCGCACATTCCTCAATCTTCATCCTCTTAAGTGCAAAGGCCTGAAATACAAACTAATGCACTCATCTACCTTCTCCTACATGAGTACGCAGTTCTGGAATGCGTTTCCACGTCACCTGAAAACGGTCTATGAATTGACCAACTTCCGTAAAGCATTGAAAACTTATCTCTTTGACAAGATATTTCACAATGATCAACACATGTAACTGTACAACCCTTAATACATCCAGCATTATCTTATAATGCCTTTTGCTTTTACACTATCATGTATTTCATCTTCTTGTAACCCAAAACACTCTGTAAAACCAAATGTATACTCTCTTCTATTTCAGTATCCATGACGAATTGTAAGCCACATTGAGCCTGCAAAGAGGTGGGATAATGTGGAATACAAATGTAATAAATAATTATTATATAAATCCAGAGTGTTAAAATTAGGTGCTACTTTTTTGTTAATATTTCCTTGCAAATGTTATGTTACTTATGAATTGGTTAATTATATATTCTTTACTCTTTCGAAGTTGTTAGAATTCATAGTATTGAAGGAAAGTGTTAAATCTCCCGATGACTTGCCTCCCTAATTAGAGCGCTGTTACGTTGGCTATGGATATCTGCTTTGTCCCTCCCGTTATAATAACTTAAGTTTATTATAGGTTTTTTTCCTTTTTTCTTATATATTGCCTAGTAACTTGATTCAATTTATTGAGGACAAATTAAAAAATGTTTTTCTTTTCTTCTATAAAACAAACAAAAAAGTGGGCACAAAACCAGGAGTCCCAGAGACTGGATCACAGTAAAGCTAAAACCAAATTTTATTAATTAGTATATTTGACTCGTATATTTGACTCGACACAACCGTTGTGTTTCGGCCAAAGGGCCTGCATCAGGAGTCAGCCTCCACTTTCTGTAAAAATTTCAACTCTGCTTTGAGTTTGCTGCACAGCTTGGCTCCACCTTCAACACCTCCAGCTCGAGAGCAGGAGAGGGCTTCTGCTCTCTTTATCAGCTCCTTGGCTACAGCAATTCTGTCACAAAGCATAGACTGCACAGACATACTGATGACATAATTTCTTCAAACTTGTTTCTGAGATCGCCAGAACTCATGCATGAGTTCTGGCGATCTCAGAAACAAGTTTGAAGAAATTATGTCATCCAGTCTCTGGGACTCCTGGTTTTGTGCCCACTTTTTTGTTTGTTTTACAAAGTATCCGTGGGTCTTCTTTGAGTTCTCCATGCTTTGTGGATTCTCTATTTCTTTTCTTCTATACCAGTATTGGTTATAATTAATAGTTTTCTTGTATTTTATTTTCTGATATTGCCCATATTTATGTCATTGGATGTAAATGTAAAATCTATAAATAAAGGAAAAAAAAACAGAAAGAAGCCATAAATTATTTTCCTTATGCCAAAGGGGCCAAATCAAATGGCTTGTTATCAATCTTTATTAAAGGATTATGCCAAATTGGCATATCAGAGAACTTTCAATTTATTTGAGAGGTAAAATCTGAATCTTTTAATATCAATGGTAGCGGAAATAGCTAGTAAAGGAGTGACCTTTTTGAAAGAAATCTCAGAGAGATGTATCTTTCAAAAAGATATAGGGGATGAGAGGATTTCAAATTTAATTTATCAACCATACACAGAAATCACTGAGGCTTCATTTAAAATGAATGATTTGGTGATATTGTGTGAAGTTTAGAAAACTGACTCCTTTTTCTTTTGGAAGGTGTAAAATTTTTAAATCAATGTGGGGAGGTTTTTTCTTCCATAAAAAAAACAAAACAAACTAATATCTATTTATAGATATGATTTGGCAGTCAAAGAGGTAACATTTATTTTTGGTGTGAGGGTCATTTTAACAAATTCTAGTCTGCCCCATCAACTAAGGAATAGAGGGGAACAATGCATGAGAAAAAGGAAACCGATATGGTTCTCCAAGCAAGTGGCTGAGAAAATAAAGGTTAAAGAGTTGGCGTTCCAGAAATACACAAAAACTCAAGAAAAGGAACACTGGGAGGAATACTGGATGAAAATGAAAGAAGCCAAGAGAGAGACATCTGGCGAAAGCGGAAGAACAAATGGCTAGAAATGTAAGACGGCGTGACAAAACTTTCTTCAGGTATATTAGTGATAGGAGAATGACTAAAAAGGGAATTGTGAGACTAAAAGATACTGCGAACCGCTATGTGGATAATAATGAAGAAAAAGCAAATTTGCTAAATAGATACTTTTGTTCTGTTTTCACAGAAGAAAATCCTGGAGAAGGACCGCGATGGACTGGAAAAAGTACAAATGAGCATGAAGTGGATAGAGCACCGTTCACGGAAGAAAGTGTGTATGAACAACTTGAAAAGCTAAAGGTGGACAAAGCCATGGGACCGGACGGGATTCACCCCAGGATATTGAGGGAGCTCAGAGAGGTTCTGGCGGGTCCTCTTAAAGATTTGTTTAATATATCCTTGCAGATGGGAGAGGTTCCGAGGGATTGGAGAACGGTGGATGTGATCCCTCTTCACAAAAGTGGTGATAGGGAAGAAGCTGGAAACTACAGGCCGGTAAGCCTCACTTCGGTTATTGGAAAAGTAATAGAAACGATGCTGAAGGAAAGGATAGTGAATTTCCTGGAAGCCAATAAGTTGCAAGATCCAAGACAACATGGTTTTACCAAAGGGAAATTGTGCCAAACGAATCTCATTGAATTCTTTGTGGGTGACAGGAGACTTGAATCAGGGACGAGCTATAGACGTAATCTACTTAGATTTCAGCAAAGCTTTTGACACGGTTCCCCACAGGAGGCTCTTAAATAAACTAGACGGGCTGAAGATAGGACCCGAAGTGGTGAACTGGATTAGGAACTGGTTGACGGACAGACGCCAGAGGGTGGTGGAGAAATGGAATTCGCTCGGAGGGAAAGGTGAGTAGTGGAGTGCCTCAGGGATCGGTGCTGGGGTCGATTCTGTTCAATATATTTGTGAGTGACATTGCCGAAGGGTTAGAAGGTAAAGTTTGCCTATTTGCGGATGATACAAAGATCTGTAACAGAGTGGACACCTAGTGGAGTGCCTCAGGGATAGGTGCTGGGGCCGATTCTGTTCAATATATTTGAGAGTGACATTGCCGAAGGGTTAGAAGGTAAAGTTTGCCTATTTGCGGATGATACAAAGATCTGTAACAGAGTGGACACCCAGGAGGGAGTGGAAAACATGAAAAAGGATCTGCAGAAGCTAGAAGAATGTGGTCTAAGGTTTGGCAATTAAAATTCAATGCGAAGAAATGCAAAGTGATGCACTTAGGGAATAGAAATCCACGGGAGACGTATGTATTAGGCGGTGAGAGTCTGATAGGTATGGACGGGGAGAGGGATCTTGGGGTGATAATATCTGAGGATTTGAAGGCGAAACAGTGTGACAAGGCGGTGGCTGTAGCTAGAAGGTTGTTAGGCTGTATAGAGAGAGGTGTGACCAGCAGAAGAAAGGGGGTGTTGATGCACCTGTATAAGTCGTTGGTGAGGCCCCACCTGGAGTATTGTGTTCAGTTTTGGAGGCCGTATCTTGCTAAGGATGTAAAAAGAATTGAAGCGGTGCAAAGAAAAGCTATAAGAATGGTATGGAATTTGCGTTACAAGACGTATGAGGAGAGACTTGTGGACCTAAACATGTAGACGCTGGAGGAAAGGAGAAACAGGGGTGATATGATACAGACGTTTAAATATTTGAAAGGTATTAATCCGCAAACGAACCTTTTCTGGAGATGCGAAGGCGGTAGAACGAGAGGACATGAAATGAGATTGAAGGGGGGGCAGACAAGAAAAATGTCAGGAACTATTTTTTCACGGAGAGAGTGGTGGATACTTGGAATGCCCTCCCGTGGGAGGTGGTGGAAATGAAAACGGTAACGGAATTAAAACATGCATGGGATAAACATAAAGGAATCCTGTTCAAAAGGAATGGATCCTCAGGAGCTTAGCCGAGATTGGGTGGCAGAGCCGGTGGTGGGAGGCGGGGATAGTGCTGGGCAGACTTATACGGTCTGTGCCAGAGCCAGTGGTGGGAGGCGGGGATAGTGCTGAGCAGACTTATACGGTCTGTGCCCTGAAGAGGACAGGTACAAATCAAAGTAGGGTATACACAAAAAGTAGCACATATGAGTTTATCTTGTTGGGCAGACTGGATTGACCGTGGAGGTCTTTTTCTGCCGTCATCTACTATGATACTATGTAATGGGAAGTTATATCTTTCATAAAGGATAGAAGAGTAGTAATATTTTTATTTGGTAGCTTCAATAGATTTATTTTAAAAATACCCATTAATGAAATCTGTTTGGATTTTAAATGGGAAGAAGGTTTAATTTTGAAAGTCAACTAAATTATTAAGAGGGGGACATTCTGTTTTATCCCAATTCACTTTGTAGCCTAATATGTGGGAAAAATCTTTAATTAAGTTTAATATATGAGGAATTGAATTGGGGATGATATAGAGAAGTAGATCATCTGCATATCAGGACAATTTAACTACAAAGTTATTAGTTTTGTAACCTTCAATTAGTGGCTTTTGTTTAAGAGCAATGGCTAAAGGTTCTATCGCTAAATTAAATAAAAGGTGGAACAAGGGACATCCCTGTCTTGTACCCCTGGATACAGAGAAGGCAGATGAGAGCATATGATTGACAAAGATTCTGGCTTGGGGGTTCAAATACAGACTTTTAACCATATTAATAAAAAGGAGTGTCAAAACCAAACCAGAATAAAACCTTAAATAAATAAGACCATTCTACTTGATCAAATGCCTTCTCTGCATCCAGGGATAAAGCGACCAAGGCTGTGAATAATTAGGCACTAAGGAAAGTATATTATAAAAAAGTCTTGAGTTATTGAAAGTGGATCTATTGGCATAAATCCATTCTGATCCCGATGGATTAATGATGAGAGAATGGAGGACAACCTTAAAGCTAGCAGTTGTATATATTTTACTGTCAAGATCTATAAAAGTAAGATAGGTCTATAAATTGCTATACAAGGAGGATCTTTTCCTGGTTTAGGGAGAACAACAATTTTGGCCCCTACAAAAGAGCCAGAAACGTTTTGATCAGTAATCTATATAAATAATTCCCAACTCCAACATTCTGAAGCTCACTCTGTGCCATTGAAGCCCTGTAGTGTTCGTAACCTCACTCAGCACCACTCATACCACCCACAGCCCCGCCCCTTGCACGTCCCTCGCTATGGATCCTACTACAGCCACCCACAGCACCCCTCTCACTCCTGCTCCAGCCGACCCGCATCTTCTAAAAACCTCCATCTTCTGATTTGAACATCAACTGCCTGCAACGGAGACCTCCATCTTCTGATCATACAGCCGCCCTCAGCCCCGGCCCCCGCACATGTCACTCCTGCTCCAGTACAGCCGCCCTCAGCCCTGCCCCTCGCACAATACGTCACTCACTACGGATCCTACTAGTCACTCACAGCACCCCTCTCACTCCCGCCAACCCGCATCTTCTAAAAACCTCCATCTTCTGATTAGTTCCCACCGCTAAAGATGCTCCCCCGCCTGATAGCATGCTGCAACCGGCCCCAAAGTTCCCCGGTACGCCACCGCCACTTACCACGCCTCCATCCTTAAGCTCCACCCACGAGACGCTCACATCCCATCATGGCGTCTGCGAGTTAACCACTCACAGGCACGAGATCGAAAAATTCAAGCGACCTAGGGCGGGGTAAGGGAGCAGAATCAAACACACAACTCCACTCCTCATTTGAGTGTCCGATTTCTTTCTTTGCCAGGGCTCATGTGGTCTGATCTATGAAATGCTAAACAGTTTTGAGCTGTCAAGGAACCAGTTTGCACTGCCAGATAAATACCAAAAAGAATTTTCTCATACAGTGTGTTTAAAGCTTGCTGTAATGCAAGTTATAGTGTTAGTCTGTGTTATGACAGACTGTGGTCATCTATTTTGGCAGGTTGGAAATACTGCACAAAAATCCTCTCTCTGCTATCTAATGGATGCAATTAGACGTGCAAATTCTCTGCTCAAGTGGTAAAATAATTGCATTGGATTTCGGATTTAGCTCAGACCTTTCCAGTTGTAGCTGAAGGCGAGTTACCTTAGAGACAGTCAATCACAGTGGCAAATCATGGAGTCGTAGTGGCCAAGGAGGTAGCACAAAAAACAATGAGACGCCATGATAACTCGGAGCCCCTCATTTTTTTCTCACATACACACTCCATCTCTCACCCATACACACTCCGAGGAAAGGGTGGCATGGAACACGCTGGGGAGGAGAGGGAGGGGGGCATGGAACTTGGAGGGAAGGGGGGGGCCAACAACTCGGACGGGAAGAGAGAGGAGAGAGAGAGAGGGAGAGGGCGGGAGGGGGGCCTGGACCTCGAAGGGGAGGAGATGGAGGGAGGGAGGGAAGGAGGGGGTCATAGAACTCGGAACCCCACACACACACACACAGTCTCTCTCTCTCTCTCACACACACAATCTCTCTCACACAATCATGCACTCACTCATACACTCTCTCTCTCAGACACAAACACACACTCTGTGTCTGTCACTCACTCACACACACACTCTCTCTCTCTCTCTCAAACATACACACTCCGAGGAAAACGGGCCTTTTTTTTACTAGTCTATATATATAAAAGGAACTTTGAAGCCTCAAGCCGGAAACTTGAGGCGCCCGAGATATCCGGTTTGGCCTGCAGGCTCCAGTCACTGTAGCTCCGCCCTCGCGTCAAAACGCGATGATGTTGAGGGCGGGGCGGCCCTCGTGTCAAAACGCGATGACGTTGAGGGCGGGGTGGCCCTCGCAACACGTCACTGAGGGACGAAGGGACGAAGAGGAGAGGTGTGCAACTCGGAACGGAGGCACGGAGGGGGTGTATGCAACTCGGGAGGGAGGACAGGGGGGTGGGGATTACCCTGCTAGCGCCCGTTTCATTTTTGCCAGAAACGGGCATTTCTTACTAGTATTATAATAAAAGGAATGCAAAAGGGGACACAGTCCAAAGAAAAGACTTTGTAAGATTCAGCCGAGAGACCATTGGGTCCTGGCGCTTTATTTAATGGGCATGTTTTAATGGTTTCTGCTAGCATAATGGGGGAGTTAAGAGACTTAATTTGAGATTCTGTTAAAGTTGAATGGGAGAATTGTGAGAAAAAGGCATCAAAGTCTTTATCAGAGGCAGAAGACAGAGGAATATAGTGACTGATAGAAGTTTTGGAAAAGATTGGCAATATCATCATCTTTAGCGACTATATCTTTTGAAGCATCATTCAGTGAAGTTACTCTACTTTTGGTGCAATTACCTTTAAAATAAGAGGCCAGGAGACAACCTGCTTTATTTTATGCTGCATAATAACTAACGTGCACGAATAGAAGCATTAAGTTGTCCAGCTTGTTTTGCACAAATCGAATTATATTCTTTTTGAAGCTCACATAATTTGAGAAAGGTGGCATAATTACTTTTAAGAACATATTGAGCTTCCAGAGCTTTAATTTCTAAGTCTGTTAATTTGTTTTTTTTGCCATCTTATATAGAAGCTGATAATAGAGCCACAAATTGTTGCCTTGAATGCGTCTCACCAAATAGAGGCACTGTGTATGAAGCCCCGTTTCTCTTGTACTAGGAATAAGAACATTGGAGAAATTTTATCTAAGAAAAAATTGAGAAAAGAAGAGAGGTTGGTAGAACAGGAGAGGCTAAAAAAGGGGGTCATGCACAGTGTGGAGCGTGTGTTTATTGTAAACATGCTATATGCACTGATCATGTGTGGATTCAGGCAATTGGTAAAGATTTTCAGTTGAAGGGTAGATCTGACTGTAATTCTAGGAATGTAGTGTATGGGATATGTTGTCCATGTAAATTGTGGTACATTGGGGAGACCACGCGGAAGATTAAGATGCGTATTGCTCAGCATTTAAGCAATATTCGTCTTCAGAAAATGGACACCCCATTAGTCTCCCATTGGTCGCGATTACGGCACACTGTTAGTGATTTGAAGTTTGTAGTGTTGTTTTGTTGGAGAGGGGAAGGGAGGAACTGTGAAAGTGAATTGATTAAGAGAGAACAGAGGCTGATCTTTAATTGGCAAACGGTGGAACCTTTTGGTTTAAATAAAGAGGTGGATTGGCCATTATTGATGACACTATAAACAGTGAGGTGAAGGTGTTTAGGATCATTCTGTTTGTGAGAGTCGATGCAGGCAGTACGGAGAACTGTCTTGGTGTACTAGACAATGATGTGAAGCTGTTACAGGTATTGAAATGTATATTTGGTTTAAGGATATTGTTAAATAATTGTATGTGATGATGTGTGGGATAATTGTTAATGTTTGTTAGTAGGTCTCCTGAAGAAGGATATTGAAACATGGCCAGTGTTGAGACCGGATGGAGGTTACGCTCTTGAAGAGAGATTGATATAAGAAGTGGAGTGGAGCAGTTAAGTTTCCATGCGTGTTGCTGGTTAAGCTTTTCACCTTTTGGACTGGTCAACAATTTTATTATCTGGAATGGATAAGTTTTTCATCTTTTGGACTGGTCAATACTTTTTTCATCTGGAGTATATTGAATGATTTACAAAGATACGATTAATCATATGATTGTACTGATCGTGGGATTAATATAAAGAAGATTTATTGAAGATTCATTGAAGGAATGTAAAGGTGGACTGATTACAACACGGACAAGTGATTTTTTCATGGACTTGACTGTTCAGAGTTTGAATATTTAATTGTATTTTGTGGTATGTGAGAAATGTGTGTGAATGTGAGTGTTTTATGTAAATGAAGATTATTTTGTAAAAAAAATTTTTGTAATAAATTTTGAAGTAGTCGTTTGAGATTATAGTCACCAAATAGAGGGGGAAGTATCTTCAGTTTTATTATGAAAGCAATAGTATTGTCTTGTACTTTAAATTTAATCTTGGAAACCATCTTAGTTTATGAGAATAGGATTGAAACGCCACTGTGATCTTTGTTTGTTAGAGGAAGACATCGGATAATCCCTTTACTTCTTTAGCAACTAGGCTGAAAATTTCCACATATTATCAACAATAACTCCAAGATGTTTTCTTGTGTAGCGACTCCTGACTCAGCATTTTGTACATAAACATGGTATTATTGTTCCCTATCTGTATTTACCATTTTGATGTCCAGTTGACAAGATCTTTGCACTCCCCCCCCCCCCCATTGCTATTTTATGTCATTTGCCCACCTGATTGCCTCACTTGTTCAATATATTCATAAATCAAATAGAAAGAAAGCGCAGCACAATCGGAACGAATCTCTTGTGGAATTCCATTACTGACTTACTCAATTAGTGGTCTTTTGATGACTCTGCAATCCACAGTAAGGCCTTACTTCCTATCCCACAACTTTTTCATTTCCTGAAGTCTTTCTTACAGAGCTTTGCAAAATAGCTTCTATACATTTAGACTACAGAAACCTGCTCCACCTTTATCCATGTGTAAATAAAAAGCTCCCTTGGCAAGGAAAAACAAGGGAAGGCTTTCCTTTGACAAGGAACCATAGGGCAAGGATTCTCAACCCAGTTCTTCACACACATCCAGCCAGTCTGATTTCCAATACATCCACAAAGAATATGCATACTGTATATCATATCCTCTCTCTCAAACTTCACTAGATCTCTTCATATTTTGCAAGTCTTCCGCAACAACTACTGGTATTCAGAAAAAGACGATAACTAAATATTACTTATGGAAAAGACAGATCAGAACTGGACCGAGGGACAAGTGCCTGCAGCACATTATGAAGTCTTTTCTCTGAGCAAAGGAGAATTATTCATTTACCTAAACTCTTTGTTGGTAGCAATTTTTTAAATGTGTACATAAAGGGAAAGTATTCTTGTGCACATCAGTAGTAACATATTTTGACTTATACAATGACATGCGGTACTAGGAAGCAAACTGGCAGCCCGTTTCCCGCCCGCTCCTACAGCCGGTACCTGTACGGGTTGGGGTAGCGCTGCCAGAAGGCGGCAAACACTTGGTCCCACGGAGTCTTGAGCACACTGACCCCCAGGAAATATTTCACCATAACTGCCAGGCGCGGCCGCGGCCTTCATGAGGCCACGTAAGAGCAGCCGCGGGGGCCCGGGCAGCGCTGCGAGAGGACACGGCCCCCGTCTCCAGGGCCCCGGAAAGGCGGGGGCGGCTCAGGGGTGCTTCGGTGTCACTCAGCCACGGACAGAAGCTCCGCCACTTCCGGAAACAGAAACGCAACTCACGCGAGGTAGAACAGAAAGAAGAAGCGAGACAGTCAGAGGCTAAAAGGGAAGTTTGGTCACTACCGGGGGGGGGGGGGGGGGGGGAATCAGCTGATCACGTGCCAGGTTGGGACGCAGCCCAAGGAGGAGGTTAGGAGAGAGGGAGGGAAGGCGGGAATCAGCTGATCACGTGCCGGGGTGGGACCAGGCCCAAAGAAGAGGTTAGGAGGGAGGAAGCGGGAATCAGCTGATCACGTGCCGGTGTGGGATGAGGCTGGTGGCGGACGGTGGGCGGGTCACGTGCCGGGGGTGTGAGTGAGGCCGGTAGTGTACCACCCGGGCCGCAGTAGCGGTCGACTTGCTCTGTCACGCCAGTCGGAGTGTCGGGATGGGGCAGAGGTGAGCACGGCCGGGTCCCTCTTCCGTCTCCCGCTCCACACGGACCCAGCCATTTGGTGAGGGGGGGAGGGTCGGTGCTGGGGTTCCCACGTTTTCTGTTGTTGTTTGACAGCTTCGGGGCTGGAGCCGGAGGCCCATGGGTTGGGGGGTTGTATCTACCTCGCTCGCTGAACTGCGCTGTGTAGTAGGGGACAGACAGCGCTTCCCTGGTGCGCAGTGTCTGTTGCCTCTCACCAGCCTTCTGAGCTGATTCCTTTATCTGACGGGCCGGGGAACGAGTGGTGCTGGCAGACAAGACTATCTCTACTTCAGGAAGCAGGTGAAAGCTTGGCTCTTCAACCAGGCCTTTAATGGAAGAAGTAACTAACTACTGTACTTGTTAGTCTCACTCGCACACAGAAGGACTGACTCGGGCTGCACATACTGCAGCAGGACATGTTTATTCACTCCTACCCTAGCTGAGAGAACATTTAATCACATCTGATCTCATGTACACTTTTCTTTAAATTACTCACCTTATTTTCTAACTCCTCTTACTCTCTTACCTATCTATATGTTAACCATCTCTCTGACTTCATGTGCAACTTTCTTTAAATCAGTTATCTTACTTTCTAACTCTTCTTATTCTCCTACTTATCTTTATTTTCCATCTTTGCTTATACCCTTCACAGTCAATTAGAATGTTCTATTATGTATTGTGTTGACATTGTAAGTAGTGACTGGCATACTTTGTATTGTTATTTCAATATTTTTACTGCTGTAATTGTCTATTGCGCATGTTTGATTTATTCTTACTATACACCACCTTGAGTGAATTCCTTCAAAAAGATAGTAAATCCAAATAAATAAAACAAGAGCAGGAATTTAATTAGGTACTTATGTTCTGTTTCCATTAAAACTTTCAGTGCATTGATTGAAAAAAAAAAATTCAATCCATAATATTAGTACAAGGCATGTGGGGGAGGAGATCATATATTGTGCAGGTTTATTTGCACTTGATACCTACCTAACTGGTATATCACAATCAGAAAGGAACTACAAAATCGTGACAGGAAAGAATACACAGTCATATCATACTCATACAAGTCAGGGTAAGGAAAGGAAAAAAAGGAACAAACCTTAAGGTCAACTCCAACCTAATATATATGGAGGGGTAGCAAGAGGATTTAGGAGCTGAAATAGGGAGATACAAGACTGAGAAGTAAGGTATGAGAATCTGTGAGAGGGGAAGATGCAAAAGACTAAGACACTGAATGAAAAATAGAAACATTACTAAAAGAGGCAGAGGAGGAGATTCTTAGAGTACAAAGATGGAGACATGATTAACAATATTGCAGAGATGAATGAAGCAAGGAAGAGAGGAACACAAAAGAAAAGAGAAAATGGAAATGTGAAACAGGATACAGAAATAAGAGGAGAGAGCAAGGGCATACTCTGAACCATTCACATAACAGCTAAAGTGTGTTCAATATCTGGTTTAGTTACTGGACTATGAGTTCTTGAAGTGACAAATTATTGTATATTTTGTGTGCAAATAATCAGTGTTTTTAAAATTGCACACCATATTAACAAATAGCAGTGGTTTATTGCTAGGTTTACTTTTTAAGAGAGACCATGTACTACTTTCAGTATGATGGCAGGGAGAAGTGAGGTGAATAATATTCCCCCCTTCCCAACTTATCTCCCTGAGGTGAGCCATGTAGACTTGAGCTATGGTGTATCCCTTCTTCCTGCCACAGTTCCTTCTGTTCCTGTACTTCAAACTGTTACGAAGAGAAAATGTAATAGTAAATGTCTTTCGGCTTTCTTATACTGCTTTCTTAGTACGTTCAGATCCATTCTGTCTGCCTCTGGTGTGTGTGTGCTTGATATTGCAGTTAAATGTCAATGGGAAAACAGACCCAAAAATCACATGGAGATTAGGCTTGCATTTCGGAAGTAGGCTGTGAAAACTGGAAGGCTGTTTATAGTTGTTCTGCATGCTGTTAGATTCTTTAATTTGCAAATTTTCAATTTGTATTTCTTATCTTTTTGTTAATTTTTATTCTTTAATTTTTTTAGGGCTGCATTTTGATTAAAATTTGTAATTGTAATTAATCGCACAATGAAAGGTATGTTATTTATTTATTTTCCCCCGCTGCAGCTCCTTGTGATTCTGGGCAATGGAAAGCTAAGTGACTTGCCCAGAGTCACAAGGAGCTGCAGTAGGAAATCAAACTGCAGCCCTGAGATGTAAATATAGTATTAGCTGTGGATTTTGGAATTTTTGTGACCTCCGGCTCACAGTACTACCGTAACATAATAGATCAGGGCAGATAAAGGCTGAATGACCTGTTTAGTCTGTCCAGTAAGGTGATTAGGGTTGTAACTGCCACCCTATGTAGATGGCCTTTGTTTGGGGCAGTAGTTGTGGAAGATTGAAAACCACTGATGATGTAGTGGGAAATAAATCTTGCAGAAGAGCTGAACTTTGGTGTCCCTGTCTATCAGCCCCTTTTGTTTGTGTGACTCTTCTTTCTGCTCTATTGCTTTCTCTGATTGGGCAGACTGAAGCTCCAGGCTGAGCTCTGGGCATACTCGCCAGTCATTTACTGCAGACCTAAGCATAAAGCAGAAGCAGCAAGGGCAGACTCACCAAAACCAACTGGTCACAGATTTCAAACAGATTTAAGGAAGTATGTTTTCAAGTCAGCACACAGTGAGTTTGTGGAATCAGTTGGTGGAGGATGTGGTCAAAGCCATTAGTAAACCATGTTTCTGGAGAACATGGCCCGTAACAATTATTAGCAAGTACGCTTGAGGATTTCCAACTTTTTCTTCATTAACATCTTTCTGGCACATCCTGGTGACTTGTATTGGCTGCTGTTGGAGACAGGATACTGGGCTCAAATGGACCTATGGTCTGAACCAATAAGGCACATGGTAGGAAAGCTCCAAATTGACTTTTATTAACATAGTAATTGATGTTTAGTTTCTCAGCCTGCATACACAGATTAGACTTCACTCAGAAAGCACCTGATTTATTAAAGAAACGTACCAAGAAGTTGGGCTCTTGTCCCTTTATTGAGATCCCTACTGCCTCTTTCTATGGGGAGAACAGTGCAGGGGAACCTATGGAACTTTGTAAGTCTAAGTGCTTTGAAAATAAAGAGCAGACAGATTTTAAAGATTGCAAATTATCACTACCAACTGTTGAGAAGGTTGTAAATAGGAACAACAAACATTGTTTGAAATGTCTGTAATGCTAATGTAGAAGCCTAAGTAATAAGTTGGGAGAATTAGAATATATTGCACTAAATGAAAAGATAGATGTAATAGGCATTTCTGAGACCTGGTGGAAGGAAGATAACAAATGGGACACTGTCATACCAGGGTACAAATTGTATTGCAGTGATGGGTGGATTGAATTGGTGGAGGGTCTTGAATTTAATAGACTAAAAATTCTGCAGGACACAAAACACACTTTGGAATCCCTATAGATAGAAATTCCATGTGTAAAGAGGAAATGGATAGTGATAGGAGTGTACTACCGTCCACCTGGCCAGGATGAACAGATGCAGAAATGTTATCAGAAATTAGGAAGGCTAACAAAATGGTGATGTGGGTGACTTCAGTTTGGAACATTTAAAAGCGAATTGGAATATATGGTCTCAAGATTGAAGAACATTTGTATTTTCTAAGATAAGTACTGTGTATATTGAGTTAGGCAACTCTGTTTCAAACACTTTTCCAAGTTTATTCTGTATCTTCAATTGGTATTTTGTTATTTTTGAAAAAATAGGAACTATTGAAATTTGTATGAAAGTGGAGTTTTTTATGATCAATGATAATGAAGAGCCTTCTATATATGTATGAAGGTTTATCCGTCTAGTAGGTGTGTCTTTTTTCTCCACTTTATTTACATGTTAATTGATTGGTGACATTTTTGTAGATACAGAATATTATTGTAGAATTATATAGGTTTTTGTATGTGATTGAATTCTACAGATTCTTTATATTAGTGATTTCAGTTACCCCAATATTGACTAGGTAAATGTAACAGGGTATGCTAGGGAGGTAAAATTCCTTGGTTCAGGAACCAACAAGAGGGGAAACAATTCTAGACCTACTTAGTGGAGCATGTGATCTGGTACAGGAGGTAACTGTGCTTGGGCCACTTGATAAGTGTTCATAACAAGATCAGATTTGATATAATTTCTGGAGTAAGTACACACAGGAACTAACATACAAAATTTCCTGTTGACAAACATTTAACTTTTTAAAAGGAGACTATAATGAGGAGAATGGTTAAAAAAAAACCCCAAAAAACTTTTAGGAGCAGCTGCAAAGGTCAAAATTTTACATCAGGCATGGATGCTATTCAGAAATACCTTCCTGGAAGCCCAGACCAGATATATTCTATGTATCAAAGGCTTTGTTGAAATCTAAGCCACATTGAGTCTACAAATAGGTGAGAAAATGTGGCATACAAATGTAACAAGTAAATAAAAAAATGGACCATGTTCTTGATCTCATGCTCTGGTCACCAGTCAGAGAGAATCAATCACATCGGTTCAGTATTATCTTCTGTTGTTAAAATGTTTTCTTTTGTCCATGCTTTTGCCGTCCTGATTGTTTTCTTGTCTCTTTGGGCAAGTCACTTAACCCTCCATTGTCCCTGGTAGAAAATAAGTACCTGAATATATGTAAACCGCTTTGAATGTAGTTGCAAAAACCTCAGAAAGGTGGTATATCAAGTCCCATTTTCCTTTCCCTTTTAGCTTTATGTGGTATTCTCTCTCTTTTTTTTTTTTTTTTTTTTTTTTTTTTTGTGATCCTCTGTGTTTTGTGAATGCCACCTTTTTTGCCTTTACTTTTGCATCCACACCTTTGGTGAACAATATTTCATTCTCATCTTGCTTTTATTTTATTTTCTTTCCTTACTTAACGATCTTTTGCCCTTTTTATAGCTCTTTTCAGTTTAGTCCACACATTCTTCACTTAACCTTCTCTCCTCCCACCCTGCCAATTCCTCCTCCTGGTACTTTTCCATTTTACCAAAGTCAGTGTATGCTTGAAATCCTGGACTTCATCTTAGCTTGAATATCATGCTGCATTGTTAATGATCACTGCCGCCCAGGAGGCACCTTCCCAGACACTTTCTCCATTTATGAGTACCAAATCCAGCATCATCCTTTCTCTGGTGGGATCCATCATTATTTGTCTGAGCAAAGCCCCTTGGAAAGCAACCATGATCGTGATGCTTCTTTCCAGATGGGAAGTAGATCCTGGTCTACATTAGCTTTTGGCTATCATTGTTTAAAGTGCGTTCAACATGGTCAGTCACCAAATACTCTAATACTCTAGCCGAACCGTCAGCCATACTCCCCCTATAGTCCAGTATCTCCTCTTTCCTTGCCCCTTCTCCCAGGTGTTCAGCATCTCTTCATCCATTCTCCCCTGCCATGTCCAGCATCTCTTCTTCCCCACCCCCTTTCTCTTTGCTGCCACCCTATCTCCATCCTCCAAAACAGGGCCAAGGCCTTTGAGTACCTGCACACACCCTCCAGGCCTGTAGCGTCTTGCTCTCTCCAGCACAGACTTCAGACCAGAGGGATGGGGACAGCTGTCTTGAGTGCACATGGGTTCTCAAAGGACCTAGCTGCTGAGCTGTTGCTCTCTTGCCAGCCATTCCAGTGTTGTACTGCTGCTACCCTAGGCAGACATAGTCTACCTGTTGGCAGGACTGGCCCTGTGGGAGATGAAATCATTTAAGGGATCCAGTGCTAAAAGGGGAGGGAAACCCCAGCAAAAGCTTTTCCATATGAGTTCCTGGAGCGTTATCTTCAAGTAGTGGTAAATTGCAGCCCTTGTGATACTTGTTCAGTACTGTGAACTGCTGGCTTGTTTCCACTGGAGTAGGCTGCATTCATCTGCACTACTGTTAGGTATCTGTGTATGAGAAATTGTGATGGACGTCAAATTACTGCTAGTTTTAATATGCATGTTTAGGGATCAGCTGATAAAGCAAAGAATGCATTATAATATAGCTATGAATACATTGCTCACCGTATGTTTTCTGCAGGTGAGTTAATTCTTTACATTCATTGCCAGTGGAGCAGAACAAACCTATTCACAGCCTTGAAAAGGGCTGAGATCTGATTGAAGAGGAAAGAAGGCCTCGTACAGGCAGGACAATGAGTGGGCAGCGGGTAGACGTGAAGGTGGTGATGCTGGGGAAGGAATTTGTGGGGAAGACCAGCCTAGTGGAACGCTATGTTCATCACCGTTTTCTTCTGGGACCTTATCAGAATGTAAGTTCCCTCTTTCTTTTCTTTTCTGTAGCTGTAAGTGCCCCCCCCCCCCCCCTTCCTTTTCTTTGCGATTATAAAAGCAGTTAGAGCATAGCTTATTAGTTACAAAAAAAAGTATCTGTCAACTAATTCAAATTGAAAACAAAATAGAGTCAAATTTACTGTGTATATGGCTTGAAATGCCTGGCCATCCGCCTGGGGTTACCCCATGGCTACTTAGCGGGTGCTCAGGTCTGCCTGCTCCTGCCACTTGTGCTCTACACTAGCACCCTCCTCCCACTGACTAGATCACAACCGCCTCTGTGCAAGTCACCCGCTCTCCATTTTTTTTAAGTAGCTGGCCACATCACTGCAGGTTACTTCCTCTCTGTGTTAAATTAAAGAAAAACAGTAATTTCTCTGTAACAGCTTTAAACATAAGCATGCACTACCTGCTGGAGAAACTAGAGAAGTACACTTCACGAAATATCCTTGTAATTCATATGCTGGAAAATTCACCATTTTGCCACAGCAAGAAAGGGAAAAAAAACCCTGATATTGTTTAATAGTGACAGATCAAAGATACAAATTTGCAAGGGTCCTTCTAGTAAACTGTTGGCAGTATGAATCATCAAAAGAATTGTTAGTAGACATATTTTCAAAGCACTTAGACTTACAAATTACATAGTAACCTATGGAACTTTGTAAGTCTAAGTTCTTTGAAAATGAGCCTCATAGTAACCTTAGAAGCTCCGATACGTAAGTAAACCAGATCTTGGTTACTCTCGATCCTGAAGTAATTGTGAGACAGGAAAACTGCACTGGTGAGTATTTAACTCCTGGGAAACTGTGTTCCATTTTGGGAAAAGATGGAATTTGGGATAATTAATTTGTGTCTTTTGATATTCAGCTTATTGGGGGCAATTTACAGTTTAACATTTAAAAAAGCTCCCTGTTTACAGTTTGCTTCCTATATTCCCTCACCCCAGGCTTAATCTTTGTTCTATAGATTTTTATGACCACTAGGAAGCTAGAAGGCTCAATTAAGGCACTCAAATCAAAGTTGTGATTACAATTGATATTAGTCATGATACAGCACCAGAAATGGCCAAGAATATTTTAGGAGGAAAAGACCTCAGAAGCCATTAGACACCTTAAAAACTGTCAACCTTTTGGCTATAAATCTTTTTTATTGGTCAAAAACCTTCTTGTTTTCAATTAATTTAATCCCTTTGTTTTTCTTTTTAATTAGTTAATTCTAAAAACTGATGTAGGGGCTCTTTTACTAAAGCTTAGCACACACTAATGGAATTAGCATGTTCTAAATGCGTCCTATTTTTTATTTTTAATTTTAAAGAAGTATTTATTAAATGAGAAGAGAGAGCATCAAAACAGAAATACAAAGAAATACAACTTCATATACAAATAATACAGAACATCCCCAAAAAGAAAGTAAACATCATAAACCAGTGGTACAGAACATCTGTTAGTAAGTGAACAAAACGAAAATCTCTCATAAGTTTTCAAGTACACTGAAAAAAATCACTTCTTTATTTTATTTTTTTAAAAGTACCCCCTTACCCATTCCCCCCATCCCCCCATCCACTCCTCAACCCATTTAATCCCCTAAACTCAATACGAACAGGAAGTTATAAAAGGCACCCAAATATCCTCCCACTTAGACAATGTGTGATGACTCATAGCCCACAATCTTTCCATGTCACAAATATACCACAACTTATTCAACCATGATATCAAAGAAGAAACATGAGGAGACTTCCAATGAGCAGCTAGCGTGTCCTATTTTATACCTGTGGGCCAACTAGCAAGTTGCACTAAGCTTTAGTAAAAAGACCCCTAAATGGCCATGAATTTTTCAGCACTTACACTTTTAATGCTGGCAAACTTGTTATGCTAACAGTCTTCTACTAGCATATTGAAACAAAGCTTAAAAAAGAAAAAGAAACTTATCTGTGCTGGAGGTTGCAGCAGCCATTTTGGGATTGAAGCCAGCATGGGCAGGAGTGATCTGCAGTCACTCTTACTCATGCTGGCTCCAGTCCCAAAATTGCTGCTGGAGGTCACGGCAGCCATAACATAAGACTGCCACTAGAAGTCGTTGAATCCATTTTGACCCAGAGACAGCATGGGCAGGGCCTGTTTGGCCACTTTAAAATCATCATATACAATCACACCCAAGTTCCGCTCCTCTTTTGTGCACAAAAATGCTTCACCCCCTAAACTGTACCATTCCCTTGGGTTTTTGCATTTTTAGCATGAAATCTTAGCTGCTAAATTCCAGACCATTCCTCTAGCTTCCCTAAGTCCTTCCTCATATTATCCACACCATCAGAGGTGTCTACTCTATTGCAGATTTTGCTGTCATCCTAAAAATGGCAAACCTTACCAGACAGCCCTTCAGCAATATTGCTTACAAAAATGTTAAAAAGAACTTGCCCAAGAACCAGATCTTGTGGCTCACCACTGGTAACATCCTTTTCATAGTAACATAGTAAATGACGGCAGATAAAGACCTGTAAGGTCCATCCAGTCTGCCCAACAAGATTTTCCTTAGAATGAGCTCCATTTACCGCTACCCTCTGTCACCTCTTACTCAACCAGTGCCTAATCCAGTCACTTTAGGGCCCATACCGAGGACATTCAGTTAATTAGTCATCTATTCGGAACTGTATCAAAAGCTTTGTTAAAATCTAAATACAGCACATCTAGTGCTCTCCGTCGATCCAACTCTCTGGTCACCCAAAGTAATTAGATTTGTCTGACAAGACCTACCTCTAGTGAAACCATATTGCCTCTGGTTCTGTAATTCATTGGATTCCAAAAACTGTACTAATCTCTGTTTTAAGTGTTTCAAGTTTCCATTAATTTACTTACCACAGAAGTCAGACTTACTGGCCTGCAGATCCCAACCTTTTCCTTACTTCTGTTTTTGTGGAGAAGGACCACATCTGTTCTTCAGTCCTCCGGGACCACTCCAGACTCTATGGAAGCATTGAAAAGGTCAGCCAGCAGAACCGCTAGAACTTCCCTAAATTCCTTCAGTGCCCTCGGATGTATGCCATCCAGCCCCATGGCTTTGTCCACCTTTAGTTTAGCCAACTCCTCACAAACACAGTCCTCTGAAAATTGTTCAAGGACTACCACTCCTCCATTCCTATGTGTCCACGAACAGATGCAGTGAGCATACCCTTCAGCAGGAAATTGGCATCTTGGGAAATGTAGTTAGAAAGGTTACGTAAAGGAAAAGAAGGCTACATTAACTGTTGAAGAGTTAGGGGATATTATTTTCCACAACGTAACTTCTCATTCTGCTTGTCAATATTTCTTTGTTACAGACAATTGGTGCAGCATTTGTAGCCAAAGCTATAAACGTTGAAGGCAGAGTGGTGACTCTGGGGATATGGGTAAGTAACACATTATGCTGGATGGATGGGACCCCGGCAGATGGGATCTGGGGAGATAGCACATTACAAATATACAGAATACCAGCACTAAACATAAGAATAGCCATACTGGGTCAGACCAATGGTCCCTCTTGCCCAGTATCGTGTTTCCAGCTGTGGCTAATCCAGGTTACAAGCACCTGACAGAATCCTGAAGAGTAGCACCATTCCAGGCTACCAATCCCAGGACAAGCAGTGGTTTCCCCATGTTTGTTTTAAATGCAAAGGGGGTGTTCACATAGGTGGGGCCTGGGTGTGCCTGCCACTTACAGAATACTGTAAACTACTTGCTTTCTTCTTGCTGCCAGAACTGTGGTTGCCATAATTGCTGGTGCCAGTTGTGGGTTATGCTCCCTATTCTATAACGGCAGCTAGGTACCCAGGTCTCATTATTGTAGAAGAGGCTGTCGCTGTACAGCATTGCAGTACCTATAAGGGGGCCCCCACTTATGTAGTGGGGGCACCTGAGATGCAATTCAGGATTTATTCGAAGACTTACTATCTCGCTCATCAAAACGAATATCTGGGTGGCATCCAATCTAAGTTATAGAGCAATAAATAGAAAAAAGAAATGCAGAATGACATGAAAAAGAAGGGCAGGGGAAGGACTACAATATAAATAGGAAAGAGGAGATAAGGAAAACCATAAGGGTGTCTGTGAAGTTTATGACCCCCCCCCCCCCCCCCCACATGAGGTAACCATTTTTAGGGGTAGGCGTTGGTAAATAGGTGAGTTTTCAGATCTGCTTTAAAAAGTGGAAGGAATGGTTGAAGCCTAAGGTAAGGTACTAATGCATCCAGAGTTCTGGGCCCTGGCCAGAGTGTCTAACAGAGTCATGTACAATTTCACAGAAGGAAGGATCAGGAAGTTTTGCTGAAGGGAGCGCAGTGTGCGGGACGGACAATAGGGGACAAGCAACCGGGGAGAGGAACGAAGGTTGACTGGTTGCATGGAGTTTTACACCAAGAGAAGGAGCGAGGTATAAAGGGCATTACAGTAGGTGAATGTAGCATTTTCTTAGCAAAAATAATAAAATTTAAAATAGAAAAAATGAAGATGACACCTTTTTATTGGATCATATGCTTCTGGTGGCTTCTCGTGTGTGCAAGTCTGAATTGCTAATAGTAGCGTAAGGGGCCCATCGGAATACTTGTTGCACATTCAGGGTACTTGTTCTCCACTGCAGATAGACAATGCATGTAGTGTTTGCAGGGAATGGAAGCACAGAGCATGTAGAATTTTATCCACACAGATGCCAGTCAGAAAGTAGGCAAAACAATTGTATTTATTCTTTATTTAAGATTCCTTAGGGGTAGTTTTAGGTGCGATACCAAAGAGACCCTAAGGAAACCATGAATTGTGATGCACCTGGAAGAGTCTACATGAATATGATTTTGAAGTGTTGCTGATAGTGCTAATTCTGGAGAGAGATTTGGCAAGTAGGTCTAAGTGCTGTTGGTTTCCACCTCTTCTTTGCTTTGTTTTTTGGGTTTGTGAAAGCTTGCTGCTGCATAGGGTCTCTGTGTACGTACTATCTCAGCAGCAGAGCTCTTGTTGAATCTGATTTATGAGTTGTTGTAGGCACAGGATCCTGACAGACTGGAATTGCCAGTGAATAATTTCCTGCTCTTTGTCTCTACAGGATACTGCAGGCTCTGAGCGATATGAGGCCATGAGTCGTATCTATTATCGAGGAGCAAAAGCTGCAATCGTCTGCTATGGTATGGAAAGAAAGGGAGAGGCATTGGTCTGCTGTGTACCCCCTCTTCCCAGTACATGATGAGGAGCTGAGGTTGGCATCAGACTGTAGGTTTCCTGTAACAGGGGCATCTAGGAAGGGCAGCCCTTAATCCAAGTTTACAAACCTTTAAATAAATAAGTCCCTTTAGTACTGCTGTATTAGCTAAAAGCACTGGTATATGAACTTGCCGTTGCTCAACTCTACTGTGATTTCTTTTGGTTCTTTCTCTTGAATCTCCTTTCTTTTTTGTAAATATTTGATTAGTTTCTCAGCAAGATGACTAGGCCTCATTTCATATAGGGCCTTGAAAGTAGGGCACAATTTGAGCAACCAGCGAAGATCCCAAATAGCTGCCCTAAGACTGTGTCCTGACACTGTTTGAGCAGCCTGAAAGGGAAGCATCCCAGTCCTCCTTAAACACATTGACCTACCATTCCACCTTAACAGATTTAGGCCTGGAAAACTCATGGCATGGATTAAAAACCCAGGGTTAGGGAAAGTTAGGCAGGCCCAGAACGTGGAGAAGCAGCTCTCCATACTGTGCCTTCGCCAGTATGTGTGCTCAACAAGTAGGCCAGGCTCCCTGCTTTCATTTCAGTTAGTTCTGCATAAAGGGCAGTTTTGTTTCTTATGCTGCTTCAGTGTGTTTACAGGCCTCCCAGAATTGCAGAGCTCAACGCTAACCCATGCAATCACATAGCCACATTTGTAGTAATTTGAAGAGAGTATGTTGACCGTTCTGTGAGAGTCCCACACGAAGAGAGCAGAAACGATCTGTGTGAGAGAACCATAGGATGTAGAGCTGCTCTTAACAGAGAATTAGTTAAAAAAAAAGATTTAAGTAGGCATACCGTGCACAGTTTAAATCAAGCTCTCTGTTAGTGATTATATGCTTTTCCAAGTTAAAGACGATGTAAAACCCCTTCCCGCTTAAGCCGGCAACCTTCAGGATCTCACTTCGATTTGGAAATGAGTTATTCTTTCATTAATCATGATGAAATGACTTTTAGGCATGATTGATAGATATTCTAGTATTTTTAGGATCAGTATTTAAAGTTAGTTATGTGGGTAGTGGCATTTGCTACCTGGATAAGTAACGCTTTCCAGGCTAAGGCAATGATACTTTATCTAGATAATGCTGCTGAATATATCATGTCTGATGAAATATAAGCATAAATACAATCAATGAAGTAAACTTGAAGAAGGCAAAGTGAATCCTAGAAATAGAAATAACATTACACAGCATAGTAGAACAATCCTATAATAAACATGTGACAACGGTAGAGTAGAAATAATACACATGACTGGAGGCTTCATGAATTGATCAGCAGCAGCTCTATGCCTCAAGCAATGAGGCTTGATAAATGGGAAGAATGGGTTAAAGGTGTTGAAACGATGCCTTTAACCCTTCCAAAATGCAAAACTGTGCGTTTGTAACTCCCTTGGATTTGTGTACCCAAACAGGAAAGAGACCTGGGGGATAACATCTGTGATATCCAGAAAGCCACCAGTCATTCTGACAAAGCAATAGAAAGAAGGAAGTGATATGACTTCTACAGGTCTTTGGTGAGAGTCCTGTGCTCTGATCTCCAAAAGAGCATTAACAAGATGGGGGTCGTTCAAAGGAGATACCAAAACGAGCACACAGAGACAGAGGGAGGAAGATCTAAATGTTCAAACATTTGGAAGGCTTCAATAAAGCAACCAAAGAGAACATTTTTCATAGAATAAAAAGTTCAGTGACAAAGGAATGTAAGAAAACATTTTTCACTGAGGGACTGGTGAAAGACAGCAGGGGAGGCGACAGCAGTCAAAATTCAAGCATCTCTGGGGCAGATAAAAGGGACCTTAGAGGTGGAAGATTAAATACCCATGGCAGCACAATTCATGGGTTAGAACATCCGTGCATGTTTGCCTACTGCTTTAACTCTCTGTATACTAAGGAGTTAGTTTTAGGTATCCAGGTCTCCAGTTCCAACCATTACATGACTGAGAGAAACGATACTGGTGATGTCCACAGTTCTAAGGCAGGCCTGGGTCATTGCACAGCTTGAATTGTGCAGTTGCTTCTATGTTTATTTAAAACTTGATATACTGCTATTACTGGTATATAGATCTCAGTGGTTTACACAAACCAATACAATACATTTAAAGTTGAAAAGAATGGCATATAATGACAGGAAAGAAACCATTCATATTATTTATTAAGATAAGGAAGAAAGAAGACAGACGTGGAGGGGCATAATCGAACGGAAACGCCTATCTCCATGGGCGTTTATCTCCGAGAATGGGTCCATGAAGGGGTGGGCCGAACCGTATTTTCGAAAAAATGGACGTTTTTGAGCTGGGCGTTTGTTTTTTTTTAGCGATAATGGAAACTAAAAACGCCCAGCTCAAAAACGTCCTAATCCGAGCCATTTGATCATGGGAGGGGCCACGATTCATAGTACACTCGCCCCCTGATATGCCAGGACACCAACTGGGCACCCTACGTCAGTGCGGTGGACTTCAGAAAAAGCTCCCACATGCATACTACTACTACTATTTAGCATTTCTATAGCGCTACAAGGCATACGCGGCGCTGCACAAACATAGAAGAAAGACAGTCCCTGCTCAAAGAGCTTACAATCTAATAGACAAAAAATAAATAAAGAAATCAAATCAATTAATGTGAACGGGAAGGAAGAGAGGAGGGTAGGTGGAGGCGAGTGGTTACAAGTGGTTACGAGTCAAAAGCAATGTTAAAGAGGTGGGCTTTCAGTCTAGATTTAAAGGTGGCCAAGGATGGGGCAAGACGTAGGGGCTCAGGAAGTTTATTCCAGGCGTAGGGTGCAGCGAGACAGAAGGCGTGAAGTCTGGAGTTGGCAGTAGTGGAGAAGGGAACAGATAAGAAGGATTTATCCATGGAGCGGAGTGCACGGGAAGGGGTGTAGGGACGGACGAGTGTGGAGAGATACTGGGGAGCAGCAGAGTGAGTACATTTATAGGTTAGTAGAAGAAGTTTGAACAGGATGCGAAAACGGATAGGGAGCCAGAGAAGGGTCTTGAGGAGAGGGGTAGTATGAGTAAAGCGACCCTGGCGGAAGATGAGACGGGCAGCAGAGTTTTGAACCGACTGGAGAGGGGAGAGGTGACTAAGTGGGAGGCCAGCAAGAAGCAGATTGCAGTAGTCTAAACGAGAGGTGACAAGGGTGTGGATGAGGGTTTTGGTAGAGTGCTCGGAAAGAAAGGGGCGGATTTTACGGATGTTGTAAAGAAAGAAACGACGGGTCTTGGCGGTCTGCTGGAGACACAAACCAATACAATACATTGTATAGCTCCCTTACCAAGGGTGCTGAACACCCAACCCCCCTCCCCCAAAACCCACAATTGTACAACACTACCCTAGCTCTTAGGGGTGAAGGGGGCACCTACATGTGGGTACAGTGGGTTTTGGAGACCCATTTACCAGCACAAGTGTTACAGGTGGTGGGGGGGGGGTGGGTGGGCCTGGGGCCACCTGGCTGAAGTGCACTGCGGTACCCACTAAAAGTGCTCCAGGGACCCGCATACATGCAGGCCTCTAGGGCTGGTTGCTGCTATATAACATTGGCACACCAGTTGACACCTGAAGACTAATCTCTCTGAAAACGTCCTTTATTGGAATAACCGCCTTTACTTACAGTTAACTGCAGATCAGAGGTTGTGCCCCACTGGCAACGAGTCTCCCTGGTACTGAGATTAGCAGTAGGTCAGAGCTGGCAGAATGCTGTACAATGCCCTCTTTCAGCCACATTTAAGGGAAGAACTAAGTTGTCTAATGTGGCTAACACAGGAAAGGGAACTAAAACTGGCTTACAAAAATGTCCACTACTGCATGGACTACAACAGGAAACACAACAGGGCACACTCTGACCCAGTAGTCAGGGGGAAAAGCACCATGGGAGAAGAGCCTACCAACTACCAACATCGTGAGACTGTAACACAAGCTAATGAAATCACGGAGCCCAATACCCTACACCCACCACAATGCAATGCTGATGTGACCCTGTACTGCACCTGAGAGCCACATCTGACCCAGGGAAAGGCTGTGACAGGATCAAACACATTCTGCTGTCATGGAGGTGGGTACGGCATTTGAGGCTGGCATACAGGCTGGAAAAAAAGTTTTTAAAGTGGGGTTTTTTTGGAGGGAAGGGGTTAGTAACCACTGGGGGAGTCTGGGGAGGTCATCCCCAATTCCCTCCTGTGGTCATCTGGGCAGTTGGAGCACTTTTTTGGGACTTGTTCATGAAAAAAAAGGGTCCAAAAAAAGTGACCCAAAATCGCGGTCAAAACGCCTTTTTTTTTTTTTCGATTATCAGCTAAAGATGCCCATCTCTCCTCGGCTGATAACCACGCCCCAGTTCCGCCTCCACCACGCCTCCGACATGCCCCCGTCAACTTTATTCGTTTCCGCGACAGAGTGCAGTTGGAAACGCCCAAAATCGGCTTTCGATTATACCGATTTGGGCGCCTTTGCGAGATAAACGTCTATCTCCCGATTTAGGTCACACTATAGGCGTTTTTCTCTTTCGAAAATAAGCTGGATACTTTCCTAGATCAACCTACTGTCACTAAGTCCAAAAGCCAATTCAAAACATAAGTCTACATGGAACTTAAATATTGAACACTAAATTTTTGATCTAATGGGGGGGAGGGGGGAGATTGTTCTATAGCTTTGGAGCCTTAAAATAAAAAGCTGAGCTAGTGAGTTTGTGTGCATCAACAGATCTAAGAGAGCGGGCCGGAGAACAAAGGTACAGTGGTGTATCCTAGATGAATAGTTTTGTGGGTAATACATAAAATCTTAAACTGAATGTGCAAATGAACTGGTAGCCAATAAAGATTTCTTAACAAAGGAGAAACATGTTCAAACTTTTGGGCTTTGCACAGAAGACAGGCAGCTGAGTTCTGGAGTATCTGAAGTCTACGAAGTTGGGTTTTAGGTATCCCTGACTAGACTGTATTACAGTAATCAAGTCGCAATATTACAAACGCATGAAATGAAAAAAAAAAACTGAAGTTATAAATTGAACAAAGTCTTCTGAGTGATAGAAAACTTGATTTAATGACCTGGACAATTTTTCTCAAATGTAAGTTTAGTATCAAAAATTACCCCTAAATACTAAAGAGAGTCTACTGTAGGAATGAATAGCACTGGAATAATTGAAGGTTGTGGATGGAAACCAGTAATACGGTATGTAATTGTTTTCGAAGCATTCAGAACCAATTTGTGCATCCTGACAGTCTTGCAGAGGACCAAGGTTTTACTCAGTGGTGTGCTGGTAAATTTTTAACAACAGGCTTTCTCCCCAGTCCACCGCTGCGCCCCCCCCCCCCCCCCCCAAAATTGCAGAGCTGGCTATAGCGGGAGAGGGGGGCAATGCATTACTCTCTCCAGGAAAAAAAATTAAATGATCCCAGGTTCCAATCTAATTCATGTTTAATGTGGGATAAAATGCCATAAATAAGTAAATAAACTTTTAATGTTGAGCACCTAATTCTCAAAGTGAACATATTCCAAACACTATAATGAAAATAAAATGATTTTTTTTCTACCTTTGTTGTCTGGTGACTGTTTTTCTGCTCATGCTGGCCCAGTATCCGATTCTGCTGCTATCTGTCCTCTTAACTCAGTTTCCAGGGCTTCCTTTCCATTTATTTATTTCCTCCTTTCTTCTTCATTTCCGGTCCTCAGCTTCTGCCTATTTTCTTCATCCATGTGCAGTTTTTCTCCTCTCTTCCTTTTCCCTCATCTCATCTCCTTCCTCACTCTTCTCTCTGCTCCATCCATGTCCAGCATTTCTTCTCTCTCCCCTCCTCTCCCCTGCCCTGCATGCACCCATGTGCAGCAGTGACCCTCCTTTCCCCTGCCCTGCATGCACCCATGTCCAGCGACCCTCCCCTGCACTGCATGCACCCAGATGTCCAGCAGTGACCCTTCTCTCCCCTGCATGCACCCATGTCCAGCAGTGTACCCTCCTCTCCCTTGCCCTGCATGCACCCATGTCCAGCGACCCCCTCCATCCACCCATGCCCAGCAGCGACTCTCTTTTCCCCCCTGCCACCCCCTCCCGAGTTGTTTTGTGAATTCTTCTTCTCCTCTCTCCCGATCCAGTCCCTCCAGTCCTCCCTTGCCGATTCGCGCTTCAAAATGGCCGCCGAGACTTCTCGCGAGGCCGCCTCTGGAAGTCTCGGCGGCCATTTTTAAAGCGCAAATCGGCAAGGGAGGACTCAGGACAGTCGGCGACTGGAAGCGAAGAATTTAAAAAACAAGTGGGCGGTGAGGCGGATCCGGAGGGAGGGCGGAGAGCCAGAGCCGGCTTGCTATTTTCAACAACCGGCTCGCAAGCCGGAAGAAAATTTAACAACCGGCTCTTGCGAGCCGGTGCGAGCCGGCTCCAGCACACCACTGGTTTTACTGCTACTGCAGTTTGTTATTGAACTACAGAGAGAGAGATGGTGCTAGCCACATGCTACATGAGAAATGGGAGGGAGGGGGAAATGGAGGACATAGAAGTGGGAAAAGAAATAGGTGAGGGAAGAGAGAGCAAATGGGAGAATCTTCTGAGCCTTTTCAGATTGTAGCATGGAATAGTGCAGGACAGTGGGGGACATGCATCTGTCCTCCCCCCTTCACCTGCACAAACTCCACTGAATTGTTCAAGGTTATGAAGTGCTGCTTCTGGGCCCTGGAGCACGGGGACAGGGTGCTGAAAGCAGCTGTAATGGTGACAGCTTATGCACTTGTTCCTCTCTCTCTTTTACAGATATAACAGACAGCAGCAGTTTCCAGCGAGTGAAATTTTGGGTGAAGGAATTGCAGAGCTGTGAGCAAGTGAGCTTACAATTGCCCTTTGCATCCCTCTGAAAAATGTTAACTGTAAAAGAATGTGTCATTGTATTGTTGTATCTCTGCAGGTGGATTTCACTTACCAAAATTTTAGGAAAAAACCCATAATGTATGTGTGTGTGTATGGAGGGAAGGGACAAAGAAACATGTAAGTGGAATGGGAGGGGCTGGGGAAGCCAACAATGTTCAGTCTGGGGAGGGATGGAACAATGATGGCAGATAAAGACCCGCATGCTCCATCCTGCTGTATCTGCCACTCTGTGCAAGTTACACTCCTTCATGCTTGAACACTGGCATTACACTCAGGCCAAACAGCAATTTGTCACCTTGCCCATCACATATAAGCAGTTTATTTTGGTTGCAGTGTGACACCACCATGCCAATAGAGAAACAAAACATCCACTCATGCTACATGATTTAAATGAGATATAAAATATGCATACTTGATTCTGATTTGTCTTGCCATTTTTGGAACAGACTTGCCTGATCTGTCGTGCCATAGAAGTCTGCCCAGCACTGCCCTTACTTCCCAACTTTGGAGTAGCCGTCTGTGCATTACTCCTGCCCATCATAACACATCAGCATTGAGGTCATTTAAGTTTTGTTTTAATTTCATCCTCTTTCCATATAGGGATCATTGCTGTTAATCTCACACTTCCATTTCATCAAGCAGATCAATCCATAAACTGGTGGGTTGTGTCCATCTACCAGCAGGTGGAGATAGAGAGCAATCTTTTGCCTCCTTATATGTGGTCATGTGCTGCCGGAAACTCCTCAGTATGTTCTCTATCTCAGCAGGTGTGTGGTCGCACAGCAGCAGCTCTGGCTATGAGGCATATTTTCAAAGCACTTTGGGATGCTAAATTCCATAGGTTTCTATGGAACTTTGGGAGGCTAAGTGCTTTGAAAATATGCCTCTAGGTCTCCAAGCCTAATTGTTTAGGTTTTGTTGAGTACCTGGGGTTGAGGGCTCTTCGTGAGCAAGTGCAAACCTGGTGGTGCCAGGTCCCTCCTTTCTCCCCCCTCCCGCTGGCTCCGTTAAAAAAAAAAAAAAATTTTTTTTTAAACGTTCAAAAAGGACGTCCATTTGCAGCTGCTCACTGGAACAAGTCGTCGCAGCTCGGAGCAAGAAGCAGGTAATTTTTACCTTTTACTAGCGGGCAGGGGGTTCCCCGAATGGTCTCCACTTGGCTATGGCCTCGGATGGCAAGGGCGCGAAAAGACGCTCCCCGGAACACGTTCGCGCACCTAGCGGGGAAGCGGGGGGCTCGAAGGTAGAGTCGCCTTTTTGGGGCACCCTTTCGGAACCGGGAGAGTTCACTGGTTTTTCCTCCGGCGCGGCGGCCTTTCCCTCCTTAGGCGCCCATCCCCCGCTGGCCGCCCTCCCGGTCGTGACCGGCCACGCGGCTCAGTCAGCTTCTTCTTGGGCCGCCCTCAAGATGGGAGACGTTAACAGCTTGGTCGCCCTTGAATCGGGCGACAGTAAGAAGTCGGCGAAATTAAAACGCCCTTCTTCCCACGCGGCTCCTTCTTGGAGTTTTGCGCCAGATGCCATTTTGGACGCGCATTGCGCCTCTCCTCCGATCTTGGGATCGCAGGTTGAGAGTGCCTCTAGGGCCGCGGCGCAAGCTGCAGAAATGCACAAGCTAGGGGGTTTCTCCCCTGAGTTCATTTTGCTGCTGCATCAGGCCTTTCTTATGCAGAACGCGGCCCCCGCTCCCTTGTCTGATAAGAGTGAGGAGGCCTCCGTGCTCAAACGCCCTCGGGTGGATTTTCAGCCACTAGGGGACTCGGTCTCCTCGGATGTGGATGACGGCAGCGTGTCTGAGTTCTCCCAGAGATCCTTTGTGGACTCTATGGAAGAGACTGACCCTCGCTCGGATGGAGCGGATGACCCCCTCCGCAGCGCGCCTTTTTCGCTCGGAGGATTTGCCTAACCTGCTAGGGCAGGCCTTGAGCATTTTGAAGATTGCCTCTCCGGAGGAAGGCCCGCTCTCAGCCTCGGCTGGCTCCGCCATTATGCTGGGCACGAAGCGCCCGCCTAGAATCTTCCACGTGCATGAAGCCATGCAGGCCTTAATTTCGGCGCAGTGGGATGCCCCGGAAGCAAGCCTGAAAGTAGCCAGGGCTATGTCCCATCTGTACCCCCTGCCAGAGGGGGAACGGGAAGCCTTTATCTGGCCCACGGTAGATTCCTTAATCACTGCCGTGACTAAGAAAACGGCACTGCCGGTGGAAGGTGGCACTGCCCTGAAAGACGCTCAGGACAGGAGAATGGAGGCAGCCTTAAAGTCGTCCTTTGAGGCGGCCGCCCTGAGTCTCCAAGCCTCGGTTTGCGGCTCCTACGTGGCCAGGGCGTGCCTGACTTTTTTGCAGCGGGCTTCCCCCTCGGATCCTTCCTGGAGGACGGAATGGCCGACCCTAGAGTCGGGCTTGGCCTACTTGGCACACTTACTGTATGATGTTTTGAGAGCCTCGGCCAAAGGTATGGCCCAGATGGTCTCTGCGCGGCGGCGGTTCTGGCTTAAGCACTGGTCGGCTGACCATGCCTCTAAATCTCTCCTAGCCAAGTTGCCTTTTAAAGGCAAGCTGCTCTTTGGGGACGAGTTGGACAAGATCGTGACGGAGCTCGGCACGTCCAAGGGCAAGAGGTTGCCGGAGGTCAGGACTCGGGCCAGCAGTGCTCGCCCCGGTTCCTCCAAGGGCCGGTTCCAGGAAGCCCGTCGGTACCGCCCGGGCAAGTCGGGCTCCTCTACCTCCGCTTCCTTCAAACGGAACTTCTCCCCCCCAGCAGCATTCCTTTCGCAGAGACCGCCGACCCGGAGGTTCGTCCTCCGGCCCTCCCCCAGGGTCGCGTACCCAATGACGGGGACCTGGGCCATGGCCCAGTGCAGATAGGAGGAAGGTTGTCCTCATTCCTGGGCGAGTGGACCAGGGTAACTTCAGACGCTTGGGTTCTGGAAGTCATCAGAGATGGCTACAAGCTGGAGTTCTGCCGGCTCTTGAGAGACGGGTTTGTAAACTCTCCCTGCAAGTCCCAGGTCAAAGCAGCTGCCGTCCAGCAGACTTTGAACAACCTGATCTGCCTGGGCGCGGTGGTCCCGGTGCCAGTAGATCAACTTGGCAAGGGGCGTTACTCCATTTACTTTGTGGTGCCAAAGAAAGAAGGTTCTGTTCGACCTATTCTCGACCTCAAGGGAGTCAATCGGGCCTTGAAGGTCCGGCACTTCCGGATGGAGACTATCCACTCCGTAATAGCTGCGGTGAAGAAAGGGGGAATTCCTGGCATCCTTGGACATCAAGGAAGCTTACTTGCATATTCCCATCTGGTCTCCTCATCAGGGCTTCCTGCGCTTCGCAGTCCTGGGCCGACACTTCCAGTTCAGAGCCCTCCCTTTCGGGTTGGCCACTGCCCCGTGGACCTTCTCCAAAGTGATGGTGGTCATCGCGGCTTACCTCCGCAAGGAAGGAGTACAAGTCCATCCCTATCTGGACGACTGGTTGATCCGGGCCCCCTCTTATGCAGAGTGTGGGAAGGCTACGGACAGGGTGATTGCCCTTCTGAGCTCCCTGGGATGGGTCATCAACTGGGAGAAAAGTGAGCTGCGCCCGACTCAGTCCCTGGAGTACTTGGGAGTCTGATTCGACACCCTAGCGGGCAGAGTGTTCCTGTCGGACAACCGAAGCGGCAAGCTTCGGGCCCAGGTGGACCAGTTCCTATCAGCCTCCACTCTTCGAGCTTGGGACTATGTGCAGCTCCTGGGCTCCATGACGGCCACGATGGAAATAGTGCCCTGGGCCAGGGCCCATATGAGACCCTTACAGCACTCCCTGCTGCGGCGGTGGACTCCAGTATTGGAGGATTACGCTGTACGCCTTCCTTTGGATCCAACGGCGCGCAAGGCGCTGGATTGGTGGCTGAGGCCAGACAAACTGTCCGCAGGAATGCCCCTCACAATCCCGGAGTGGATGGTCGTCACGACAGACGCCTGCTTGACGGGCTGGGGAGCCCACTGCCTGGGGAGAACAGCGCAGGACCTCTGGTCGCCTGCAGAGGCAAAACAGAGTATCAACCTCCTGGAACTCTGGGCCATTCGGTTGGCGCTTCGGGAGTTTCTCCCGGTCCTGGTGCTGAGGCCCGTACGGGTCCTGTCCGACAATGCCACGGCAGTGGCATATGTCAATCGCCAGGGAGGTACCAGGAGCGCTCCTCTAGCCAAGGAGGCCATGAAGCAATGCTTGTGGGCGGAAGCGAATCTGGAACAGCTGTCGGCGGCCCACATTGCGGGAGTCATGAATGTCAAGGCGGACTTTCTGAGTCGCCATACTCTGGATCCAGGAGAGTGGCAGCTGTCGGCTCGGGCATTCTTGGACATCACGAGGCGCTGGGGCCCGCTGAGCCTGGATCTGATGGCGGCCTTGACCAACTGTCAAGTGCCGCGGTTCTTCAGCAGAGGACGGGAACCTCGTTCTCTGGGAGTTGATGCTCTTCTCCAGCAGTGGCCAACACAGGAGCTCCTCTACGTGTTCCCGCCCTGGCCCATGATGGGCAGAGTGCTAGGCCGGGTGGCAAAGTATCCGGGCCGGGTAATCCTGGTGGGTCCGGATTGGCCCAGACGTCCCTGGTATGCGGACTTAATCAGGCTCGCAGTGGACGGCCCTCTGAGGCTGCCAGCGGAGCGGGGCCTCTTGCATCAGGGTCCCGTGGTGATGGAGGATCCCTCCCCCTTTTGGTCTTACGGCCTGGCTCTTGAGCGGAAGCAGCTGAGGAAGAAGGGCTTCTCAGACAAGGTCATCGCCACTATGCTGAGAGCGAGGAAGCGCTCTACTTCTACGACTTACGCCAGGATTTGGCGTATCTTTACATCGTGGTGCAAGGCAGGCTCTCTATCCCCCCCCCCCCCCACTGCTCCAATATCGGCAGTGTTGGCGTTCCTGCAAGAGGGTCTGGAGAAGGGCCTGTCACTCAGTTCCCTGAAAGTCCAAGTGGCGGCTTTAGCTTGCTTCAGGAGCCGCCTGAAGGGTGCTTCCCTGGCGTCACAGCCAGATGTGGTGCGCTTTCTCAAAGGAGTTAATCACCTGCGCCCTCCTCTGCACTCGATAGTGCCTACGTGGAATCTCAACCTGGTGCTTCGGGCCTTGCAGAAGCCGCCCTTTGAGCCCTTGTCGAGGGCATCGCTGAAGGACCTCACGTTGAAAGCGGTCTTTTTGGTAGCCATCACGTCAGCCAGAAGAGTCTCTGAGATCCAGGCACTCTGGTGTCGAGAGCCGTTCCTGCGGTTCACTGAGGCAGGAGTGTCGATTCGTCCAGTGCCTTCCTTTCTGCCCAAGATTGTTTCTCGCTTCCATGTGAGTCAGCAGCTCTGCCTACCCTCCTTTCGCAGGGAGGATTACCCAGAGGAGTACCCTGCTCTCAAACGTCTGGATGTGAGACGAGTCATCATCAGATACTTGGAAGTGACCAATGACTTCCGGAAGTCGGATCACCTGTTCGTGCTGTTCACAGGCCCTCGTAAGGGTCTGCAGGCATCTAAACCTACCGTGGCAGGGTGGGTCAAGGAGACGATTGCAGCAGCTTATGTGGCTGCGGGGAATATTCCGCCTATTCAGCTGAAGGCACACTCTACTAGAGCACAAGCGGCATCGATGGCGGAGTCCAGATCCGTCTCCTTGGAAGAGATTTATAAAGCTGCAACTTGGGCGTCGGCTCATACCTTCTCGCGGCATTACTGCTTGGATGTGGCTGCTCGGGCCGAGGCCCGGTTTGGAGCTTCTGTGTTGCGTTCAGGGATTTCTATGTCCCGCCCTGGGTGAGTACTGCTTCGGTACATCCCACCAGTCTATGGATTGATCTGGTTGATGAAATGGAAGGTAAAATTATGTATCATACCTGATAATTTTCTTTCCATTAATCATAGCAGATCAATCCATAGTCCCCCCCCCCCAGATATCTGTATTGTTTGTTATTCTGGTTATATTTCAGGTTCCAGTGTATTCTTCAGTTCCTGTTCAGGAGAACTTCGTGGTCAAGTTCTTCCAATTCGATTTTCCTCGAGTTGAAACAATTCTGTGTTACAGTGAGCTGCTGCATTCCTCTCCCCCCGTTTCGGCGGTGGCTGAATTAGTAACTAAAAATTATGCCGGTGCTCCCTCCCGCTTTGTGCGGCAGTAGGGTAGCTTTGTATCCCTCCCGCTTCGGCGGTGTTTGGGGTAAGCCAGCTCCTCCCGCGGTTGTGGTAGCAGGATAAGCCAGATCCCCCCGCATCGGCGGGTGTGGTGTCCCTCCCCCGCTCCGCAGGGATGAGCTGGACGGATTCCCCTCCCCCGCTTCGGGGGTGGTGAGCTGGGCAGAGTGTCCCTTTGGGGGTGTAATTCTCTAAGTGCTGAGTCCTGCGGATGGAGCTTTGATATTGACATACTGAGGAGTTTCTGGTAGCACATGACCACATATAGGGAGGCAAAAGATTGCTCTCTATCTCCACCTGCTGGTAGATGGACACAACCCACCAGTCTATGGATTGATCTGCTATGATTAATGGAAAGAAAATTATCAGGTATGATACATAATTTTACCATTTTGAATTTGATCACTGTTTGTGTCTATATCACCTCCACCAGGAAGGTAGGCCGGGCATCCACCACCCTGTCTATGAAAAAGTATTTCCTGTTACTCTTAAACCTACCACCCTGCAATTCCAATTCATGTCCGCTAGTTCTGCTGCTTCTCTGTCTCTGGAAAAGATTTGATTATACAGTGAAACCTCGGTTTTCGTTGACTTCGGATTTCGCCGTTTTCGGTTTTCGTCGAATTTGCAAAAAATTTGTGTCTGTTTTCGTTTGTTGCCTCGGATTTGATCAGCGTGCCCACGCTGCTAATTTTGCGTTCTCCTGCGGCGTTCTTCTGGGGCGTTCTCCTGCGGTGTTCTTCTGGGGCGTTGTTTCTTGTCGTGTGATCACTGCCTGCTCTCTTGGTTGAGTGCCTCTGCTGTGGCTTGAATTTCGTCGCCATAAACGACTGTGGCTTGAAGACAAAATAGTCTTTTGTATTCGTTTTTAAAAAATGTCTTATTGCCTCGGTTTTTGTTGGTTTCGGATTTTGCCGATTATTTTCATATGGATTATCGACGAAAACCGAGGTTTTACTGTATTATTAATACCTTTCAAGATTTTAACCATCAATATCATATCTCTCCTTTCTTCCAGGGCAGTGATCTTCCTTATCGTCTTGTATATCTTAGCAGCAGAAGGAAAGCCTTAAGTGAACCCACAGCAGTAGGGCAGAGAACTGTTTTATTGCTCTGATGGTCTTTCCTCACAAAATTCTGCCCTCCTTTCTTCCTGGGTTGTCTCAGGATGTCACTGACATCCAGCAAGCGCAGTAGGTTTGGAATTCATGCATCGCATGGGCCGTACATCAGGCTGGCATTGCCCTGAAATTGTGCCTTCAGTTAATACCAAAGCTGTTCTGGAGGATCTATAGCTGCTGCAGCTTAGGGGAGTGAGAGAAGAGTTTGCACAAAGCACATTACTTCTCTGTGCCTTTCTTAATCCTATCTGTAAGTGGATGGTAATGGTTTGGCAGCATTGTTATTTCTCTGAATTTTGATGCAGTTTGGTTGTAGGTGTTCGTTTTCAGGTGAGGATGTTATTGTGATATATTAAATAGGAAAGCATTTGTTTAATATTGTATATAAATCCTTTTTTTAACAATCTGCAGTTTATCAGCAGGGTTTTCCCAATCTTGTTCCTCATGGACTTGATACACTGCCTTTCTGCAGTTTACATATTTTATGTGCGTACTTTCTCTGTCCATACTGGGCTTACAATCTGGTTTTTGTTTTAATACCTGGGGCAGTGGAGGGTTAAGTGACTTGCCCTGGGTCACAAGGAGCTGCAGTGGGAATTGAACCCAGTTCCCCTCTGGGCAGGGTCATTCATAACAATTGTGGGGCCCTGTGTAGAGCAGTTCAGTGGGGTCCTAGCCCCTGCCTCCTGTTGACAAGGTTTTTTTTTAATCATTTATTTATAATTTTTCATTTTACAAGGGTCACTTGCAAACAGTAATACAGAGATGACTGTACATTAATACAATATTAGAGGAAAACAGTCTCAACTAGATAAATGGATTATATACAATCTTTCTCTTTCTTAGACCACAAAATAAATAGGGAGAGTGAAACAAGACAAGAAGATCAATTAAACAACAGTAAACAAAGAAAACGTGGTATTAACCTGATTATCCCCAGTTATTATTTATCTGAATCATTATTCCACATTGATCATCTGGTTGGCTTCTTCAAACCCAAGACGGTGTATAGTCAATTAATTTCATTGGAAACATACTTATTGTCCAATATTCTCCGAGGACAAGCAGGCTGCTTGTTCTCACTGATGGGTGACGTCCACGGCAGCCCCTCCAATGGGAAACTTCACTAGCAAAGTCCTTTGCTAGTCCTCGCGCGCCCATACGCACCGTGCATGCGCGGCCGTCTTCCCGCCCGAACCGGCTCGTGTTCGTCAGTCTTCTTTTGTCCGCGCTCGGTACGGTCGTCTTTTGCGCCGTTCGCGCCCCTTAAGTTGACCCTCGTGCGTCTTTTTGATTTTTCGCTAAAAAAAAAAAAAAAAAAGAGGGATTCCGGAGAAGGGCCTTTTGGTCTTTTTCCCTTCCCCGTATTTCTAGTTTTTGGCCCCGTTCAGTTTTCTTTCGTTTTCGGGGTAGGCCCCTTTGAGGCCTCGGGTCGAGTTTTTTTCTCCCCATCTTTTTGGTGCCTTACCGCAATTATGAGTTTTGATTTCGCTGGCGTGATTTTTCTGCCCATGTCATCGAAGTCTCCCAGCGGCTTCAAGAAGTGCACCCAGTGCGCCCGGGTAATCTCGCTCACCGATAGGCACGCGTCGTGTCTTCAGTGTCTGGAGGCTGGGCACCGCCCGCAGGCCTGCAGTCTTTGCGCCCTTTTACAGAAAAGGACTCAGGTAGCGAGATTGGCCCAGTGGAACGTTTTGTTCTCGGGCTCTTCGTCGGCATCGGCACCGGGAGTATCGAGTGCGTCAACGTCGACAGCGTCAACATCTCCGCCCTCGGCCGCGACGGTATCAATTGCATCGAGGCATCGACCCTCTGCATCGTCGGGGCCGAGGCATCGGAAGGCTGCGTCGGTGTCGGTGGTACCGGGACCTCCGCTTCTGCTGATGTCGTCGGACGTGGTGCTTCGTCTGGAGTGCAGGTGAGGGCTGTCCATTCCCCTGCTGGTGGCGGTGAGCCTTCGGGTGGGTCTCCCCCTACCCTGAGGGCTCCTGCGGTACAGCCCCCCCGAGACCGACCTTCTTCGGCCTCGGCCCCGAGGAAGCGACGGTTGGATTCTACGTCCTCGTCGGTACCGGGAAGCTCCGGTGACATGCTTCGTTTGAAAAAGTCAAAGAAGCATCGACACCGGTCTCCTTCCCGCGTCGGTACCGAGAGCTCTGTCGCCGAGGGAGTCGGCACCCAGTAGGCATCGGCACTGGGAGGACCGCTCACCCTCTGTTCAGGAGGTGTCGATGCGCTCCACCTTGGACAGCCCGGAACAGCCTCCACGCCCGGAACAGACTCTGACTTCGACTCCTGCATCGGCTTCCATGTCTTTCTCCACAGCCGCCCTGCACGAGAGTCTCCGGGCCGTTCTCCCAGAGATCCTGGGAGAGCTGTTGCGCCCTTCCCCTCCGGTACCGGGGGTGCTAGCGCCACTGGTGCCGTCGAGTGAGGCGCCGGCTTGCCCCTTGCCCGGGGTGAGGTCTCCGACAACGGTGCCGCTTGCGGTACTGACTGCGGTCGCCTCCCAGGAAGGCTCCCCGACGACGTCGGCGGAGGGAGCTTCGCCGGTGCGGGCGAGGGAGTCTACCTCTCGACGCTCCCACTGTGGCCGTGGTTCCACGGAGTCGAGCCGGGCACGGCTTCAGACACAGGTTCGTGAACTTGTGTCTGATACCGATGGTGAAGCCTCGTGGGAGGAGGAGGAGGACATCAGATATTTTTCTCTGACGAGGAGTCTGATGGCCTTCCTTCGGATCCCACTCCCTCCCCTGAAAGGCAGCTTTCTCCTCCCGAGAGTCTGTCTTTTGCGGCTTTTGTCTGGGAGATGTCTACGGCCATCCCCTTCCCGGTGGTTGTCGAGGACGAGCCCAGGGCTGAAATGTTTGAGCTCCTGGACTATCCTTCTCCATCTAAGGAAGCGTCCACAGTACCCATGCATCATGTCCTAAAAAAGACATTGCTGGCGAACTGGACCAAGCCTTTAACTAATCCCCACATTCCCAAGAAGATCGAGTCCCAGTACCGGATCCATGGGGACCCAGAGCTGATGCGCACTCAGTTGCCTCACGACTCTGGAGTTGTGGATTTGGCCCTAAAGAAGGCTAAGAGTTCTAGGGAGCATGCTTCGGCGCCCCCGGGCAAAGACTCTAGAACCTTAGACTCCTTTGGGAGGAAGGCCTACCATTCCTCTATGCTCATGGCCAAAATTCAGTCTTACCAGCTCTACACGAGCATACACATGCGGAACAATGTGCGGCAGTTGGCGGGCTTGGTGGACAAACTCCCTCCTGAGCAAGCCAAGCCATTTCAGGAGGTGGTCAGGCAGCTGAAGGCGTGCAGAAAATTCCTGGCCAGAGGGGTGTATGACACCTTTGATGTTGCGTCCAGGGCCGCTGCTCAAGGTGTGGTGATGTGCAGACTCTCATGGCTGCGTGCCTCCGACCTGGAGAATAGGATCCAGCAGCGGATTGCGGACTTGCCTTGCCGTGCGGATAATATTTTTGGAGAGAAGGTCGAACTGGTGGTAGAGCAGCTCCACCAGCGGGATACCGCTTTCGACAAGTTCTCCCGCCGGCAGCCTTCAGCTTCTACCTCCACAGGTAGACGTTTTTATGGGGGAAGGAAGACTGTTCCCTACTCTTCTGGCAAGCGTAGGTACAATCCTCCTTCTCGACAGCCTGCGGCCCAGGCTAAGCCCCAGCGCGCTCGCTCTCGTCAGCAGCGTGCGACTCAGCAAGACCCCTCGGCTCCCCAGCAAAAGCAAGGGACGAGCTTTTGACTGGCTCCAGCAGAGCATAGCCGACATCAAAGTGTCAGTGCCGGGCGATCTGCCGGTCGGGGGGAGGTTGAAAGTTTTTCACCAAAGGTGGCCTCTCATAACCTCCGACCAGTGGGTTCTCCAAATAGTCCGGCAAGGATACACCCTCAATTTGGTTTCCAAACCTCCAAATTGCCCATCGGGAGCTCAATCCTACAGCTTCCAGCACAAGCAGGTACTTGCAGAGGAACTCTCCGCCCTTCTCAGCGCCAGTGCGGTCGAGCCCATGCCATCCGGGCAAGAAGGGCTGGGATTCTATTCCAGGTACTTCCTTGTGGAAAAGAAAACAGGGGGGATGCGTCCCATCCTAGACCTAAGGGCCCTGAACAAATATCTGGTCAAAGAAAAGTTCAGGATGCTTTCCCTGGGCACCCTTCTTCCCATGATTCAGGAAAACGACTGGCTATGCTCTCTGGACTTGAAGGACGCCTACACGCACATCCCGATACTGCCAGCTCACAGGCAGTATCTGCGATTTCAGCTGGGCACACGTCACTTCCAGTACTGTGTGCTACCCTTTGGGCTCGCCTCTGCGCCCAGAGTGTTCACGAAGTGCCTGGCTGTAGTAGCAGCGGCGCTTCGCAGGCTGGGAGTGCACGTGTTCCCCTATCTCGACGATTGGCTGGTGAAGAACACATCCGAGGCAGGAGCTGTACAGTCCATGCAGATGACTATTGGCCTCCTGGAGCTACTGGGGTTTGTGATAAATTATCCAAAGTCCCACCTTCTCCCAGTACAGAGACTCGAATTCATAGGAGCTCTGCTGGATTCTCGGACAGCTCGTGCCTATCTCCCAGAGGCGCGAGCCAACAACTTGTTGTCCCTCGTCTCGCGGGTTCGAGTGTCCCAGCAGATCACAGCTCGGCAGATGTTGAGATTGCTGGGCCACATGGCCTCCACAGTTCATGTGATTCCCATGGCCCGCCTTCACATGCGATCTGCTCAATGGACCCTAGCTTCCCAGTGGTTCCAGGCTGCTGGGGATCTAGAAGACGTAATCCACCTGTCCACGAGTTTTCTCAAATCCCTGTATTGGTGGACGATTTGGTCCAATTTGACCCTGGGACGTCCTTTCCAAATTCCTCAGCCACAAAAAGTGCTGACTACGGATGCGTCTCTCCTGGGGTGGGGAGCTCATGTCGATGGGCTGCACACCCAAGGAAGCTGGTCTCTCCAGGAACGCGATCTGCAGATCAATCTCCTGGAGTTACGAGCGGTCTGGAACGCTCTGAAGGCTTTCAGAGATCGGTTGTCCCACCAAATTATCCAAATTCAGACAGACAACCAGGTTGCAATGTATTACATCAACAAGCAGGGGGGCACCGGATCTCGCCCCCTGTGTCAGGAAGCCGTCAGCATGTGGCTTTGGGCTCGCCGTCAGGGCATGGTGCTCCAAGCCACATACCTGGCAGGCGTAAACAACAGTCTGGCCGACAGACTGAGCAGGATTATGCAACCTCACGAGTGGTCGCTCAACTCCCGAGTAGTGCGCCAGATCTTCCAGGTGTGGGGCACCCCCTTGGTAGATCTCTTTGCATCTCGAGCCAACCACAAAGTCCCTCAGTTCTGTTCCAGGCTTCAGGCCCACGGCAGACTGGCATCGGATGCCTTCCTCCTAGACTGGGGGGAGGGTCTGCTGTATGCTTATCCTCCCATACCTCTGGTGGGGAAGACTTTGTTGAAACTCAAGCAAGACCGAGGCGCCATGATTCTGATTGCTCCTTTTTGGCCGCGTCAGATCTGGTTCCCTCTTCTTCTGGAGTTATCCTCCGTAGAACCGTGGAGATTGGAGTGTTTTCCGACCCTCATCACACAGGACGAAGGGGCGCTTCTGCATCCCAACCTCCAGTCCCTGGCTCTCACGGCCTGGATGTTGAGAGCGTAGACTTTGCCTCTTTGGGTCTGTCAGAGGGTGTCTCCCGCATCTTGCTTGCTTCCAGGAAAGATTCCACTAAGAGGAGTTACTTCTTTCTATGGAGGAGGTTTGCTGTCTGGTGTGACAGCAAGGCCCTAGACCCTCGTTCTTGTCCTACACAGACCCTGCTTGAATACCTTCTGCACTTGTCTGAGTCTGGTCTCAAGACCAACTCTGTAAGGGTTCACCTTAGTGCAATCAGTGCATACCATTACCGTGTGGAAGGTAAGCCGATCTCAGGACAGCCTTTAGTTGTTCGCTTCATGAGAGGTTTGCTTTTGTCAAAGCCCCCTGTCAAACCTCCTACAGTGTCATGGGATCTCAATGTCGTTCTCACCCAGCTGATGAAACCTCCTTTTGAGCCACTGAACTCCTGCCATCTGAAGTACTTGACCTGGAAGGTCATTTTCTTGGTGGCAGTTACTTCAGCTCGTAGAGTCAGTGAGCCCAGGCCCCTTACACCAAATTTCATCATAACAGAGTAGTCCTCCACACTCACCCTAAGTTCTTGCCAAAGGTTGTGTCGGAGTTCCATCTGAACCAGTCAATTGTCTTGCCAACATTCTTTCCCCGTCCTCATTCCTGCCCTGCTGAACGTCAGCTGCACACATTGGACTGCAAGAGAGCATTGGCCTTCTATCTGGAGCGGACACAGCTCAACAGACAGTCCGCCCAATTGTTTGTTTCTTTTGATCCCAACAGGAGGGGAGTGGCTGTGGGGAAACGCACCATATCCAATTGGCTAGCAGATTGCATTTCCTTCACTTAACGCCCAGGCTGGGCTGGCTCTTGAGGGTCATGTCACGGCTCATAATGTTAGAGCCATGGCAGCGTCGGTAGCCCACTTGAAGTCAGCCACTATTGAAGAGATTTGCAAAGCTGCGACGTGGTCATCTGTCCACACATTCACATCTCATTACTGCCTTCAGCAGGATACCCGACGTGACAGTCGGTTCGGGCAGTCAGTGCTTCAGAATCTGTTCGGGGTTTAGGATCCAACTCCATCCCCCTAGGCCCATGTTTTATTCTGTTCCAGGCTACACTCTCAGTTAGTTGGAAAAATTGTTAGGTCAATCTCAGTTATGTCCTCGCCGTTGCGAGGCCCAATTGACCATGTTTGTTGTTTGGAGTGAGCCTGGGGGCTAGGGATACCCCATCAGTGAGAACAAGCAGCCTGCTTGTCCTCGGAGAAAGCGAATGCTACATACCTGTAGAGGGTATTCTCCGAGGACAGCAGGCTGATTGTTCTCACAAACCCGCCCGCCTCCCCTTTGGTGTTGTGTCTTCCCTTGTCTTTGTCTTGCTACATACGGGACTGACGAACACGAGCCGGTTCGGGCGGGAAGACGGCCGCGCATGCGCGGTGCGCATGGGCGCGCGAGGACTAGCAAAGGACTTTGCTAGTGAAGTTTCCGATTGGACGGGCTGCCGTGGACGTCACCCATCAGTGAGAACAATCAGCCTGCTGTCCTCGGAGAATACCCTCTACAGGTATGTAGCATTCGCTTTAGTGGGAATAATACACCTGATTTCATTTTTTTTTGTCTTTTAAATCCAGAAATTATTTAAAAATACAAACACTTGAATCTCTAGTCCAATTCCCACTGATTAAGGTAATCCCAGTTTCACAGGCATCACTCCTTTTGAATTAATATATTAAGAGGAATCATTTCAGAGGAAAAAACTTTAGGAGTCATACCCGGAACTCTGGGAAAACAACAATCTCGATATTAATCATCTGTAATAATATTCATTTTGTTCAAATTTTTCTGGTCTATTATCATTTTCAAAATCTTAACTGTTTCCTACTCCTGTAGAACTTCATTTGCTGTATCAATTTTCCATTCTCAAAGGATTCGATTCGATTATCCATGTGGCTCACTAATAAGATTATATCTGAAGCAAAATTATTTACTACCACCGTTAGGTCCTGGAGCGCCTTCCAGATGATATTCAATGTAACCTCCACGGGAGCCAAAAACTCCAAGCTGATAGCTCTTACGGGTTTAGGAGTGGCACCGCCAGCACGGGTTCAGCTGTAAACGACTTCCGTTTCAGCATACACTCCTAACTCACTCCTCCACTCCTTTGGACATGGTGGTTAAATGACTCGGGAGCGATGAAGTTGTTTCCAGGTCCAAGAGCATCGACGCTCCTTCACCGGCGCTAATCAAAGGACTCATCAACCCAGTCATCTGTGGGCGGCTCGTCGCGCAGCGGTCCCACACTTGCTGCACAGGGGACAAAACGCTGGTCATCGGCGGCTGACCCCCCATTGTCCCCTTCCTCTCAGTTAAGGTAACTGCAAATGCAGAGAGGAAATTTCAAGTAAACAAAGACAAAACTTCAGAGGACAGCTGGGCCGTTGAGCGTATGAGCTTCAGGTCACCATCTTTCCACTCTCCCTAGTTTGGGACACTTTGTCTGGTTTCTCCTCAGAGGCCTGTCTGATATGGGTAACCCTTCAGCACAGCCCTCGGAGTCATGAAACACAGAAGCCCCTCCACCACTACAAGGTGGTGTCCCTTCGGAGGGGTTAATTATTTTTTTTTATTTATGAAATTTCAAATAAAGACACATGGAGGCATATTTTCAAAGCACCTAAAGTTCCGTAGTAATCTATGGAACATTGTAAGTCTAAGAGCTTTGAAAATGAGCCCCATGGGCATGTAAATTTACCAACATCTGAAGGGCTACCACGGATGGTAATTGCTGGCTTTCAGTAACAGAGCCATTCACTCCATGGTGAGGAGAACTTGAGGCCTGCAGCTGAAAAGGGGGGGGGGGGGGGGGGGGACTTGAGTCAGATCTCAATGTTAACTTCCTAAGTACAAGAAAAAAGTGAAGCCAGGCAGTGAAGAACAGAACCAGATAATTCTTCATTGTACTTAGTGGCTGAAAACAAGAGTCACCCGACACGGCTATTTATGTGCCTGCATCAGGGGTGGATAATTTTTGTTGAAAAAAAGTAATATGTTAAGAAATGAAGAGGAAAACTGGTTCTGTATTCAATAATTCCTTGTTAGCAGCTTGCACAAAACTCAGTGAGTGAAAATGCATCTCACTGAGAGCGAATAAAAGTGCAAGTTCAAATGTGAAGAGATAATAAAAAGAAACCCAAACCCATCTATTCAAATCTAAATCCCAGACTCACAGCAACAAATGGGAGAGGGGTCTTGTCCTTGTAACCCTCCAGCAAAACAAAAAAAATCCTTAAACATCCCAGTGTAGACCTTTCCACCAGACCATCCAGCACCCATAACCCACCTACATGAAAATACTTAGATGGACCTTCCATAGAAATCTGACAACGAAGCAACCCTCATATGGTCCATATTATACTTGCTAAAAAAAAAGCAAAAACACAGACATACTCACCATACACCAATCCACAGCACATGCAGCACGAGGACCCCCCCCCCCCCCCCAAAAAAAAAAGAAAAATGTAAGCGGAGAAAGAAAAAAAACACAAGAGGGAAATACTTTTAATTTTTAATGTTGGATGGTCCTTTGTACTTCGGGGGGGGGGGGGGGGGGGGGGGGGGGAGGGGAGTAAGAAAGTGTTCCAGGACAGCAGCTGGGCTGAGAGCAAACCCTAACCGAATCACTCGGGGTCGTGCCCATGCCATTCACATCAGCAGCAGACAGTGGCTCGACTCCCGAGTGATTCGGTTAGGGTTTGCTCTCAGCCCAGCTGCTTTCCTGGGCCACTTTCTTACCACCCCCCCCCCCCCCCTCCGAAGTACAGAGGACCATCCAACATGGATCACTTGCATTCACAATCACAGTTCCACTTCTGTGGACTCAGCCACAGTTTTTTCACATGGTTGAGCTGCTACAGAAGTGCAGTTGTGATTGGTCAGGAAGCCCTATCTGGCGCCTAAAAGGGGGTTCCTGATTGGCTGACTCTGGGAGCAACTCAGACTCTGTGTAAATTGGACGTCACCATGTACAGCCAATCGGGAACCCCTTTTAGGTGCAAGACAGAGGAGGACTGGTGGTTTGCCGGTAAAGCTGACTGAGGGAACGTTGCAGGGCGGGGCGAGTTCACTTCCTGGTTTTGAGCGGAGACAGAGAGAATGAAATACATCATAATGCCAATGCAGTCATGTTGGGGCTGCGAGGCTCTGTGTGGCTGCCCCTGTTGCAGACTGGCCCAGCCTCTGGTGTGTCCTCTGTTGCAAATCTTTGTCATCCACAAAAAGGATGACATAAAAGGATTTGAAACAGAATGGATACTCCGGAGGGAATGGACAATTATGAGAAGTGATGTACAAAAATAAGACGACTAGTATCATGTTTAGCATTTACAGTTTAATGACAAGAAGTGCAGCAGTGCACTTGGAATACCAAGTGTGGGGGGGAGGGATGGGGCAGAGGGGCAATGTGACTGTGGATTTAGAGTTGCTGCAATTTTGCCCTTTCTTCTTAGCACTGTAGAATTTATCTGTGTGGAACAAAATTAGATCTCCTTGAAAATGACCGGAGCAAACGTCAGTTGGACTTTCATGATGTGCGGGACTATGCTGAAGGTAAATCCACTTGTGTGACTCAGTGCACCTGTGATCCTCCACCCCAGAGGTGGCTGTATGTTTGTGAAATCTTGTGCTTGTTGAACTTTTGTTTGGGGGGGGGGAGGAGTTCATATACATAAAAAGGAAATGCGTCTCTTCTGTTTACAGAGATCAAGGGACGGCACTATGAAACTTCCAGTAAGACTGGACAGAATGTGGGTGAGTGCTCCTTGCCGTGAGTGGCACTTTACCTCGGTTTCTGTATATCGTGTTGCAGCAGCATCTTCAGCTCATTTACCACCCTCCTCTGCCTCGCCCGATGTACATGTCTGCTTCCAAAATATATGTACTTTACTGCAGATTGAAAGCTACTGTTTTCAGGGAAAGGGACGAGGTTTCTTGGAGAAACACAAGGCCTTGCCTTTCAACAAATGCATATTTAATCCCAGCTGCCCCCAGACAAAAAGCAGAAGCAAGTGCTACAGGTACTTTGTACATCACAGGGAACTTTCAAAGGGAAACTGTTCAGGATCTATGGATTTAGCAGCTGCACACAGCTGGTCTGAAAATAAGCCCTTGTTTTCCTCACTCCACTGGCCTATCTAATCTAACCCAATCTGAAAAGAGAAGCTTCCTGCAGCACAGATACATGTCTTACAAGTTATAACAGGAAAAACTTGACAGCCAGATCTAATGCTGTCTATTTTTTGAGATACATGCATGGGTCTTTTATTTAAAAAGAACTTAAAAAAAAAACCCTTCCCTAATCCTCACATAGCCCATTACAAGTCCTGAAAATTTGCTGTGGAAAATATATGAAATACAAAAGTTAAGGAGATGCAAACGTCCTCCGCCCACATCTTAAATCCTTTCTTCTTTTGGAATGTTAGCTGAAAAAGCATACTAGCATGGTAGTTGTTCACAAACAAGGGCTAATTGGGTTATCCACCTGTGGGGGATTCTTCTCCTTTTTGCCTGTAGCTACCCTAGGAAGCTTGCCAAGTTCCCCAATTATATCTGACAGCATGTCAAAGCTCTACCACTGGTGCATGCTGGTTGGCCTCAGTTCCTCCTTTTAGAAGCCTAGCATATCTGTCGCAACTCTCTGTGCAAGTCTGCATAGTCTTCTGCCAAGGGTTGGATCTGTTCTGCTCTCTGTGGTTGAAACTAGTGCTGTACCGAATATTTGATTTGATTCGGCCCTGAATACATTATTTGTATTTAGCAGAATAGTGATTTAAATTCAAATACAAATAATCCAGGGCTCTACTGTGCTACATCCTACTGAAATAAACACTTGATCTCTGATTTCACCTTGCATATTTTATTATTTATTATGTTAAAGCTCAATGCCTATTATTCCTATAGTAGAATATGCTATTTGGTACAGCTTTAGTTAAAACTGTAGCGTTTCATACTTAGTCCATTATCATGGCTACTCCATCTCCTACCCTCCTCTTCCCCCGCTTTCCTTCTCTGTCTTCGGCACATCTTGATGTCACACAAAAGTCTGCTTTTTTTTCTACCTGGCACCATCCCTCTAGAATTCATTGCCACAGCACTTCTGAAGGCACATGGAGAGGGAGAGAGAGAATGGGTGAAGGCACAGGAGCCACATGAGAGAGAGAGAATGGCCAGAGCTACAGTAGCTGTTCAATGGCTGATGGGGTAGCTGAAGCCCCGTCAGCTGAAGAAATACACTGTCAAGTCGCCCCCTTCCTCCTTATGCTGCCTCAGGAGCGAGGAAGTTAGTGGGGTGCCTCCAGTCGCCGATGCTGGCACTTTGTGCATGAACTGAGCATGCTTGGGGTGTGTCGGCATTGGTGACTTCCTCGCTCCTGAGGCAGCACAAGGAGGAAGGGGGATGCTTTGGCTGGCTTTGGCATCCTCACCAGCCAAAGTATGATAATATTGGGGGGGGGGGGGAGGGAGAGGAAATGTGTGCTCCCCCTCCCATGAACAGCTGGCTATGGCCCGACTTTAATCTCGATTAAAAAATGTTAATCAAAATGCATCTGTTCTCAATTGCATTTGGGTCCTGACTCTATTTTCCACTCTTCCCCAGTCCTCTCCCCTTGCTTTTAGTAGCCTTCTTTTCCCTCTGTCATTGCTTTCCACTTTCCTATTTGAATTTTATAGTTCTTTTCCTCTCTCTGATTTTGATATTGTGAATCTCTTTGATAGTTGTTACAAAAAGCGGTTTATTAAAACTAATAAACCATTAAGAACATAAGTGTTGTCATAGTGGGACAGACCAAAGGTCCAGCCAGTTCAGGTCACAAGTACCTGGCAAGATCCCAAAACAGTAAAACAGATTTTATGCTGCTTATCCTAGTAATAAGTAGTGGATTTTCTGAAGTCCATGTTAATAATGGTTTATAGACTTTTCTTTTAGGAAACTATCCAAACCTTTTTTTAAACCCTGCTAAGCTAACTGCTTTCACCACATTCTCTGGCAATGAATTCCAGAGTTTAGTGAAGAAATATTATGCCCTCTGGTTTCCAAGAATATTCTTAAAATCTGCATGGATTTGTTTATCTCCTTTGCTGGAGGCTATTGCAGATCTTAATTAACCATAAATCACTTAATATAAAATCTCTCCTCCACCTTCATATCACGATTCTTCTTAACTCATTTTTTATGGGTAAAACTATGTGATTGAAAAAAATATATAGTTGTAAATAATTATTTAAATGATCAAACTAAGTTGTCCCAGTGCAGATTAGTTACCAGTGCATTGGAAAGTTATTTAACAGTCTCTGGTATGCAGCCAGACCCACAGTTTACTCTGATAGATGCTAAAATTCAAGGAGTGGAGGAAGTAAAGCAGTGTTGCTTACCTGTAACAGGTGTTTTCTGTAGAAAGTGTAATGTTTGGAGCATGTGCAGCCCTTCTTGTGCACTCCAAAACTCAAAATTGACAACTCAGGGAGAGCTGGGAGGGATTGTGTGCCTTATCAAGCCTGCTGTCTACACAAAACATCTGTTACAGATGAGCAACATTGCTTTTTCTGTTGACAGGCAGGAATGCATTGAGTACACAAGTTCGATTCCCACTTCAGGCACAGGCAGCTCCTTGTGACTCTGGGCAAATCATTTAACCTTCCATTGCCGCATGTAAGCCGCATTGAGCCTGCCATGAGTGGGAAAGCGCGGGGTACAAATGTAAAAAAAAAAAAAAAGTTTAGAGCTGCATTGGCAATAAAATGTCTTAGTCTTTGGAGCAGTTCACACAGTCATGTGTGGGAGTTGTTAACTGAGAAGGGCAGATTGGCCAGCACAACTTGATCAAAGGCATTGTCCTGTATTGATGCTGGCCAAAACAATAACGTGCAGTGAAAACTGCAGAGAGGACTGAGCAGTTGTTTTGCAGATTTGATTAAGGCAGACTTCAGTAGTGCCACAATGCCTGCCAGGGCTGACTCAACTTTTGTTCCATATCATCATGCTGATCAATCCATAGACTGGTGGGTTGTGTCCATCTACCAGCAGGTGGAGATAGAGAGCAATCCTTTTGCCTCCCTATATGTGGTCATGTGCTGCCGGAAACTCCTCAGTATGTTCTCTATCTCAGCAGGTGGTGGTCACATACAGCAGCAGCTCTGGCTAGGCCTCCAAGCCTAATTTTTAGGTTTTGTTGAGTGCCTGGGGTTGAGGGCTCTTCTTGAGCAAGTGCAAACCTGGTGGCGCCAGGTCCCTCCTTTTCTTCCCCCTCCCGCTGGCTCCGTTTAAAAAAAAAAAATTTTGGACATCCTTAAGGGCGTTTATTTCGATGTTTATTTAAACGTTTATTGCAGCTACTCACTGGGACACCAGGTCGTTACAGCTCGGAGCGAGAAGCAGGTAATTTTTACCTTTTTATAGCGGGCATGGGGTTCCCCGATTGATCTCCACGTGGCCTATGGCGTCGGAGGGCGAGGGCGCGAAGAATCGCTCCCCGGACCGCGTGTGCGCTTCTAGCGGGGATGCGGGGGTTTTAAAGTCTGATTCGCCCTTGTTGGGTGTCAGTTTGGAGGCCGGTCAGTGACCCGGGTCTTCCTCCGGCGCGGCGGTTTTTCCCTCCATAAACGCCCATCCCCCGCTGCTCGCCTCCGCCATCTTGGCCGGCCACTCTGCTCGGACGGCTTCTTCTTGGGCCGCCCTTGAGCTGGGAGACATTCATGCCATGGCCGCCCTTGATTTGGGCGACGGCAAAAAAGCAGCTAAAGTTAAGCGCCGTTCTTCCCGCGCGGCTCCTTCGCGGAGTGTCGCGCCGGACGCCATCTTGGATGCGCAGCATGGTTCTCCCCCGCTCTTGCGAGCGCCGGTTGAGGGTGCATCTAGGGCTGTGGCCCAGGCTGCTGAATTGCACAGTTTGGGGGGTTTCTCCCCCGAGTTTATTTTGCTGCTGCATCAGGCCTTCCTTATGCAGAACTCTGCCCCTTCTCCCTTGTCCGATAAAGGGGTTGAGGCCCCCGGAAGCAAACGCCCTCGGGTGGATGCCCAGGCCTTAGAGGACGCTGTTTCCTCTGATGTAGATGAGGGCAGCGTATCTGAGTTCTCCCAACGGTCCTTTGGGGATTCCTTGGAGGAGACGGATTCCCGCTCGGATGGAGCGGATGACCCCTCTGCAGCACGGATCTTTCGCTCAGAGGATTTGCCCAACCTGTTAATGCAGGCCATGAGCATTTTGAAGATTTCCTCTCCGGAGGACGTCTCTCCCTCAGCCCCTGTTGGCTCCGCCATTATGCTGGGGACGAAGCGCCCGCCTAGAACCTTCCACGTGCATGATGCCATGCACACCTTAATTTCGGCTCAATGGGATGTCCCGGAAGCGAGCCTCAAAGTGGCTAGGGCTATGTCCCGCCTCTATCCTTTGCCTGAAAGTGAACGGGAGGCCTTTCTTTGGCCTACCGTGGATTCTTTAATCACTGCGGTGACTAAGAAAACGGCGTTGCCGGTGGAAGGTGGCACGACACTAAAGGACGCCCAAGACAGAAGATTGGAAGCGGCTTTAAGGTCGTCCTTCGAGGCGGCTGCCTTAAGTTTGCAGGCCTCAGTTTGCGGCTCCTATGTGGCCAGGGCATGCCTGACGATGGTGCAGCGGGCTTCCCCCTCGGATCCTTCCTTGAGGGCTGACTGGCCGGCCCTGGAATCGGGCTTGGCTTATTTGGCAGACTTACTGTATGATGTCTTGAGAGCCTCGGCTAAAGGCATGGCTCAGACAGTCTCTGCGCGGCGCTGGCTTTGGCTGAAACATTGGTCTGCGGACCACGCCTCTAAGTCCCGCCTGGCTAAGTTGCCTTTTAAAGGCAAGCTGCTCTTTGGGGTCGAGCTGGACAAAATTGTGACCGATCTCGGCACGTCTAAGGGCAAGAGGTTACCAGAGGTCAGGGCTCGGGCCAGTGCTCGCCCCGGTATCTCCAGAGGACGGTTTCAGGAAGCCCGTCGGTACCGCCCGGGCAAGTCGGGCTCCTCTTCCTTCAAAAGGAACTTCTCCCCCAAGCAGCATTCCTTTCGCAGAGACCGCCGTCCCGGAGGTACGCCCTCCGGTCCTCCCCCAGGGTCTCGTACCCAATGACGGGGTCCTGGTCCATGGCCCAGTGCAGATTGGAGGACGCCTGTCCTCGTTTCTGGGCGAGTGGACCAGAGTAACTTCAGACGCTTGGGTGCTGGAAGTCATCAGAGACGGCTACAAGTTAGAGTTCTGCCGACCCTTAAGAGACGGGTTTGTACTCTCTCCCTGCAAGTCTCCGGTCAAAGCTGTGGCAGTGCAGCAGACCTTGGACAACCTGATACGCCTGGGTGTGGTCGTTCCGGTGCCAGAAAATCAGATTCGCAAGGGACGTTACTCCATTTACTTTGTGGTACCAAAGAAAGGAGGTTCTGTCCGGCCTATCCTCGACCTCAAAGGGGTCAATCGGGCCTTGAAAGTGCGGCACTTTCGCATGGAGACTCTCCGCTCTGTTATAGCGGCAGTGAAGGCAGGAGAGTTCTTGGCATCCTTGGACATCAAGGAAGCGTACCTGCATATTCCCATCTGGCCTCCTCATCAACGCTTTCTGCGTTTTGCAGTCCTGGGCCGACACTTCCAGTTCAGAGCCCTCCCTTTCGGGTTGGCTACTGCTCCGCGGACCTTCTCCAAAGTAATGGTGGTCATCGCGGCCTTCCTGCGAAAGGAAGGAGTACAAGTCCATCCTTATCTGGACGACTGGTTGATCCGAGCCCCCTCTTATGCAGAGTGCGGCAAAGCTGTGGACCGGGTGGTGCTCTTTTGAGCTCCCTGGGGTGGATCATCAACTGAGAGAAGAGCCAGCTGCGCCCGACTCAGTCCTTGGAGTATCTGGGAGTTCGATTCGACACCCAAGTGGGCAGAGTGTTCCTGCCAGACAATCGGATTGTCAAACTTCAGGCTCAGGTGGACCAGTTCCTAGTAGCCTCTCCTCTTCGGGCTTGGGACTATGTGCAGCTGTTGGGCTCTATGACGGCCACGATGGAAGTAGTGCCCTGGGCCAGGGCTCATATGAGACCACTACAACTCTCTCTGCTGCAGCGCTGGACTCTGATGTCGGAGGATTATGCTGTGCGCCTTCCCTTGGTCCCGGCAGTGCGCAAGGCGCTGAGCTGGTGGATGCAGACAGACAAGTTGTCTGCAGGAATGCCTCTGGTGACCCCCGGAGTGGATTGTCGTCACGACGGACGCCTCTTTGTCGGGCTGGGGAGCCCACTGCTTGGGAAGGACAGCGCAGGGGCTCTGGTCTCCTGCAGAGGCAAAGTGGTCTATCAACCTCCTGGAACTCAGAGCCATTCGGTTGGCGCTTTTGGAGTTCATCCCGGTACTGGCGTTGAAGCCAGTACGGGTCCTGTCGGACAATGCCACGGCTGTGGCCTATGTCAACCGCCAGGGAGGTACCAAGAGCGCCCCTCTAGCCAAGGAGGCCATGAATCTATGCCAGTGGGCGGAAGCGAACCTGGAACAGCTGTCAGCGGCCCACAATGCCGGAGTCATGAATGTCAAGGCGGACTTTCTCAGTCGCCATACCTTGGAGCCCGGAGAGTGGCAGCTATCTGCTTAGGCGTTCTTGGACATCACGAAGCGCTGGGGCCAGCCGAGCCTAGATCTGATGGCGTCATCGGCCAATTGCCAAGTGCCGCGCTTTTTCAGCAGAGGACGGGACCCTCGATCCCTGGGAGTAGATGCTCTTCTCCAACAGTGGCCGACACAGGAGCTTCTCTATGTGTTCCCGCCCTGGCCCATGTTGGGCAGGGTGCTAGACCGGGTGGCAAAGCATCCGGGCCGGATAATCCTGGTGGGTCCGGACTGGCCCAGACGTCCCTGGTATGCGGACTTGATCAGGCTCTCAGTCGACGATCCTCTGCGGCTGCCAGTGGAGCAGGGCCTGTTACATCAGGGTCCCGTGGTGATGAAGGATCCCTCCCCCTTTGGTCTTACGGCCTGGCTATTGAGCGGCAGCGTCTGAGAAAGAAGGGCTTCTCAGACAAGGTCATCGCCACTATGCTGAGAGCGAGGAAGCGCTCTACTACTGCTTACGCCAGGGTTTGGCGTACCTTTGCAGCGTGGTGTGAAGCAGGCTCACTTTCTCCCTTCACTGCTCCAATTTCTTCAGTGTTGGCGTTCCTGCAAGAAGGTCTGGAGAAAGGCCTGTCGCTCAGTTCCCTTAAAGTCCAGGTAGCGGCTCTGGCTTGCTTCAGGGGCTGCCTGAAGGGTGCTTCTCTGGCTTCGCAGCCAGATGTGGTGCGCTTTCTCAAGGGAGTTAATCACCTGCGCCCTCCTCTGCACTCAGTGGTGCCTGCGTGGAATCTCAACCTGGTGCTAAGAGCCTTGCAGAAGCCGCCTTTTGAACCCTTGTCGAGGGCATCTCTGAAAGACCTGACGTTGAAAGCAGTCTTTTTGGTGGCTATCACTTCAGCCAGAAGAGATTCCGAGCTCCAGGCACTCTCATGTCGAGAGCCTTTTCTGCAGCTCACTGAGGCAGGAGTGTCTATTCGCACAGTGCCTTCCTTCCTGCCCAAGATTGTTTCTCGCTTCCATGTGAATCAGCAGCTCTGTCTCCCTTCCTTTCGTAGGGAGGACTACCCAGAGGAATACTCTGCTCTCAAATATCTGGATGTGAGACGAGTCATCATCAGATACTTGGAAGTGACCAATGATTTCCGGAAATCGGATCATCTGTTTGTCCTGTTTGCAGGTCCTCGTAAGGGTCTGCAGGCTTCTAAGCCTACAGTGGCAAGATGGATCAAGGAAGCCATTGCAGCGGCTTATGTGGCCGCGGGGAAGGTGCCGCCTATACAGCTGAAGGCTCACTCCACTAGAGCTCAGGCGGCCTCGATGGCAGAGGCCGGGTCCGTCTCCTTGGAAGAGATTTGCAAGGCGGCAACTTGGGCATTGGCCCATACCTTCTCCAGGCATTACCGCTTGGCTGTGGCTGTTCGGGCGGAGGCCCGGTTTGGAGCTTCAGTGTTGCGGTCAGGGATTTCAATGTCCCGCCCTGGGTGAGTACTGCTTCGGTACATCCCACCAGTCTATGGATTGATCAGCATGATGATATGGAAGGTAAAATTATGTATCATACCTGATAATTTTCTTTCCATTAATCATAGCTGATCAATCCATAGTCCCTCCCAGATATCTGTATTGTTTATATTCTGGTTGCATTTCAGGTTCAAGTTTAGTCTTCAGTTCCTGTTCAGGAGGACTTCGTGTTCAAGATTTTCAATGGATTCTTCAAGAGTTGAGACGAATTTGTGTTACAGTGAGCTGCTGCATTCCTCTCCCCTCCGTTTTATGGGGCTGGATTGAGACCTAAATTCTGCCGGCGCTCCCTCCCGCTTCGTGCGGCTGTAGGGCAGCTTTGTACCCCTCCCTCTTCGGCGGTGTTAGGGTCAGTCAGCTCCTCCCGCGGTTGCGGTTGCAGGATAAGACAGATCCCCCCGCATCGGCGGGGTGGTGTCCCTCCCCTGCTTCGCGGGGATGAGCTGGACGGATTCCCCTCCCCCACTTGTGTGGGGATGAGCTGGGTTAATTCCCCTCCCCCATTTCGGCGGTGGTGAGCTGGGCAGAGTGTCCCTTTGTGGGTGTAATTCTCTAAGTGCTGAGTCCTGCGGATGGAGCTTGGATATCGACATACAGAGGAGTTTCCGGCAGCACATGACCACATATAGGGAGGCAAAAGGATTGCTCTCTATCTCCACCTGCTGGTAGATGGACACAACCCACCAGTCTATGGATTGATCAGCTATGATTAATGGAAAGAAAATTATCAGGTATGATACATAATTTTACCTTTTTGCGCACCCGTGCGCTGCCTCCCACCTGTCCCACCCTCTACATTGGGGCCAATCTGGGGGTATGTGCTGCACAAACTATAAATAAAACATGAAACAAAAATTGGAACGTTTCATTCAGTTGGATTATCTCTGGCGGTCGGGGGGGGGGGGGGGGTCAAATGACATTGAAGGTTTTAGAGGCAGTGGAAAGGGGTGGGGGAGAAGGAAATGCCAGTGTGGTATCCACACTGCCTATACATTTAACACTGCTACCCCTTCAGACAGCAACTTCCACAATATCACACTCCCTCCTCCCACCACTACTTAATATCTTCATTGCGTGCCCCATAGTCCTAGCATTTTTGGAAAGTGTAAATAAGAGATCACTTCCACTCTGTATTTAAAAGACCTCAATTGTATCTCCCCTCAACTGTCTTTTCTCCAAGCTGAAGAGCCTGATCTGCTTTAGCCTTTCCTCAGAGGGAAGTCGTCCCATCCCCTTTATCATTTTTGTCACCCTTCTCTCTACCTTTTCTAATTCTGCTATATCTTGTTTTTTTGAGATACAGTGAACAGAAATGCACACAGTATTCAAGGTGTGGTCGCACCATGGAGTGATACAAAGGCATTAAAACATTTTCATTTGTGTTTCCATTCCTTTCCTAACATTCTATTTGCTTTCTTAGCCACCGCCGCCACTGCTTCACACTGTCCCTGTGACCGCTAGAGTGATGAACCTTTTAGCGTGTGCAACGGCAGTAGATTGATGGTAGTGCAGAGAGCCTAGGAACAGAGAAGCCAGGTGTTGGAAAGTGTTCACTTTCAGAGGAGTCCAATTTACAAGATTATTTCTTTTAGGAACAGTAGTGGAATTATTGCAGTTTTTAATCCTTTCTTCCATATTCTGTTCCAGTCGTGTTTTTCTTTGGGCCTATTACAACTTCAGAGACTAACCAAATTGAGGGCAGTTCACCAGAAAGAAGAGAAGGATAAGGGGAATCCAACAAATCAATTACTGGGGAACCCTTGAGCTGAGCATGAATATTATTAAGATGTATATTTTTATTTTTGTTACATTTGTACCCCGCGCTTTCTCACTCATGACAGGCTCAGTGCGGCTTACATATTATATACAGGTACATGATGAGAGAAAGAAAATAGAATTCTGATCTCCCTCCTTTGTGAAGTGGGAATTGCCCACTATTTAGAGATGGCATTGAGAATAACAACTGGAATGAATTATCACAAATGTTGAAGTTGATAAAAGGGTGTTAGGAGAGGGCAGAAAAAAAGGAGGAACAGATGCCAAGGAGAGAGGTGATTATGAGCAGAATCATAGGTCGATGAAACTACAGGGACCAGGGCCATGTCAAGACTGTGCGTAAGGGAAGATTCTAAGGCTGGGATTGATATAAGACTTTTCAGCTGCAATCGGAGGGCTTATGGCGAAAAACTACAGGAGGCCGTGTGAAAAAAATGGATAAAACAGGTTGAGAGATTATTGTAAAAGGCTACTGAAAAGTCAGTATTTGTGTGGTTTGTTAGGATGCCCACACAAGATCCGTTCAAGAAAAGAGAAACTGTTGATCTATCAATGGGATTTTTTTTTTTTGTTTGGTTTGGTTTTTGCGATGTTACACAGTTGGCGTAGTGTCAAACTTGCTGGGAAATTCCTATGATGACTTACGAGATTCCACAGCAAGTGGTGGAAGAAATGTTGCTGTCTGTGCTTCCTCCTGTATTTTTTTTAAGTACTTGCACATAGACTTTGTGAGTGTAAGTACTGCTTGAAGATGAACAAGAATAATAATACATTAGAATCCAAAATAGCCAAAAAAGAGGTGATAACTGGGCAATATACCTGAGCACTTCCTCTGCAGCCAAAATAAGAAATTGCAAAATGTAATTAGAATAAGTTGAAACATGCAAATGCAGAAATGTATTCAGTTGAGCATGTTTGGATGCAGTGAATATACTGTAACACAATAGATGGAATATAGATGGTCCGTGTCGTGGAATACGTACAGGTTAATAGGAAAAAGCTAGTAAACTTACAAGTGAACAAGATATTAAGCTCAACATGAGACTTATTGAACTCCACCTTAAACTGTCATCAGAAAAAGAAACTTTGCTCCATGTCTAAGTAGATTTTAGCTGAATCACAGTTGGCATGGATGATTTCCATTGAAGGTTCTTTGCCACATCATGTTAGCATGTCCTGCATAAGAACATAAGTACAAGTCTCTGACATTATCCCAAAGAGGAGCAACAGTCCATGATTTGTATCTTTGTATTTTACTTTTGTATGTTCTTTTTTTGTTCCCCGCATAGAATGTTTTAGATATGCAGCGCTTATAAATAATGTTTTATTATCATTAGCACCAGGCCCAGATAGCAAGCAGTGGCTTCCCCATGTCCATCTCAACAGCATATTATGAACTTTCTTCCAGGAACTTGTCCAGACCTTTTTTAAACCCAGATACGGTAACTGCTGTTACCATATCCTCTGGCAGTGAGTTCCAGAGCTTAACTATTCATTGAGTGAAAAAAATATTCTCTGAGGACAAGCAGGCTGATATTCTCACGTGTGGGTGACGTCACGTCGGCCCCTGGAGGATTTTAGCAAAAAATCGTAGAAGTCTCTTCTGGAGTGTTCTACTCTGACAAATGCAGAAGGTATTCAAGCAGGGTCTATGTCGGACAAGAACGAGGATCCAGGGCCTTGATGTCACACCAGACGGCAAACCTCTTCCATTTGAAAGAATAACACCTCTTCGTGGAATCTTTTCTGGAAGCAAGCAAGACTCGGGAGACACCCTCAGAAAGACTCAAGGAGGCAAAGTCTACGCTTTCAACATCCAGGCCGTGAGAGCCAGGGACTGGAGGTTGGGATGCAGGAGCGCCCCCTCGTTCTGAGTGATGAGGGTTGGAAAACACTCCAATCTCCACCGTTCTTCAGAAGACAACTCCAGAAGAAGAGGGAACCAGATCTGACGCGGCCAGAAGGGAGCGATCAGAATCATGGTCCCATGATCCTGCTTGAGTTTCAGCAAAGTCTTCCCTACCAAGGGTATGGGAGGATACGCATACAGCAGGCCCCTCCCCCAAGAAAGGAGAAAGGCATCTGACGCTAGTCTGCTGTGGGCCTGGACTCTGGAACAGAACTGAGGGACCTTGTGATTGAACCGAGTGGCAAAAAGATCTACCAAGGGGGTGCCCCACGCTTGGAAGATCTTGAGGCTCATTTTCAAAGCACTTAGCCTCCCAAAGTTCCATAGAAACCTATGGAACTTAGCCTCCCAAAGTGCTTTGAAAATATGCCTCCTTGTGTACTACTCTTGAGTTGAGAGACCACTCGTGAGGTTGCATTATCCAGTTCAACCTGTCGGCCAGACCGTTGTTTATGCCTGCCAGATACGTGGCTTGGAGAAACATGCCGTGACGGCGAGCCCAAAGCCACATCCTGACGGCTTCCTGACACAGGGGGCGAGATCCGGTGCCCCCCTGCTTGTTGATGTAGTACATGGCAACCTGATTGTCTGTCTGAATTTGAATAATTTAATTGGACAGCCGATCTCTGAAAGCCTTTAGCGAGTTCCAGACCGCTCGTAACTCCAGGAGATTAATCTGAAAACCTGTTTCCTGGAGGGATCAAGGTCCTTGGGTGTGGAGCCCATCGACATGAGCTCCCCACCCCAGGAGAGACACATCCATAGTCAGCACTTTTTGCGGCTGAGGAATTTGAAAGGACGTCGTCCCAAGGTCAAATTGTCCACCAATGTAGGGATTTGAGAAAAACTGTGGACATTTGGATCACGTCCTCTAGATCCCCTGCAGCTTGAAACCATTGGGAAGCTAGGGTCCACTGAGCCGATCTCATGTTAAGACGGGACATGGGAGTCACATGAACTGTGGAGGCCATGTGGCCGAGCAATCTCAACATCTGCCGAGCTGTGATCTTCTAAGACGTTCGTACCCAGGAAACAAGAGACAGAAGATTGCCCTCGCCTCGGGGAGGTAGGCATGAACTGTCTGAGAGTCCAGCAGATCTCCTATGAATTCAAGTCTTTGAACTGGAAGAAGGTGGGACTTTGGATAATTTATGACAAACCCTAGTAGCTCCAGGAGTCGAATAGTCATTTGCATGGATTGTAGAGCTCCTGCCTCCGAGGTGTTCTTCACCAGCCAATTGTAGAGATAAGGGAACACATGCATCTCAGTCTGTGTAGCGACGCTGCCACGACTGCCAGGCATTTTGTAAACACTCTGGGCGCAGAGGCGAGACCAAAGGGTAGCACACAATACTGAAAATGCTGTGTTCCCAGACGGAATCGAAGATACTGCCTGTGAGCTGACAGTATCGGGATGTGAGTATAAGCATCCTTTAAGTCCAGAGAGCATAGCCAATCGTCTTTCTGAATCATGGGAAGAAGGGTGCCCAGGGAAAGCATCCTGAACTTTCCTTGGACCAGATATTTGTTCAGGGCCCTTAGGTCTAGGATGGGACGCATCCCCCCTGTTTTCTTTGCCACAAGAAAGTACCTGGAATAGAATCCCAGCCCTTCCTGCCCCGGTGGCATGGGCTCGACCGCATTGGCGCTGAGAAGGGCGGAGAGTACCTCTGCAAGTACCTGCTTGTGCTGGAAGCTGAAGGACTGAGCTCCCGGAGGGCAATTTGGAGGTTTTGAGAGCAAATTGAGGGAGTATCCTAGCTGGACTATTTGAAGAACCCACCTGTCGGAGGTTACAAGAGGCCACCTTTGGTGAAAAAACTTTAACCTCACTCCTACCGGCAGATCGCCCGGCACGGACACTTTTATATCGGCTATGCTCAGCTGGAGCCAGTCAAAAGCCCGTCCCTTGCTTTTGCTGGGGAGCTGCAGGGACCTGTTGAGGCGCAAGCTGTTGATGTGAACGAGTGCGCTGGGGCTTAGCCTGAGCAGGCTGGCGGGCAGGTGGATTGCACCTACGCTTATTATAAGCTTAGGGAGCATTCCTCCTTCCCCCATAAAAACGTCTACCTGATGAGGTAGATCCTGAAGGCGTCCGGTAGGAGAGTTTATCGAAGGCGGTGTCCCCGCTGGTGGAGCTGCTCTACCACCTGTTCGACCTTCTCGCCAAAAATGTTATCCCCCCGGTAAGGAGCACCTGCAATCCACTGCTGGGCTCTATTCTCCAGGTCAGAGGCACACAGCCAGGAGAGTCTGCGCATCACTATACCTTGAGCAGCGGCCCTGGACGCAACATCAAAAGTGTCGTAAGCACCCCTGGACAGGAATTTGCAACACGCCTTCAGCTGCCTGACCACCTCCTGAAAAGGCTTGGCCTGCTCCGACGGGAGCTTTTCTACCAAGTCCGTCAGCTGCCGCACATTGTTCCGCAAGTGGATGCTCGTGAAGAGCTGGTAGGACTGGATATTGGACACGAGTATAGCAGAATGGTAGGCCTTCCTCCCAAAACAGTCCAGAGTTCTAGACTCCCGCCCTGGGGGCGCCGAGGCGTAATCCCGAGAACTCTTGGCCCTGTTGAGAGCGGATTCCACAACGCCAGAGTCATGAGGCAACTGGGTCTTCATCAACTCTGGGTCTCCGTGGATCCGATACTGGGACTCAATCTTTTAGGGGATGGAGGGGTTAGTTAATGGTTTTGTCCAGTTCGCCAACAATGTCTGTTTGAGGGCATTATGCAGGGGAACAGTGGACGACTCCTTAGGTGGTGAAGGATCTCAGTCCTGGGCTCATCCTCAGTAACCACTGGGAAGGGAATGGCCGTAGACATTTCCCGTACAAAGGAAGAGAAAGACAGACTCTCAGGGGGAGAAAGCTTTCTCTCTGGCGAAGGAGTAGGATCAGAAGGAAGACCACAAGACTCCTCCTCAGAGAAATATCTCGGGTCTTCCTCTGCCTCCCACGAGGCCTCACCCTCGGTATCGGACACAAGTTCCCTGAAATCAGTCTGAATCCGGGCCCGTCTTGATGCCGAGGAACTATGTCCTCGATGGGGGTGCCGAGAAGAAGACTTCCACGCCGCCAGCGATGAAGCTCCCTCTAGTGACGTCGACGGGGAGTCAACTTGAGTGGCAGCAAAAGCCGATGCCGCAAGCGGTACCGGCATCGCAGTCCTCACCACAGGCAGGGAGCCAACTGCCGCGTCTCTCGACGGTACCGACGGCGCAAGCACCGGCGGTACCGGAACAGATGGTCGCAGCAGCCCTTCCAGGATCTCTGGAAGAATGGCTCTGAGGCGCTCGTCTAGAGTGTCTGTCGAGCAAGGCAGTGGGGCCGGTACAGGCAATGAAGTCAGAATCCGCCTGGGGTGAGGAGGCAGTACCGGGCTGTCCGGAGAAGAGCGCATCGACATCTCCTGTATGGAGGGTGAGTGGTCCTCCCAGCGTCGACGCTTCACGGGTGCCGACTCCTTCGGCGCCCCGGCGCTCTCTGTACCGTGACGGGAAGGCGACCGATGACGGTGCTTCTTCGCCTTCGCTCGAAGCACGTCACTGGTACCTCCCGGTACCGATGACGAAGACGTGGAATCTACACGTCTCCTTGGGGCCGGGTCCGAAAGAGGTCGGGTCCTGGGGGGCCTGTATCGCAGGAGCCCTCGAGGCAGGTGGAGACCCACTCGATGGCTCACTGCTACCAGCGTGGGAGGGTCTCTGGACAGCCATCACCTGCGCTCCTGACAATGCACTCTCCGATGTCGACATCGATACCGTTGAAGACCTCAGTACCGCTGGTGCCGTCAGCGTCGAAGTACCGGATGGGGCTCCAACCAAATGTCCCAATCTCGCCGCCTGGGTCCAAACACTGAAGACACGAAACGTGCCGATCAGTGAGTGAGATCGTCCAGTTGCACTGCGTGCACTTCTTGAAGCCGCTGGCAGGCTTCGAGGACATGGGCGGAAAAATCGCGCCGGTGAAGTCAAAATTCGTGATGATGCCGAAAAAAGGCACCTAAACTGGGGAAAAACCCGTACGGGTGGCCAAAATGGCCGCTCACAACAACGAAAGGAAACTTATGGGAAAAAATACTGGAAAAGTAAACTTTTTTTTTGTTTTTTTTTGTTGAAAACAACATGAGCGAACTCGCTCAGAAAAAGAATCCGAAGAGCGGCAAAAACGCAGCGAGGGCTCTCTCTGAGGCGCAGAACAACTGACAACAGCCATCCTGAGCTGCGGAAAAAAAGAGACCGAGGAGCACGCTCACACTATGGGCGGGGAAGACGGTCGCGCATGCGCGGTGCGCGCAAGGGCTAGCAAATTCTGTTGCTAGAAGATCTCCGATCCTGAGGCTGCCGTCGGATGTCACCCATCAGTGAGAACAAGCAGCCTGCTTGTCCTTGGAGAATTCTTTTTTTTTTTTTTTAGTGCTCATTCCTAAAGTGGAGCCTAGTATCAGATAACTATGATTCAGATTATTCTTCCCAATGTGCATCAATTTGTATTTGTTCAATTTAGATTTTATCTGTCATTTGGATACTCTGTCTTCCAGTTTCCTAAGGTCTTCCTGCAATTTTTCACAATCTGCATGCATTTTGACAACTTTGAATATTTTTGTGTTATCTGCAAATTTAATCACCTCACTCATTGTTTTGATTTCCAGATCATTTTATAAATATGTTAAATAGCACCAGTCCCAGTACTGATCCCTGCGGCACTCCATATTCACCCTCCTCCATTGAGAAAAAAGGCTAATTAACCCTACTCTCTTGTTTTCTGTCCGGTAACCAATTCTTAATCCACCGCAGGACATTGCCTCCTCTCCCATGCCTCCTTAATTTTCTCAGGAGTCTCTCATGAGGTATTTTGTCACAAGCTTTCTGGAAATCAAGATACACTGCACTGCAAGGAGAGATAAGGTAGCAACATGTTTACCAAAGTTGTGCCATGAGCACACTGGTGAGACACAACACAAAAGAATGTTCAAGGACTGTGTCCCTGGAGGTTGGAACGGCTGCTCAGTGGAAGGTCCTTGCAGGGAATGTTTGCAGCAGTAGCAGCCACTCAGCATAGGCCTGGAACTTGCACAATCATTTATTTAGATTCAGTAGTAGCTCAAGGTGAGTTACATTCAGGTACTCTGGATATTTCTCTGTCCCAGGAGGGCTCACAATCTAAGTTTGTACCTGAGGTAATGGAGGGTTAAATGACTTGCCCAAGATCACAAGGAGCAGCAGTGGGATTTGAACCGGCCACCTCTGGATTGCAAGACCAGTGTTCTAACCGCTAGGCCACTCCACCAATCATGGTGGTAGTCTATTTGGAAGGCTCTGCTGGTCATGCACAAGACCATTGTACCAATAATGCACAGGGCTTGAGGCCACTGATTGTGCAGAAGAGGCTGTCTGCTGAAACTCTATGCAACTTTGCACTAGAGAAGCTTTAAATGAATTAAGAACTTCCAAAATAATAGAGCAATGCAGAGTCGCTTTCATACGGTGCATCTCTGTACGGGTGAGAGGTATTGGCCTTAGGTAGTGGCTCAAGCCGAGTAAGTAATGCAGGTGATTCCCTCGTGACTTGGATTGTCCAAGTACACTGTACACTGCAATTGCAGTGAGGAAGTCTCAACTGTGGTTGTGGTGATTCTAGAGATAGTAACATAGTAGATGACGGCAGAAAAAGACCTGCACGGTCCATCCAGTCTGCCCAACAAGATAAACTCACATGTGCTACTTTTTGTGTATACCTTACCTTGATTTGTACCTGTCCTTTTCCGGGCACAGACCGTATAAGTCTGCCCAGCACTATCCCCGCCTCCCAACCACCAGCCCCGCCTCCCACCACCGGTTCTGGCACAGACCGTATAAGTCTGGCCAGCACCATCTCCGTCTCCCGCCACCGGCTCTGCCACCCAATCTCGGCTAAGCTCCTTAGGATCCATTCCTTCTGAACAGGATTCCTTTATGTTTATCCCACGCATGTGTTATTCCAGCGGTTCCCAAACCTGCAGTAGAGGCAGGGTGTGCATATCTCTCATTAATATTCATTGTGGGTATCCTGAAAACCTGACTGGCTGGGGTGCTGAACACTAACTGCATCATACTAAAAAGCCAGTAGAAAGAAATGAATTTTCAAAATGTTCTACATTCCCACAGAAACGCAAATAGCTAGGCAATACATTCCATAATTCTGGTCCTGCAACTGAAAAGGCTGCAGCCTTTGTAAGAGCATATGGGTAGTCAATAACAGATCGGTCGCTAATTTTTTCACAAAATCTTAACCACAGACTGAAAGTATCATGGAACCTTCCTATACATAGTCTGATGAAGCAACTATAGAACTTTAAACTCAATCCTATATTGCTCTGGTAACCAATGTAGCTGCTTCAGGTCCGGAGTAACATGGTCTCATCTTGAAAGACCCACAACCATCTGTACTGCAGCATTCTGCACCAACTGTAGCACTTTGACCCTAGCACTTGATACAGGGAATTACAATAATCCACCTTTATTAGCACCATATTCTAAATGATAGCATGGACATTGGGAAAGGTTAACATTGACTTTAAATGATACAATAATTGCTTGAATTACATGACCAATCTGGGTTGGAAATACCTTGTGAACTGAAGACATTTTAACAACTTTTATGGTGTTTAGAAGATTGATATAAGTGTTAACATTTGACATTTGATTTTGCCCTCTTTCCTCTTTCTCCTTCCTCTCTCTGTTCTTTTCCCTCCCTGCTGCTCATCTGCTTAATTTTTGTATTTATTCTCCCTTCCCTCTTGCCATCAACTGTCATTGTAATTCTCTTCTTAGTTCATTGTAAGCCGCTTTGGGGCTGCATTCCGTGGCAAAAGGCGGGGTATAAATGATCTAAAATAAATAAATGAATATATGTTTACCAACTGAAGAATTGATTTGCTATAACTAGATATTTGCATCTGGATTAAGTGAAGGATTAAACATGGAATAAATGGGGGAAAGCTTAGTGCACTTTTTATAATGATATATTGTTGTTTGATTCAATAAATCTTTATTTTGTATTTTGTTAATTTTATATCGATTTTTAAAATTTGTATTGAACTTTCTATATCCTATATAATAAAACTCACCCTCAACGTTCTGAGGACACTGATGTCACTGTCAGGTCCTCCGGGCACTTCCTTCCGGTTCGAAGGGTTCGTGGTGGCGAAGCCACCGAAATCACTGTGTTGGGGCCCCGCCCTCGCATCAAACGTGATGATGTCGAGGGCGGAGCAATGGCGTCCGTGGCTTCACAACCAACGACTCAGCAGATTGAAGGTGGCTTGCCGAGGTCTGCAACAATGGCGGTCAGTGCCTTCACAAGGCCGAAGGGGTGAGTAGGGGGGGGGTCGGGAGGAAAACCGTGCTAGCGCCCGTTTCATTTGCGCCAGAAACGGGCATGTTTTACTAGTATATTTAATATTTAAAGCAGCCACGGATTCAACTGTTACAGCTGAGCAAAAAGAACAATTTGTAGCAATCAGAAATACACTTTAAAGAATTGACATTTGGTGACGAGCTTATTGGGGGGACATTTCTGCTCTGTGAAATGGGTACCACCCCCACACCAGCCTCCTACATATACTCCAAGGTGAAGCACCAAAGATCTGCAGGTGTATAAACATAAGTTGCAGTGTTCAGCAGATTTTACAGCTGTACATCTTATCTGTAGCACATTTAGTGAAATCAGGGAGGACAGAAAGGGTATGTGAGGGCTATTCCTGCAGGATCTTGGCTACAGCGATAGAAAATTCATGTTTCTCCTGCTGCTTCAGTGCCATGGGTGAAACCTAACTTGGGATTCTTTCTCCATTTCAGATGAGCTCTTCCAGAAAGTCGCCGAAGATTATGTCCATTTTACACCCTTTCAGGTGATGACAGGTGAGTGAATAGAGGTAGTTGTTATCGGCATGAGCTTGAAGTGAAATGAGATTAGGACATGATCATCTTTTATGGGGGCCTTTAGTTTTGCCTTGGGCTTCACTCTATAAGTTGTCCCTCTTGGCTTTTTCATGTAAAACTGCTGCTGAGCTCTTTGTTTCTCCTTCAGTTACGTTATTTTAAATAGCCAAAAGAATCATTGTGTTCTTTACAGTATGATCTGCTTATAAGTGAGTAGATTTATTACAGACTCTTGGATGCTTTGAAATGGAGATGAGCGTTTGTAGGGCTTTGCTTCACTTCTGTATGGTATGAGTTCCAGCTCAGGTCTTCCCTTTCCCAGGCTAGTCAGGGCTGAGAATCCTACACAAGCAGCACTTAAGGTGCCTGGAAGGAGGGAATATATCAGCAGTGACATCTGGTGACAAGATTTGGATTCACAGAGTTGGATTGTGCTCTATGGCTGAGGTTATGGGTGGAAGGGAGATCCTGGGAAGTGTTAATATATGGCCTAGCTTTAAGGCTACCACTGGAATAGTGATGGCCAAAGCTATGCAGCCTAAAAACAACTGAAAAAGTACTGACTAGGCCAAACAACAAGTAAATGATTTAATATTTGAGAATCTGCAAAAAGCAGGTCTGAACAATGAGTCCTGATACAAACTTGGTACAATTTTTAAATCAAATATAGCATCTGTAATGAAAGATCAGATGAATAAAATGGATGCTTTGAAATGGAGATGAGCGTTTGTAGGGCTTTGCTTCACTTCTGTATGGTATGAGTTCCAGCTCAGGTCTTCCCTTTCCCAGGCTAGTCAGGGCTGAGAATCCTACACAAGCAGCACTTAAGGTGCCTGGAAGGAGGGAATATATCAGCAGTGACATCTGGTGACAAGATTTGGATTCACAGAGTTGGATTGTGCTCTATGGCTGAGGTTATGGGTGGAAGGGAGATCCTGGGAAGTTAACAAGTGAAGATGAACTGGGACTCCAAAGAAGGAGAAAGCTGCTGGTCTAACCCCATCTCTCACAGATCGATATGCACTCTAGAATAATCTATCAGGTAGTGAAGGAATCTTAAGTGGGCAATAATGGAAAATCCAATTCTGTCAGACTCGGCTTTACGACTTATATCAGATGGTACTAGAAAGCCTAAGAGGTCTCCTAATTGCATTAGTATGGGCTGTCTTGTGAGCACTGCTTTCATTTTCAATCTGGAAGCACAAAAACGTCCAGAAATTATATTGCCTGTTCTTTGTTGGCTACTCCAGACTGGTCCAGATATGCTTGGGTTATGTACACCTACCAGCAGATGGAGACTGAGAACACCTGAGCTTTGATTTGCATAGGCAGTGAGTATTGTTCTCAATCTCCAGCAGATAGTGGATGCAGTCTGTGTTTGAGTCTGGTAGGCCTGAAGGAATAGAATAGAATTCATTTTCTAGCTGTGGTTTAAAAAAAAAAAGGTATAGTTGTCATACTGGCTGTTCTCTATTTCTGCGCCTGCTGGCTGCAGGGTGTTGGTCCGCAGGGGCTACAAGTACCCAGGGGTATTACACCCGGTTTGTCCTGGTCTCCGTGGCTCCCTGTGGGGAGGACTACTGTGCCTCAGCTCTTGTGTCTCACTGGAGCCTTGAGTGCCCTTTTCTTTCGGTCAACAGCACCAGTTATAAAAAGAAAGAGACTCTGTTCCATGACGAGTCTCCCTGCAGCGCTGTTGCAGTCTTGGAAGCAGGTGCTACCATTTGTTATACTAGCTGTACTTTCGGTCCTCCACAGGGTGAGCTCCTTTAGTGAGTTGGCTGCTGTTATTCTCTGGGGTCCCATGCTATTGCCGAGCCGGCATGGTCATAAGCTGTGGTGCCTATTTTTTCTTATTTTGCATGGATTAGCTCCTTCATATATACTACCACTGATTCTCTTATTAGGAAAAAATGATATGCACAACTTAAGGCACTATTTGTGTTTACAGTTGCCATCACCTCAAGGAGTAAAATACAAATCTGCATTAGAGGCATTTTTTACTTATAAAATGGCTAAGTAGTGGGACAAACTTCCAAATTATATTAGGCATCAGTTTGATTATGTGTTTTTTTGTAAAACTTTGAAAATGTGGTTATTTCAGAAATTGACAGTCAAGAGTAAATGTTTTATAATTTTAATGACTAGGCTAATTAGTTTCCCCAGTAGTAGTACTAGTCCCAGATCCTGAGCTGCCTTGACTGAGAAGACAAATTTGTTGAACCAGCTTTGACCTCTGTTTCATAAGGAAGTACCTTTCCTTTGCTGTGTCAAATAGAACGCACAGATACTCCTGCGTCTGCAACAGAGTTAGTCTGCTCTAATCGAAATTGATCACCCAACATAATGACTGCAGAAGGCCAACAATTTTGTCTGTTGCTACCACACTGTCCAAATAGGACGATACACATGTGAGCAAGTCATCAAGATATGGGTGGACTCTGATTCCCTGACACCGCAGGAAGGCCGCTGCCACCACCACCACCATAACCTTGGTATATTTTCTTGGTGGTATGGTGAGACCAAAAGGCAAAGCCCTGAACTAGAAGTGATGTAGAAACCTCTAGTACAGTGCTCATGTGCGTCTATGCAAGTACGCCTCCTTGAGATTGAGGGCGATGAGAAATTGTCCCACTTAAGAAACTGACTGCTTCTAGTGGTTCCATGCGAAAGTGGGATGCTTGAGGCAGCAATTTAGACCTTTGAGATCTAAGACCAGAAGAAAGGTGCTGTCCTTCTTTGGGCAATGAAGTAGATGGGAGTTGTCCTTGTTTATTTATTTATTACATTTGTACCCCGCGCTTTCCCACTCAAAGCAGATTCAATGCGGCTTACATAGTAATTGGGATTACAAAGTGTTGATGAAGAGAAATAAGTTGAGAAATAAGTTGGGTATTATCGGTGTAATAAAAGGAATAAGAGTTTAGAGATGCAAGGATGGGGGGAGTAGTATAAGGATGAGCAAGGGTAAGTGAGAATTTGAGGGGATAGAGCAGTGGATAGGTAGGGGAGAATGTGGCGGGAGATGTAGTCTAGGTCATTATTGTTGTCTCCTGGATATGTGATGGATAGATAGGTTCATAGGAATTAATCTGGGTCATTTGGGTAGGCTTGCCTGAACAGATGGGTTTTTAGTGATTTCCAGAAGGGCAGATGGTCATTGAGTGATCGGATTGGACTGGGGAGGGCATTCCATAGTTGGCTGCCTAGGAAGGAGAAGTTTGATCCATAGGTTTTGTATTTTAGTCCTTTGCAATTCGGGTAATGTAGGTTGAGGTAAGTACGTGATGTTGTAGTCATGTTCCTGGTGGGGAGGTCAATCAGGTTGAGCATATAGCTTGGAGATCCACCGTGCATAATCTTGTGGATTAGTGTGTGGACTTTGAAACTGATTCGTTCTTTGATAGGGAGCCAATGGAGTTTTTTTCGAAGAGGTGTGGCACTTTCAAATCGTGGTTTGCCAAAAATGAGTCTAGCTGCTGTATTTTGGGCAGTCTGAAGTTTTTTCAGAATATGGTTCTTGCAGCCTAAGAAAATACTGTTACAGTAGTCGGCGTGGGTAAGTACTGTGGATTGTACCAAATTCTGGAATGTTGGGAGATATGGTTTTACGCGTTTCAGTATCCACATCATATTGAACATTTTCTTTGTAGTGGATTTTGTGTGATCTTCGAGTGAAAGATGATTATCTAATGTTACTCCAAAGATTTTTAAGTTGTCAGATATGGGGATTGTGGTGCCAGAGATGTTAAGGTTGGTAGGAAGGGGCGCGGAGTGCTGGGATGAGAGGATTAGGCATTGCAGTTTTTCTTTGTTCATTTTCATCCTAAAGGCGTTGGCCCAAGCGGTCAAGATGTGCATGCCCAAGGATATTTTGTCAGAAATTTCAGTTAGATTTGAACGGAATAAATATGGTGATGTCATCAGCATATATAAAAGGGTTGAGACCCTGTCTGAATAGAGCTTTTGCTAGTGGGATCATCATAAGATTGAAAAGGATCGGGGATAGAGGGGACTTGAGGTACACCGCAGTCTGGTAACCATGGGGATGAGGTAGTTGAGGTTGATTTGACTTGGTAAGATCTGGAGGTGATGAAATGCCTTTTATCTAATTAATGATGTTTCCACCGATTCCGAGTTTGCCCAGTAGTTTGGTTAGGATATTGTGATTTACCATGTCGAACGCACTGGATAAATCGAATTGTAAGAGGAGGATGTTGTTTCCAAATGCAATTTCCTGTTTGAATTTGGATATTAGAGTGAGTAGGACGGTTTCTGTACTGTGGGCTGAACGGAAACCCGATTGTGATTCATGTAGGATGGAGAATTTTTGTATAAAGTTGTTTAATTGGGAGGTCACCCTGTTTTCCAACAATTTAATTAGCAAAGAGATGGATGCGACTGGTCAGTAGTTAGTGACATCACTCGCTGGTTTCTTGGGGTTCTTAGGTATTGGTGTAAGTAGTATATTGCCATGTTCCGTGGGGAATGAGCCTTGTTGTAGCAGGAAGTTTAGGTGGGAGGTAAGTTCAGTGATAAAGCGTTCTGGGGCATCTTTCATTAGGTAGTTGGGACATGGGTCGAGATGGCAGTGAGATTTGGAGAGCTTGGTGATTGCCATAGAAATTTCTTTAGTTTGGCCTCGGGAACTGGAACAATGGCCCAGAGCACCAGCAAGGAATCTACATTGGCCTGAACCTCAACTGCCTTGGTTTCCTTTCAACAAAGAGACTTCGAGAGGAGCAACTGGGTGGGAGAACTCCAATTTGTAACCTTCTGTAAGAATTACTAGAATCCACTGGTCTGACATGATTTTGGCCCACTCCTCCTGAAACTCCTGACAAAGTTCTCCCACCAGAAGAAGAGGACCACTGCATCATTGTGAAGCTCAGGATGCACTCTAGCTGACTAAGGAAGATTTCCTGTCTGCACAAAAGGAAGGCATGCCTGAAAGTAGGACTTCTGTCCATATTGCTGACACCCAAGCTGGTACAGACTGCCGTCTCAAATTGAGAGCCCCCTGAAGACGGACAACCAGCTTATCCTCCGGCTACTGCTGTGACTTAGTTTTCCTCACTTCTTTCACCAAGTTACTGAGATCATCTCCAAATTGCTACTATTACTTAACATTTATAAAGCGCTACTAGGGTTATGATTTCCTGAATAGATGAATAATGGTTAGGTGCCGAAAGCGACATTGACGAGGTGGGCTTTGAGCAAGGATTTGAAGATGGGCAGGGAGGGGCCTTGGCGTATGGGCTCAGGGAGTTTATTCCAAGCATAGGGTGAGGCGAGGCAGAAAGGGCGGAGCCTGGAGTTGGCGGTGGTGAAGGGTACTGAGAGGAGGGATTTGTCCTGTGAGCGGAGGTTATGGGTAGGAGCGTAAGGGGAGATGAGGGTAGAGAGGTAATGAGGGGCTGCAGATTGAGTGCATTTGTAGGTTAATAAGAGAAGCTTGAATTGTATGCGGTACCTGATCGGAAGCCAGTGAAGTGACTTGAGGAGAGGGGTGATATGAGCATATCGGTCTAGGCGGGAAAATAAGACGCGCAGCAGAGTTCTGAACGGATTGAAAGGGGGATAGATGCTTAAGTGGGAGGCCAGTGAGGAGTAGGTTGCAGTAGTCAAGGCGAGAGGTAATGACAGAGTGGATGAGAGTACGGGTGGGGTGCTTAGAGAGGAAAGGGTGAATTTTGCTGATGTTATAGAGAAAGAAGCGACAGGTCTTGGCTGTCTGCTGGATATGCGCAGAGAAGGAGAGGGAGGAGTCGAAGATGACTCCTAGGTTGCGGGCAGATGAGACGGGGAGGATGAGGGTGTTATCGACTGAAATAGAGAGTGGAGGGAGAGGAGAAGTGGGTTTGGGTGGAAAGACAATGAGTTCAGTCTTGGCCATGTTCAGTTTCAGGTGGCGGTTGGACATCCAGGCAGCAATGTCGGATAAGCAGGCCGATACTTTGGCCTGGGTTTCCGCAGTGATGTCTAGTGTGGAGAGATAAAGCTGGGTGTCGTCAGCATAAAGTTGATATTGGAAACCATGAGATGAGATCAGCGAGCCCAGGGAAGAGGTGTAGATTGAGAAAAGAAGGGGTCCAAGGACAGATCCCTGAGGAACACCAACAGAGAGCGGGATGGGGGTAGAGGAAGATCCATGAGAATGTACTCTGAAGGTACGGTGGGAGAGGTAAGAGGAGAACCAGGAGAGGACAGAGCCCTGGAATCCAAATGAGGATAGTGCGGCAAGGAGTAGATTATGATTGACAGTGTCAAAAGCAGCGGATAGGTCAAGGAGGATGAGGATGGAGTAGTGACATTTGGATTTGGCAAGGAACAGGTCATTACAGACTTTAGTGAGTGCCGTTTCTGTCGAGTGTAGAGGGTGAAAACCGGATTGCAGCGGATCGAGGATGGCATGAGAGGAGAGAAAATCAAGGCAGCGGCTGTGAACGGCACGTTCAAGTATCTGACATCCTCCTTCAACCTCCAGCTGAGTTCAACCACCCCTACTCACCAAACTGGCCATTGTCTTGACCTCGTCCTCTCCTCTACCTGCTCACCCTCCAACTTCTGCGCCTCAGCTCTTCCTCTCTCAGATCATCACCTGATCACCTTCACACTTCACCACCCTCCCCCTCAGTCCCCCTCAATCTCCAGGCCGTTGACCCTCGCACCTTATCCTCCAGTATCTCTAATCTCCTCTCCTCCATCATGTCCTCCGAGTCTGTCGACAAGGCTGTCTCCGCTTACAATGCCACTCTCTCATCTGTTCTGGATACCCTTGCACCATCCATCTCCCGTCCCACAAGGCGTACTAATCCCCAGCCCTGGCTGACCCCCTGCATCCAATACCTTCGCTCCTGCGCCTGATCTGCTGAACGCCTCTGGAGGAAATCTCTCACCCATACCAACTTCATTCATTACAAATTCATGCTATCCTCCTTCCAGTCCTCCCTATTCCTTGCCAAACAGGACTATTACACCCAATTAACTAATTCCCTCAGCTCCAACCCTCGTCGTGTCTCTTCACCACCCTTAACTCCCTCCTTAAAGTGCCCTCCGCTCCCACCCCCCCTCACTCTCTCCTCAAACTCTGGCTGACTACTTCCGCGATAAGGTACAAAAGATCAACCTCGAATTTACTACCGAACCACCACCTCCTCCTCACTCTCTAACCCACTCCCTCAACCAACCAACCCAGGCCTCCTTTTCCTCTTTTCCTAATATCACCGAAGAGGAAACCGCCCACCTTCTTTCCACCTCGAAATGCATCACCTGTTCCTCTGACTCGATCCCCACCAACTTAACACCATCTCTCCTACTGGCACCCCTCCATCTGTCATATCCTCAATCTCCCTCTCTCCACTGCAACCGTCCCTGACACCTTCAAGCATGCTGTAGTCACACCTCTCCTCAAAAAAACCATCACTTGACCCTCCACCTATCGCCCCATCTCCTTCCTACCCTTCGTCTCCAAGGTACTTGAACGCGCCATTCACAGCCGCTGCCTCGATTTTCTCTCCTCTCATGCCATCCTCGATCCGCTTCAATCTGGTTTTCGCCCTCTACACTCAACAGAAACGGCACTCACCAAAGTCTGTAATGACCTGTTCCTTGCCAAATCCAAAAGTCATTACTCCATCCTCATCCTCCTCGACCTAGCCGCCGCATTTGACACTGTCAATCACAATTTACTCCTTGCCACGCTATCTTCATTTGGGTTCCAGGGCTCTGTCCTCTCCTGGTTCTCCTCTTATCTCTCCCACCGTACCTTCAGAGTACATTCTCATGGATCTTCCTCCACCCCCATCCTGCTCTCTGTTGGAGTTCCTCAGGGATCTGTCCTTGGACCCCTTTTTTTTTTTTCAATCTACGCCTCTTCCCTGGGCTCGCTGATCTTATCTCATGGCTTCCACTATCATCTCTATGCCGACGACACCCAGCTTTATCTCTCCACACTAGACATCACTGCGGAAACCCAGGCCAAAGTATCGGCCTGCTTATCGGACATTGCTGCCTGGATGTCCAACTGCCACCGGAAACTGAACATGTCCAAGACAGAGCTTATTATCTTTCCACCCAAACCCACATCTCCTCTCCCCGCACTATGTATCTCAGTCGATGGCACTCCCATCTGCTCGCAACCTCGGAGTCATCTTCGACTCCTCCCTCTCCTTCTCTGCGCATATCCAGCAGATAGCCAAGACCTGTCGCTTCTTTCTCTATAATATCAGCAAAATTCGCCCTTTCCTCTCTGAGCACACTACCTGAACGCTCGTCCACTCTCTTATTACCTCTCGCCTTGACTATTGCAACCTACTCCTCACTGGCCTCCCACTTAGCCACCTATCCCCCCTTCAATCCGTTCAGAACGCTGCTGCACATCTTATCTTCCGTCTGGACCGATATGCTCATATCACCCCTCTCCTCAAGTGACTTCACTGGCTTCCAATCAGGTACCGCATACAGTTCAAACTTCTCCTACTAACTTACAAATGCACTCAATCTGCAGCCCCTCTCTACCCTTATCTCCCCTTACGCTCCTACCTGAAACCTCTGCTCCCTTCTCCACCATCGCCAACTCCAGGCTCCGCCCTTTCTGCCTTGCCTCTCCCTATGCTTGGAATAAACTCCCTGAGCCCATACGCAGAGCCTCCTCCCTGCCCATCTTCAAATCCTTGCTCAAAGCCCATCTCTTCAATGTCACCTTCGGCACCTAATCATTTTACCTCTATCTAGGAAATCTAGACTGCCCCAATTGACTGTCTGCACATGTTGTCCATTAGATTGTAAGCTAACTGCACATGTTGTCCTTTAGATTGTAAGCTCCTTTGAGCAGGGACTGTCCTTTGTTAAAATGTACAGCGCTGCTTAACCCTAGTAGCGCTTTAGAAATGTTAAGTAGTAGTAGTAGAGATGGGGCGGTAGTTGGAAGGACAGGTAGGGTCTAGTGATGGTTTTTTGAGGAGTGGTGTGACTACAGCATGCTTGAGGGTGTCAGGGACAGTTGCAGTGGAGAGAGAGAGAGGTTGAGGATATGACAGATGGGGGGGGGGGGGTGACAGTAGGAGAGATGGTGTTTAGTAAGTTGGCTCAGTGATATCAGGAAAAAAGGAGGAGGCCTGGGTTGGTTGGTTGAGGGAGTGGGTTAAAGGGTGAAGAGGAGGAGGTGGCTTGGTAGTGGATTTGAGGTTGATCTTCTGCACCTTGTCGCGGAAGTAGTCAGCCAGTGATTGAGGAGAGAGTGAGGGGGGGTGGGAGCGTGAGGGGGTGGGTGGGAGCGGGGGGCACTTTGAGGAGGGAGTTGAGGATGGCGAAGAGACGAGGAGGGTTGGAGCCGAGAGAATTAGTCAATTGGGTGTAATAGTCCTGTTTGGCAAGGAATAGGGAGGACTGGAAGGAGGATAGCATGAATTTGTAATGAATGAAGTTGGTATGGGTGCAAGATTTCCTCCAGAGGCGTTCAGCAGATTGGGCGCGGGACCAAAGGTATCGGATGCAAGGTGTCAGCCAGGGCTGGGGATTAGTACGCCTTGTGGGACGGGGGACGGATGGTGCAAGGGTGTCCAGAGCAGAGGGGAGAGTGGCGTTGTAAGCAGAGACAGCCTTGTCGACAGACTCGGAGGACATGATGGAAGGGAGGAGATTAGAGATACTAGAGGATAAGGTGGGAGGGTCGACAGCCTGGAGATTCCTGAAAGTAGTGGTTAGTGTTGGGCGGGACTGAGAGGGAGGGTGATGAAGTGTGAAGGTAATGATCGGAGAGAGGAAAAGCTGAGGTGCAGAATTTGGAGGGTGAGCAGGTAGAGGAGAGGACGAGGTCAAGACAATGGCCAGTTTGGTGAGTAGGGGTGGTAGAGCTCAGCTGGAGGTTGAAGGAGGATGTCAGAGTGAGGAACTGAGAAGCGTAAGAGTCGGATGGGTCGTCAGCGTGTATGTTAAAGTCTCCAAGAATGAGGAATGGAGATGAGGGTTCAAGAAAAACGGAGAGCCAGGCATCGAAGTCGGTAAGGAAGGAAGAGAGGGACTTATCAGGGGGGCGGTAAATGACTGCAACTCTGAGTGGCAGTGGGTAGAATAGACGGATGGAGTGAACTTCAAAGGACGAGAAGCAGTGAGATTGCGGTAGGAGGAGGGGTTGAAAAGTACAGGAGGGCGAAAGTAGAAACCCAACGCCTCCTCCGCGGCCAACTGGGCGGGGAGTGTGGGGAGAAAAGATAACTTCCATGGCATAGGGCCACGACTGAGGCAGAGTCTTCAGGGGTGAGCCAGGTTTCAGTTAGGGCGAGCAGTTGACGGGAACGGGAGCTGAAGAGATCATGGGTGAAGGAAAGGTTGTTGCAGACCGAGTGGGTATTCCACAGGGCACACGGGAAGGTGGGGGGAGGAGGGGAGTAGAGATGGGATTGGAGACATCCCGGAATCGTTTGCATGGATAGGACGAGGACAGGTGTGGAGGACCAGGATTGGGATTAATGTCCCCAGTGGAGAGCAGGAGGAGTAAGAGAGTACGGAGAAGAGTAGGAGAGGTACGACGACAGCGACGAAGGTGAGATGTACTCAGATAGAAAGGAGATGGATGAATAGAAGGAAGGAAATGTTTAAGGTTGAGAGCTGAGAAAAAGGAAGAAGAAAAAAGAGATGATGAGATGACGAATACAGATGGTGGAAATTGTGTTCCTGCTGTGTACAGTGGTTTAAGATGGAGAAACAAATTAGGAAGGGACAGTGCCAAGAAGAAAAAGTGTACTGGAGCCATAAGTAGTAACTGGGAGAAAAATAGATGTAAAGAGAGAAATGCCCCGGCGCGTGGCAGCTAGAGCGGAGGCCCTGAGTGGATCGGAGTGGACCTGGGAGTCACCCCGGAGAAGGCTGTAAAGGATATGCAGATGAGCTGCAAGTCCTCCATAGCACCTGAAAGGCAGCCAGTGGTAGAGCTGGGCACCACTCAGCTGAGGAAGGCTTACTTGCCTTAGTGATTTTTGCACGTTTAAAAACATTCAAGCTAAAACACAGTAAAATAACATCATTCAAATGGTACAATTAACAATGTATCGGAATTACAGTCATTGTGACTGCTGAAAGCGTCCACCCACCCCAGCTTTAACACAAGAACTTCCCAAAGCGACTGAAGGCCTAACAGCGTTGTCGATCAGTCCCTGTGCCAGGTTGTCCCAGATCATCTGCAGCACTTCCTTGAGTTCGGTGATTGTTTATGGCTTTAGGTGGCCTCCAACATCACTCCCTAGTTAAGTCTACATCACTGTGACATGATTAACAACAGTAAGCTGGCACCCCTTTTTTTCTTAAAATAGCAGTAGTTTTACAGTGCAGACATTTTTGAATGTGTGAAAATTGCTGGGTAGTTGCGCTAAAAAGACTAACTTTGCTAAGTTTAAAGAAAATCTCATTCTACTTGGCACATGTATAAGCTGCATGGAGTATATATTATTCTCAGGAAGATTTCTTTTATTCTTCGCCTGTTTCTTCTCCTTTCTTGAGAATAATATATACTCCATGCAGCTTATACACACATAAACATAGACATTAACAGCAAATAAATTGAAACATTTCACATTGCAATTCCAAGCGCTTCCTAAGAAAACAGCAAAACAATTCTACAGCGTTACTTTTTTTTTTTTGCCTCATCCTGTCTGTGTGGTCTATTGCAATTCAGAAGTAACCTTCTCTGTGGTTAATGTAGGTGCTCATGGTTAAATATACATGCACATACATGACCTTTTACACATTGCTTTTTCTTTGTACAATAGGGTACAAGTAGGCTTGTAGGTGCTCCTTCACAGAATTGCCTGTTGTGAATGAGACCCCACTGGATTATTCTCAGATTAAATGATGGACAGAGATAATTGCTGGTAAATTCTGTGCTGCCGAATTATATGAAAATAGTGTTCATAAGACAGTGGCCAGAAAGTAGTGAAGGTTATTGAACTGTGCTTGGGTGATGCTTGCTGGGTCCTGGTCTGAGCCAATGCACATTGTGGTCTTACTATTTTTCTTGCAGAGGAAAATGGAGTGGATTTAAGTCAGAAGAAAGAAACCTACTTCTCCTGTTGCCATCACTAAGGAGGGGCAAGCAGCTGGACTTCAGTTTAAGAACTTGTTCAGAAATTTGTATTTAAACTTCACAAACTCCTAGGGACTGTGAACATACAACGCTGGCAGTTTGCCCCCAGCTGGGCCTCCAACAGTGTGATGACAAATTATTTGACCTGTGCAATTCTACTGGTTTCAGGAGCTCAAGCAAATCTCTCACTTATGATGTGCAATTCCTACAGCTGTTATGGATGTAGCTGAAATTTTCCTGAATGTTTTCTGCGGGTCCTGGCTAAATGTGGAGTGTTACAAGTGCTAGCTTCAAATGTAAATATCCTGAAGACATTGTTTTAAAAAAGAAGAAAAAAGTAAATAAAATAAAGTGTAAGTAGTACTATTTGCCCTTTGGCTCCTAATTTCCTCATGTGCTATTGCTCACTATGGTATTTTTGTATTACAGTTTCAGGCTTGTAACTTAAATTACCTTGATAAGTGTGTTTATTTTGATAGATGTTTATGTCCCTCAAACCAGCAGACGGAGAGGGAAAAAAAAGTAGCTTTTCATGATTGACCCCTTATGAATATCTTACAGCCATAGAACCGTCAGTATTTCTGTCTCCCAGTGGATGGTAAGGAGATTTGATAACAGGAGATGGCATGATGTCACAAGGCTGAAGGCAGTCTCCACCCAAGATTTTATTTCTACCCAATGCAGCTGCCACCATCTTGGTACACCCAAAACAGTGACAAGCTCCACCTACTGGCTTCAGCCCACATAATGGGCCAGATAGGCTCATGCAGTCTCCTGTTATCAAACTCTGTGGTTGATGGTCAAACCACACAGCTCTTAAACACTGTTTGGAAAACTGGAGTTGCAGTAGAGCTGGCAGTGCCTATTAATTAGTCCCTCAAACTAAGCTTCAGTTGAGCCAGGGGATACCTGTAATGGGCATATCTTGTCTCTTCAACCAGTTACAGTCCTTTCTACCTCTTTTCAAGTCAAACAGAGGCCACTGAAGGCATTCCTTCAATTTTGGAAAAAGATTGAAATCACATGTTTGCAAAAATATTTTCCTTTATGTGCTTCCAAACCCTTCTCAACTGTTCTTTCAAAGTTTTCAGGGATCCTTCGATTGTCCTTTGAGCTTCTCAACCCCTTGCATGCTAGACTTTTACATTGCTGTTACGGGTCATCAACTTCATTTTTTGATCACACAGATCAGCCCTTCCCAATCAACATTTTTTGGTCCAGCGATACATGGTACTCACATCAACATAGTCATCACAATAAATAACCCTCCATGTAGTGGTGAATTTCAATTAGAGGGACTCATTCAACAGTCAGAAATTCTATCATGGCACGTTTCTTAAATTGCACTGAGTGCTCACTGCATACTTCCATTTCACAAGCAATAGCAAAACAGCCTTTTCACACAGATACTTCTTGCCAACTCAGCTGAAGGAAGAGACTTCAAAGAATAAATGAACATGTGTAGTGTGTGTGCTCCCATCTATTGATGAATTATGGAGGTGGAAGCTTTGGATTAGAGGTGAGAGAACTTGAGTTGAAGGTCATTGGAATCAGATCTCAGACAAATTTTTTCTTGGTATCATTGGCTTAGGTTTGAAAAGGGACATGAGATGCAAGGACAGGGTCAGATTTGGCTAGATTCCTCCTAAGGAACTGTGGTACTGAGAGGAGACTTGGGTCAATGGCATACAGCTGAAACCAACACACTGCCAAAGGTCTAAAGAAACTAAATGCTGTTTCTAGAGGTTACAGGTGCAGACTATATGCGTTCGCAATATGAGTTAAGGCATCATAACACGATCTAAACCTGATTCAAACTGAAATTTTGAGAATAGTTTTTTTAATAGACATACTGAAAGAGCAGGGCCAAGACTCTGTCAAAGGAATTATATTTTTGTCAGCCTTGGCAACAAGGGATTAGTCTAACGCCCAATATTCAAAAGGATAGAGCTGGCCCTGACTCATCCCCAGTTAAATCACACTGAACATCTCCAGAGGGGATATTCAGTAGCACTTAACTGGGTAATGCTGCTGTGTCCCTTCTGTTCACCACAGCAGTGTCCATGGGGGTCTGAAATATTCAGTGCTAGTGCTGCATAGCTAACTGGGCAAGCAGGACTATTTAAATAGCAGTCCTAACTTTTTCCACTTAGCTGTGGATTATCGGCCATACTTACATAACTTCTAGGTATCACTGCTGACCCTGCTATTCAGTACTGCTGCCCAAATATGGCTGGCACTGAATATCTGGGTCTGACTTAGCCAAAGGTGGCTAGTGTTCAAAAAGGTGCAATTAGGTCTTACCTGCTAATTTTCTTTCCTCTAGACCCTCCAGACCGGTCAAGATGCTTGGTTTATGCACACCTACCAGCAGAGGGAGACTGAGAACACAAAAACTGAACCAAGCATAAGCCAGCAGCCAACCCCTAAGCAGCCAGTAAATCCTTAACAAAGCAGAACACAACCAATGCAAAACTAAACTATAACCCCGAAAGGTCAAAGGACCCTGTACTCAGAAACAATTCTTAGGAACGTGCTTCTACTGACCGAACGCCACAGCGCTGCGGTCCTTCTCTGAAACCCAGAGGAAAATAACAGAACTTCAGAAAACCAAAGCTCCTAATTTAGAGTCCTATCAGCAATAGCAACACAGAAATATCAATATCAATCATCTCTCAAGCACCCTAGGACAAAGAAAACCAGATATAAACACAGCGGGTGGGTTCTTGACCGGTCTAGAGGAAAGAAAATTAGCAGGTAAGACCTAATTTCACCTTCATCAGCGACCCTCCAGACTGGTCAAGACGCTTGGGAAGTACCAAAGCAGTATAAATCTAAGGCCGGGAACCTTGTACCCCAGAAGTCAACACTGCCTCCCCAAAATTCGCATCCTGCCTAGCCTGCACATCAATTCTATAATGCTTCACAAAGGAATGCAGCGAGGACCAGACTGCCGCCCTGCAAATATCTTGTGGCGGAACTAAACCACTCTCCGCCCAGGAAGAAGCTACTCCCCTGGTCGAGTGCGCCTTAAGTACCTCTGGCACCCTACGTCCCTTGAGCAAATAAGCTGAAGAAACTGCTTCTTTTAACCATCTGGAAATTGTTACCTTAGAAGCCGCAGCTCCCTCTTTAGGTCCTCCATACAACACAAACAATCTATCCGAAGACAAACTCTCAAGTCCTGGCCAAATAAGAATGCAAAACTCGACGTACATCCAGCTTAGCCAAACGGCACTGAGAAGAATCTCCGAACCTATATCCCAGGACTGGTAAAGAAATGTCCTGATTCACATGGAAGGAAGATACCACCTTGGCCAAAAAAGACGGAACCGGCTTCAAAGACACCTTCTCCTTTGAAAATGTCAGAAAAGGCGCCCAACAAGACAAAGCCTGCAACTCCGAAACCTGCAGAGCCGAAGTAATAGCCACTAAAAATACTGTCTTCAAAGTCAGGTCCTTCCAAGTACTCGTAACCAAAGGCTCAAACGGAGGACCCACCAAAACCTCCAACACCAAGTTCAAATCCCATGGCAGAACCACCGGACGATGTGGAGGACGAATCAATTTCACAGCTCGCAAAAACCGAACCACATCGGGAGCAGATGCCAAGGAAACCCCCCGGATCCTACCCCGGAAACAAGCCAAGGCCGCAACCTGTACCTTCAAAGAAGAAAGAGCCAGACCTCTGTCCACCCCATCCTGCAAAAACTCTAACACTTGCGGAAGAGAAGAGTTCCAAGGAGAATAAGAACGATCCTGACACCAGGTCTCAAAAATCCGCCACACGCGAATATAAGCAAAGGACGTGGACTGTTTACGGGACTGCAACATAGTATCAATTACTCTAGCTGAAAAACCTTTCTTCTTCAACCTGTCCCTTTCAAGAGCCAGGCCGTAAGCGAGAATGGCCGGGTCGGGCATTACGATAGGACCCTGCACCAACACCACCGACCCGTCCAATCTCAGGGGACCTTTGGTAGCCAGACGCACTAGATCGCCGAACCACGGACAACGTGGCCAATACGGAGCCACGAGAATCACCGTACCAACTCATCGCTCTATTCTTTGAGCTACTCGCCCCACTAGGGGCCAAGGGGGAAACACGTACAACAGTTGACGCGGAGGCCATGGTAGCACCAGAGCGTTGATCCCCTCGGACCGTGGCTCTCGCCTGCGACTGAAAAACCTGGGTACTTGAGCATTGGTGGCTGTTGCCATGAGATCTATCATCGGGAGTCCCCACTCCATCACCAGACGATGAAACAGTGGACGATGCAGCGACCACTCTCCTGGATACAGTGTGTGCCTGCTCAGAAAGTCCGCCCTGACGTTGTCCACTCCGGCCACATGACCTGCTGATAGACTGTGCAGATGAAGCTCTGCCCAATGCATTAACTCCGCCGTCTCCTCGGCGACATCCCGACTCCTTGTGCCCCCCTGATGATTTACGTAAGCGACCGCCGTAGCGTTGTTGGACAGAACTCTAACTGCCTTGCCGTCGAGAAGATACTGCAGGGCCTGCAGAGCCAACCGGATTGCCCGAGTCTCTAGCCGATTGATGGACCAGAGAGCCTCCTCCGGCGACCAGAGGCCCTGTGCCACCTGACCTAGACAATGTGCTTCCCAACCTGCCAGACTGGCATCTGTGGTCAAAACAATCCAATCCGGAGGATCCAAAGGCATACCTCTTTCCAGATTCGGAGTATGAAGCCACCACTGCAGACTGATGCGAGCCGCTTCCGGAAAGAATAGTCTTTCCTCCAAACTCTGAGTCTGTGGAGACCAACGGTCCAACAGCGCTGACTGCAACTGCCTCATGTGAGCTTTGGCCCACGGCACCACCTCTATCGATGCCGCCATGTCCCAATATCTGAAGATACGCATGAGCTGACGGAGACCGCTTGGAACAAAACTGACGCATCAGAACTTGTATCTTGGCAATCCGAACGGACGGCAGAAACACCAGGCCCTTCACTGTTGAAACGAACCCCCAGATATTCTAGGGATTGAGACGGAACCAGGTGACTGTTCACCACCCAGCCAAGCGACTCCAAAAAGGATACTACCTTCGCTGTTGCTTCCACACTCTCCTGGTGGGACTTGGCTCGAATCAGCCAATCGTCGAGATATGGATGGACTAATACTCCTTGCTACCTCAAAGCTGCCGCCACGACCACCATAACCTTGGAAAAGGTACGAGGCGCTGTAGCCAGACCAAACGGCAGAGCACAAAATTGAAAATGCTGTCCTAGAACCGCAAAGTGAAGAAACCGGTAATGCGCCTTCCGAATGGGAATATGCAGATAGGCTTCCGTCAGATCCAGAAAAGTGAGAAACTCTCCCGACTGCACCGCTACTATGATCGAACGTAATGTTTCCATGCGAAAGGAGGGGACCTTCAACGCCCCGTTGACCCTTTTGAGATCTAAAATAGGCCAGAAGGAATCCTCCTTTTTGGGAACCACAAAATAAATCGAACCACCGGTCCCCCCCTTTCTGGGGTCGGCACTGGAACTACGGCCCCCAGATCTATCAAACAACGGAGAGTCTGCCGAATTGCCCTGGCGAGACGAGAGTGGCATGGGGAAGCTAGAAAGAAATCTGGCAGAAAGTCCTCGAACTCCAAGGCGTACCCGTCTCGCACCACTTCGAGAACCCACTGATCTGTCGTGATATGGGTCCACCTCTGATAAAACTGACTCAACCGAGCACCTATCTGCACCAGAGGCTGGACCCCCCACACCTTCATTGCGAAGCACGACCGGAGGACAGAGCTCCCCCCGTGACCTCTCGCCCTCCTCGAAAGGGCTGAGTATGCTGAAAATATCGACCTCTAGGTGCCATACTGAACCTACCTGGCCTATAGCGTCGTGCATCCCTCAAACGAGCACACCCTGACATTCCGCAACCCCCTGCTATAGGCCGCAATTCTGGCAACCGCGGAATCTTAGCATCTCCAAGTCCATGTACCAATTTATCCAACTCCTCTCCAAAGAGCATGGACCCCTTAAAGGGAAGAGAACACAACTTGGATATAGAAGCCGCATCCGCAGTCCATCCACGAAGCCAAAGGGCCCGACGAGCTCCAACCGCCAAAGACCATATTCTTCACCGAAGTCTTCAACAAATCACAACTAGCATCTGCCAGAAAGGAAGATCCCATCTCCAGCTTGGCTAACTCCTGCACCAAGGAAGACCTGGCTACTGCTGGACCATCCAGAAGCTTTTCAGCCCACTGGAAACAAGCCCGAGCCACTAGACCTCCACACAGAGCGGCTTGCAGCGATAAGGCCGAGAGATCAAAACTTCGCTGAATAAAAGATTCTAACTTCCTATCCTGAGGATCTCTGAGGGAGTCCCCCCATCAACCGGAATGGCAGTAGCCTTGGTAACCGCAGTCACCACCGCATCCACTGTAGGAGATTTAAAAGAGTCCCTATCCTCTTGGGGAATAGGATAAAGTCTCGCCATCGCTTTAACCACCCGACACGCTGAATCTGGAGAGGACCACTCCTGTAAGATAATATCTCTCAGATCCTGATTCATAGGGAAAGAACGAGAAGCCTTACAAATGCCCTTAACCAAGGGGTCTATCTGCTTAACCTCCGCTACAACCGGCTCAGGAGAATCAAACCTAAGCCAAACTCTGATAGAGGGGAGGGGCATTTTTAAATTGCTGACACTGCTATAATTATTGGCAATATCTAGATTTATTTAAAAGGAAAGTTATTAATATCTAGGGCAGTTTTAAAAAGTATAATAAATTGTAAAGTGCTGGATCAGACACTACCATTTTGGTCCATTCAACTAGAGAATTCCCTTGATAGCAGCACTTAGCTGACCCATTGGGACTTATAATCCCACCCACCCCAGGGTTGTCCACTCATTTACAGACAAACCAAACCTCGTTAACTTTACTCCACAGTCATACACAGGCAGTCTTGCAGGCTGATACTCCAACATAGTACACCTGTTCATACCCATTTCAACCAATTAGGATGACTTTTATTCTCTGCAATAATTGTGCTGCTTTAGTTTCAAGGCCAATCATCTGGAAACTTAAAGCTTGTCCTGTCTTCAGATATCTACTTTAAAACAAGAGCTATATAAAGTAATGCAAGAATTAGATGCAATTAAAGCAACTTATAGGACTGTACAGAATCATAACTTCTCACCACTGCCTCAGAGAATAAAACCACAAAGGAACAGATGGTTCACAGTAGGCTCAGGCAGAATTCGTCATGTGACACAGACGCATCCGCCCACACAAGTGTTGCCACTACAAAATTCTTTTGCTCCACTACAGCACTGTGATGTTCCTGAAACTAAAATTGAAGCAAAAGAAAAAGCAAGGAAGAGGGAACAAAAAGAGGAGAAGGTACCCAAAGAGAAAAGACACTCACAAATCACTAAACCCAAAACACATACTAGGAAATGTACTTGGAAAGCAATGACCACAAATGCTCACAGTCTAAGCAATAAAATTCATGACCTTCAAGCCCTGATGTTGGAGAATGACTTGGACATAGTTGCAGTCACAGAGACATGGCTCAATGGTTTCCATGAATGGGATGTAAACATACCAGGCTATAATCTTTTTAGGAAGGATAGAGAGGGACGTAAAGGTGGAGGAGTAGCTCTGTATGTGAGAAAAGATATCGCAGCAACTGAAATGACAGGGAAGTGGGGAAAGGAAGAAGCGATATGGATCACCTTAACAAGAGAGGATAAAACCTTGGTCCACGTGGGTGTTGTCTACAGACCCCCGACACAATTGGAGGAACTGGATAAAGATCTGATCGCTGATATTCAAAAGTTGGGGAAGAAAAGAGAGGTGCTGTTGTTGGGAGATTTTAATCTGCCGGATGTAGATTGGAAGGTTCCTTCTGCGAAATCGGAAAGAAGTAGAGAGATTGTGGATGCTTTCCAAAGTGCTCTACTCAGACAAATGGTGACGGAATCCACAAGGGAGGGAGTGACGTTGGATCTGGTGCTCACAAATGGAGATAGTGTGTCAAATGTCCGAGTGGCTGCGCACCTGGGAAGCAGTGACCATCAAACGGTTTGTTTTGATATAACGGCTCATGTGGTTAGCGGCCACTGTAAACTCAAAGTCCTGGACTTCAAGCGAACTGACTTTAACAAAATGGGGGAATACCTGAGGAAGGAGCTGATGGGCTGCGAGAACGCACAACAGGTGGAAGGACAGTGGTCCAAGCTGAAAGAAGTAATAAACAAGGCCACAGACCTTTATGTAAGGAGAGTAAATAAAAGCAAGAGAAAAAGGAAACCGATATGGTTTTCAAAGCAAGTGGCTGAGAAAATAAAGGCTAAAGAGTTAGCGTTCCAGAAATACAAAAAATCTCAAGTAGAGGAACACGGGGAGGAATACCGGATGAAACTGAAAGAAGCCAAGAGAGAGGTACGTCTGGCGAAGGCGCAAGCGGAAGAACAAATGGCTAGAAATGTACGGAGGGGAGACAAAAACTTCTTCAGGTATATTAGTGAAAGGAGAAAGACTAAAAAGGGGATTGTGAGACTAAAAGATACAGCAAAACGCTATGTAGAAAAATGATGAAGAAAAAGCCAATTTGCTAAATAGATACTTTTGTTCTGTTTTCACTGAAGAAAATCCTGGGGAAGGACCGAGAGGGACTGGCAAAAGTACACTTGAGAATGAAGTGGATAGAGCACCGTTCACGGAAGAGAGTGTGTATGAACAACTTGAAAATCTAAAGGTAGACAAAGCCATGGGGCCGGACGGGATCCACCCCAGAATACTGAGGGAGCTCAGAGAGGTTCTGGCGGGTCCTCTTAAAGATTTGTTTAATAAATCTTTGGAGACGGGAGAGGTTCCGAGGGATTGGAGAACAGCGGAGGTGGTCCCTCTTCACAAAAGTGGTGATAGGGAAGAAGCTGGAAACTACAGGCCGGTAAGCCTCACTTCGGTTATTGGAAAAGTAATGGAAGCCATGCTGAAGGAAAGGATAGTGAATTTCCTGGAAGCCAATAAGTTGCAAGATCCGAGACAACATGGTTTCACCAAAGGGAAATCGTGCCAAACGAATCTCATTGAATTCTTTGACTGGGTGACAGGAGAATTAAATCAAGGACGTGCTATGGACGTCATCTACTTAGATTTCAGCAAGGCTTTTGACACGGTTCCCCACAGGAGGCTCTTGAATAAACAAGAAGGGCGGAAGATAGGACCCGAAGTGGTGAACTGGATTAGGAACTGGTTGACGGGCAGACGCCAGAGGGTGGTGGTAAATGGAGTTCGCTCGGAGGAGGGAAAGGTGAGTAGTGGAGTGCCTCAGGGATCGGTGCTGGGGCCCATTCTGTTCAATATATTTGTGAGTGACATTGCCGAAGGGTTAGAAGGTAAAGATTGCCTTTTTGCGGATGACACCAAGATTTGAAACAGAGTGGACACCCCGGAGGGAGTGGAAAACATGAAAAAAGATCTGAAGAAGCTGGAAGAATGGTCTAACATTTGGCAATTAAAATTCAATGCGAAGAAATGCAAAGTGATGCACTTAGGGAGTAGAAATCCAAGGGAGGCGTATGTGTTAGGTGGGGAGAGCCTGATAGACACGGACGGGGAGAGGGATCTTGGGATGATAGTATCTGAGGACCTGAAGGCGATGAAACAGTGCGACAAGGCGGTGGCCTTACCGAGAAGGTTGCTAGGCTGTAAAGAGAGAGGTGTGACCAGCAGAAGAAAGGAGGTTTTAATGCCCCTGTATAAGACGTTGGTGAGGCCCCACCTGGAGTATTGTGTTCAGTTTTGGAGGCCGTACCTTGCGAAGGATGTTAAAAAAATGGAAGCGGTGCAAAGAAAAGCTACGAGGATGGTATGGGAGTTGTGTTCCAAGACGTATGAAGAGAGACTTGCTGACCTGAACATGTATACTCTGGAGGAAAGGAGGAACAGGGGTGATATGATACAGACATTCAAATATTTGAAAGGTATTAATCCGCAAACTAATCTTTTCCGGAGATGGGAAGGCGGTAGAACGAGAGGACATGAAATGAGATTGAAGGGGGGCAGACTCAGGAAAGATGTCAGGAAGTATTTCTTCACGGAGAGGGTGGTGAACGCTTGGAATGCCCTCCCACGGGAGGTGGTGGACATGAAAATGGTAACGGAATTCAAACATGCGTGGGATAGGCATAAAGGAATCCTGTGCAGAAGGAATGGATCCACAGAAGCTTAGCTGAAATTGGGTGGCGGGGGGAAGAGGGGTTGGTGGTTGAGAGGCTAGGATAGGGGAGGGCAGACCTATACGGGGTCTGTGCCAGAGCCGGTGATGGGAGGCGGGAAATACTGCTGGACAGACTTATACGATCTGTGCCCTGAAAAAGACAGGTACAAATCAAGGTAAGGTATACACATATGAGTTTATCGTGGGCAGACTAGATGGACCGTGCAGGTCTTTTTCTGCCGTCATCTACTATGTTACTATGTTACATAACTTGATCAATCAGCTCCGGAAGCTTATCCCTAGGAAAGATCCTACCACTGAGGGGTCCTCCCCTGGAAAGGACCCCTCCTCTTCAGGACCATTGTCTAAGATAAACTCGTCACCCAGTACACTACCCTCATCTTCTGAGGGAGGGAAAAACAAGAATTCCAGATCCTCCAACCAGCCGTGGGCGCTTGGCCCCCAAAGGACCTACCACCTTCTGCTTATCAGGCTGAGAAGAACCTGACTGCCAGGCCTGAAACATCGACCAGACGAATTCCGGTGGAAATCCCATAGCCCCCGAAGAGCACCCAACATTCTGCCCCGGGCCCTCCACCACAGGCTGGGCCGGGACCGCCAGAGAGGCCGAATCCAAGATGGCGGTGGTTCCCGCCAAAATCGGGACCGCCGCTACAGAACCGGAGGAAGAGTCAGACCCAGGGAGCCCTTTGACGACGCCCAAAACGTCCGCGGACAAGACCGGAGGGGGAAGAGAGAAAGTGCTTAGGCTTACTGCAAAACTTGCACGGAGCTCCAGGCGCGTCTATCCCCCGGCGCGCACAGGAACGGCAACGAGCCGCTTTTCCCGCCGACATCGCTAAATTTAAAGCGGTACACACACAAACCGCCAAAATTGCCCCAGCTCTACTCTCTTCACACAAACCACACCGAAACCCTTGTCAGCCCCCAAATCGAGAAAAAAATGTTCTGAGGCAGAACAGCACAGTCTGCTGCTTTCTTTCTTCCTTTTTTTTTTTTTTTTTCACACACACATCAAACAGCCCAGTTGCTATATACTGACAAGGGCTAAGGCTCTCAAGGTTCCTGTACCACAGGAGCTGAGGCATTAGGCTGACTTCACAAAAAGTACAGCAGGGGAAAAGCCCGAACACGGGTGCAATCCTCTAGGGGAACAGTGAGCCCCACCGGACCCGCTTCCCCGAAGCACAAATTCTAAGTACAGGGTGCTAAAATCAAAGAATCTCTAATCCTACCAGACCAGACTGACTGCTCAGGCTGTACGTCTACCCTTTACTGGAGACTGAGATTTACTGGCTGCTGGCTTATGCTTGGTTCAGTTTTTGTGTTCTCAGTCTCCCTCTCCTGGTAGGCGTGCATAACCCAAGCGTCTTGACCGGTCTGGAGGGTCGCTGAGGAATAATTGTTTAGTGTCATTGGCAGATAGTCTTATAGAAGCTTGTATGAACTATGCTCATACACAGAGGACAACTAAGGAGAAAGATCTAGAAAAAAAAAATCTGTAGACTGATGAGTCACAGACAGAGATAATTTTCTTTGAGGACAAAAGACCTCAGCGCATATTCTGGAGACATGGTAAAAACACTAACCCTCCCCCCTTCTATAATTGGTGCCCAAAGTTGAGCGCACAGTTATAGAATAGGGCCTGATATGCACCTACTAGAATAACTAGCTGGCACTAAACTGGAAAATAATTAGTGATAAATACCAATAATTGACAACAAGCACTAATATGTCATTGCACACATAATTACACTCCAGTTCCATAAATAGCACACCTAAATTTTGTTGCACGCTAATGCTAAGGAGGCATGGCCATGTCAGGGGCATTCCAACTGTTTTTGTGCGCACTTCATTGATTAGTTTCATTTATACCAGCCACAGACTATATGGCCCAGTGTTCCCCCAACTGAGACTGTGCTCCACAGGAAATACAGGCCTACAGCCCTCCTGGGAGTGGTCTACCCATAGTGTATAGATGTATACACCATCTGCTGAAGCCAGAAAAGTCCTGAGGAGCTGAAGGTAGCCCCAGCCCCCTCTAAGAGAAGTCCATTCTGAGCTGCTTTTCTCTGGTGCCATCTGCTGGCAGGAGAACATAACTCATCTGGAGTGGTCTGATATGAACTATAAAGAACTAAAGTTGAAGAACAGTCCAGTTTCCCCATTATTGATAAAAGGTAGCTCTGGCTCATCCTGCTGTTAATATATCAATAACATTGGGAAATTTTCATGAAGAAAACAATTCACTTTACTTGGGAAGCACTTTGGGGAGACTCCTGCACTGGATGTGTCCTGCCAATGCTGTGTATGGATTTCACTATTGAAGCAGCCAGAGGATATTACAAATCAGGACTGAGCTGTAAATGGTGGTGTTGTGACACAATAGGTGGTTATCATAGAAGTTCATGCAGTGGCTCCTCACCGAAAATAGATACAACAGAGGTTTTCAACCCAGTCCTGGAGGCACACCCAACCAGTCATTGGGGATATCTTGAAAACCCTGACTGGCTGAATATGTCTCGAGGACTGGGTTGAAAACCCCTGATGTACACAAATTGTCCTAGTAAAGGAAATAAAGATATTTCTCAGGGTGAATACATTCAAGCATACCCTCTGACATGGTGGGTGGTCACCACCTAAAATAATTCAGTCAGGCTGAAACAAAATTAAATATTTCTGAAACAAAATTAGATATTATGAATCCAACCACCTTTTATGAAAAAGAAAGACAGAGAAATAAGGAGTAAAGTTAAACTTTACTTTACAGTAATGTATCTTCATCTATATACAAAGAATTACAGTACAGTGTCTGGGGTGTCCTGCATCAGGCACTCCCGCTTCACTTACAGGCAGCCAACAGTCTAGTAATGAGAGGTACAACAAAGAGAAAAGGAAAGTCAGCAGTACTTGGAGAGAAGCCAAATTACAATACTGATCCCTTACGTGGCAATGCTGTCCCTGTCCCTAGTGGAAACATACTGGGGGCATAGTCCTTACATTTAACTTTTCATTTACTTGTGTTTTTAAAAAATATCTTTCTTCCAACACTGAATGTATTCAGTTGACAGCATGAAATGACAGCAATCCTCCTCGATATATTTCTATATGTAATTATTTTATTAGTAAACCAGTAGTGGCTAGAAGATGTGGCTAGAGTTAAATGTCAGGTTTCACACTGCCTCCAGCTAACTCCTTTAAAGCTGGAGGAGCAGCAGTGCAGCACGACTGCTAGCTCTGAATTTTCAACGTTAGAAAATCAAATTCCTCCTCCTCCTCTCCTTCCCTCAATACGATTTTTAAACATTCCTTATGCTGGCAGCACAGGCTTTGTTTACATCTTTCTAGCATAGTATAATAGAAAGTGGTCTAATGCCCTTATGGAGGACAGTGGCGACCAAGTCTTTAGTTTCTTGTAGCATAACTGCATGGTGGTTTATTCGTTCTGGTTAGTACAATTTTAACTAACTCACACTGGTGGAGACAATATAAGAAAAAATAAAGCAGAAGATAGCACTCAGCTTGCTGCCTCAGCTGCACAACATCTGATTTACCTCCAGTGAAACAATCTCTCCCCACCAAACTCAGGTGACAAATGGTGTCTTAATGTTTACAGGGTAACAAGCATTCAAAGCAGAGCTAGACGACATGCTAATTAATCCATCTAGGCTGGTCTGGAGGGACACTAAGGAATGCAGCATTGTATAAGTAGCCAGCATAGCATTACCTACAGATTTTGAGTTTTAAGCAACTTTTAGTTTGCTGGAGCACTGGGAGGTGTAGTTACTGCTTCGACTGTGCAAAACTTAACACCAACTGGCACAGTCTCAAACAAAGGCACTTATATACAGAGATTCCCCCTCTATGCCACCATTCCCTGAACACCATAATCTGCAGTTTTTACTGTTTGAAAGGAACCCCTTCCTCAACTGCTTGAACTATGCACAGCTGATCTTTTCATGTGAGAGTTAAAGCTTTACCTTTCACATCACAGGCACAGAACCACAGGCAAGAGGGACTTGAGGAGGACATGCACACATCAACAAGATGAAAAGCGGAGCAGGGGAGGCCGGTACCTTGTGGCTTAACTGGTACCATTTCTCTTCACTGTATTTACTTCCACATACTTCTTGAGACAAGCTTCAGAAACAGGCTTAATACTGATGGTCTGAACTGTATTTTAGACACAGACGGTAAAGCACAGGTTAACCAAGATGAGGCATGGTCATATTGTGGAGGTTAAGGAAGTGGACTCTATAGTCTGCGAGTTAAGCAGCATTCATTTTTATTCTCTAAACTGCTACTCTTTAAATGTACCTTTCTTAGGCCAAATTCTCAACCAAGTAAATTGGAATTTCTGCTGCCAACTGAATCTCACCAACAAAGGAAATAAGAGCAGAGAGGCAGCTGGATTCAGAAAAGTTTTTTTTTTTTTTTAATTGCAATATTTAGCCTCTGCTTTTAATGTATGAGGTGGTGGTATATTTTCTAACTGTGCTTGTATCCTGTAGCACCACTGTTGCCATGTATAAAGCAGTTTGAATAACTCAGTAAATATCTGGGAGTAGAATCACACCTTCCAAGTCTCGAAAGGACAAGGAAGGCACAAGTCCAGCTTTTAAGGAAATGAGCACAAGCCAGCAATGGGACTCTCAGGACTGATGCAGCAATCCCACAGTGCACAGAATGATTTCGAGAGCACCCACACCAAGATACTCTGGAAAATGAAAACTACAGTAAAATGAAATGCCTTTCTATTTTAAGGAAAACAGCGGTCAGCAACACTATTATTCACAGTTTATTATTCACGGAATTAAAGACCAACAAATTAGCGCCTGACAATGTGAGAGAAGCAGACCTGACAAATCCATTGCAGCACTGCTGCAAGGCTAGCAGTGTGTATTAGTATCAGACTGTGCAGTTGTTGCACATACATCTTAATCTTGCCCCACAATTGTTTTTCCTTTTTACACGATAAATATCTAATATTGATTGAAATGGATGGGTTCAGCTAATCAGCGTACAGTGTATAATGAAGACATCCATACAGCTGCACACTTGCTTCATTAACAGTATATGCAAATCCCTCTATCCTGGTTTGCTAACTCTACACTGCTACAAGAAACTTATTTTTCTCATCAAATATGGTAATTTCAATTTTTGGAAAAAAAAATGGAGTCATGCACAAGGGAAGATTAGTTAAACTCCTGACACTCATACTGGATCTCAGGCTCCAGCCCAGCAGTACTTAGCTCTCTGCCTTACAATAGTATTGGAAATCATGAAGAGTACCCCTGATCTCTGTCTTAATACTGTAAGACTGTAGGAGAGCAGCTTTACACTACAGATCTCAGGCCTAGCAACCAATAAATTCTTCATGTTAACGATGGCTCGCCATGACATCTAGCCAGCATCTTCAGCAGCTTCCTACACTCTGCTCTTCTCCCTTGCACAGCACCAGTCTGTTGCACTTTTCTTTAGGGTGTGTAAATAAAGAAAGCAAACCACAGGATTGGAAAACGTAAAGGGGAAAAGACATGCTGCTGTCACACTGCACAGTGCCAGTGAGATGACTACCTTGTCTATAGAGAACACATGACTTGGCCTTGCTGCCCATTCAGACCTCTCTCTATTGAGTGCTATAAGTCTGGGATTTACACGTGAGAATTTTGACACCAGATAACAAAAGGTTAAGCTGCTGTAATGTAAAAACAAAGGTTTTTTTTTCTTTTTCCTACTGCTTGTTCTTCAAGCAGCTGTCATCTCTGTGATGGGCAGTGCCAAGGTTATTGAAAATTCCTGGCTTGCGATGGGGCAGAGCACAGCAGGATGTCTGAAATTCCAATTCCTATCCCCTCCGTGGTTCCAACCATAAGACCCTTACTCACAGAGCATGGGCAAAAGACCCCTGGCTGCTGCTCAGGGAGGATGGAGTGACTACTTTCTCCTGACAAATTTCAGCTCAAACTCCTTTATCTTACATGACTGCCACACAGCAGTAGAGAGATTTAGTAAAAAAATATATATTCATATATATTTTTTTTTTCAAGAGGATGTAAACAAGCAAGATCCAGTACCCTCTCGCTACAGATACTACCTCACAGAGAAAATGTCACACCTCTTCCAAATGGCAGCACTACCCACTGCAACTCAGCCAGGGGCAGAAAATGTAAGGGAGTCAGTATAAGAAACCTGCACCAATCTGCAGCAGCACCTCAGAAGAGTCTCCGAAGGACATTCAGAGTTTAATAAGAGGAAGAAGAGTGTACCCGAGGTGAGAATTTACCTTGTAAGCACACTGGAAATGAATGGAAAGTGCACATAGTTTTTAAACACATACCCCTCCCTTCCCAATAAGTAGTCTGAGGACAGACCCATATCCAGGGATTCAGAGCAACAAGGTCATGACTTATGGACCCACTAGGATTTACATGTAGTATTTCAATTCATTCCACCTGTAGCTGTGAAAGCAATAAGGGAGACTGATGATCTTTCCATTCTTGTCTTGGTTGCTGGAACAGATCCAAGCACCAGTCCTCACCGAGACACTTGCATCGACTAAAGCCACTCTGCAAATGTAGATTTCAGAATGTGCTGAAGTCTTCCCTTCTCTCAAAATGTGCTGCTAAACCCCTTTAGCACCTTTCACTATACTTTAGATTCAATAGACTAGGAACTAGAACAATCCTGCTTTCTTGCTACCTCTGTCTGTTTAGGGCCTTTTACTTCACCAGTGAAAGTGAGGCCCTGCTCTTCCGAGTCAGACCTCTGGCTAGGTGAGGTGGGAACTTCCTCTTCAGAGTCAGATGTCTGGCCAGGTGAGGTGGGAATTTCCTCTTCGGAGTCAGATGTCTGGCCAGGTGAGGTGGGAACTTGCTCTTCGGAGTCAGACTTCCGGCCAGGTGAGGTGGCAACTTGCTCTTCGGAGTCAGGTCTCTGGCCAGGTGAGGTGGATGCTTCATCCCTCAAGACTGCATTCTGGCCAACGTAAGTGGGTGCTTTCTCTCTGGAAATAGGATTCTGATCAATGGAGGTAGATGTTCGTTCTTTCGGAATAAGAACCTGGGCAATTAAGACTGGCATATTTTCTTCAGGCTGGGGATTTTGACTAATAGGTGTTAAAAATATTTCTTTAAGTCCAACATTTTTGCAGACAGAAGTCTCTGCTTTTCCTTTAGGAAGATTGGGGCCGACAGACGGTGCTTTTTCTTTAGGAACAGGACCCTGGCTAAAGCTCTCTTTACACTGCACTTTGTGGACAACAGGCAACGGCTTCTTTTCTACAGGTTGACAAACTTGGCCAAGAGTGGACAGATCTTTTTTTATAGGCTGTGGATTGTACCCAGCAGTTGAGAATGCTTGAAAGTCTGCTACAAACAGTATTTTCTCATTAGTTAGAGGGTTCGGGCTAGTAGTCAATGGTACCCTCTCTTTACCTAGGGGGTTCAAGCTTGCAGTTACTGGTGCCTTCTCTTTAGGTAAAAGGTTTGAGTTAGAAGTGACTGGTGCCTTCTCTTTAGGGAGAGGGTTCAGGCTAGAAGCCACTGGTGACATCTCTTTAGGAACAGAGCTCAGGCCAGCAGTCACTGGTGCCCTCTCTTTAAATAATGGGCTGTCAACAGCATCTAAAAGTGAATTCTCTGTAGGGGGAGAGTTCTGGTAGGCAACCACTGGTCCTGGAGGAGGTAAATACTCTCGAATTTCTCCTGGTTCCAGAGGATGAGGGCCACAAGGGTCATGTTCTGTGCATGATAAACGTCCATCCAGCTTAGAAATGAAAAGCATTCCTTCACGGTGCTGTTTACAAAATGAGCTGGGACACATCTCACAGAAGGATGCAGCTTCTTTATTACACACATCACACTGATGCCATGGACACTCCCATTTTCCTGAAGGTAGAGAGAGGGAGAAGGAAAACAAAAAGTAAGGAATAAGGCCAGATGCATTCAGAATATAACACTGAAGCTTTTCTTACTTGGTAGCTGGGCTAAACCAAAATGCAAACCTTGGAAATCCACACCTGGGATAATGCACTATGGGGCTCATTTTCAAAGCACTTAGACATACAAAGTACCATAGTAATATATGGTACTTTCTCTAAGTGCTTTGAAAATGAGCCCCTATATTGAGTATTTGTAACAAAAAAGTACACTCTCAATGTAGATCTAGATGAACTATTTCCATTTCTTGTCTGAATAAATTAGCATTAATGCCATGCAAGTGAACTTAGATATTGTAGAAATAAAGTAGAAATTAGATCTTACCTGCTAATTTTCTTTCCTTTGGTCCCACCAGACCAGTCCAGAATCTGTGGCTTATATCCATCGACCAGCAGATGGAGACAGAGAAGTAAAATAGTTTTGTGTGATTCGCCCCACAAGGGCACCATACAGCCTTAGATACTCAGTATTTCAACTGACAAAGCAAACCAATGCAATATGTTGACATGAATATAGTAAGGATGATTCCTTACTATATTCATGTCAACATATTGTCTTTAAACAATTTTGAAAGGTTAAACTGTCAGAGAAAAAGTGAACCTGAGAACTTGACAGTGTATAAGCATAATGAAAAGAACAAAATTAGAGAATGTAGATTGATTTAATAATTGTTGATATACTAGGGTGGGCCTCTGGGCTGGTCTGGTGAACCTAAAGGAAAGAAAATTAGCAGGTAAGACCTAATTTTTCCTTCCTTAGCATCCTCACCAAACCAGAATCTACGGGAGATAAAAAGCACATCTCAAAATGGGTGGTACTTTAATATCCTTGACAGTATATGTTCTTGTACGAACATAGCAAACACTTGCGCTTGCAAAACAGGACAATAATGCATTGTGAATGTATAACGGAATGACTATATACCAACTCTATTGAATGGGGCAACCTTTTTCAACTTTGCCCATGAAATCAAACACCTTCACCATAAGCAACTCAGAAACTGATTGATTGTTACATTTGTACCCCGCGCTTTCCCACTCATGGCAGGCTCAATGCGGCTTACATGGGGCAATGGAGGGTTAAGTGACTTGCCCAGAGTCACAAGGAGCTGCCTGTGCCGTGAATCAAACTCAGTTCCTCAGGACCAAAGTCCACCACCCTAACCACTAGGCCACTCCTCCACTCCACTATGAGGCAACTGCCTCTTCAAAGTGTAATGGAAACAATCATTACTTTCTGTACCCAGGTTCTAGTAGCATTGGGGATAATACAGCTTACAACGTAGTACCTGTGGCGAAACGGGATTTTCATGCCTGTGATTTGTATTACTGTATTTATGGCATTATTTCTCTTATGTGGCCAGCAGGTGGTGTCTGTCCTCTGCTTTAAAGCAATGGAGAGGTAACTATTTTCCTCTCAGCTTAAGCCCTGAGGGAAAGTAACCTGCACTGCTATTGGCCAAATACCCCTGCTCTGGGCTCTGATTGGCCCTGAAATACAAAATCCAGCCAGAATGTGCTGGATTCCTTCAGTCTCACGGAGTAAAAATCTCTGCACGGAGACCTGTTCAAAACCTGTGAGCAGTTATTTTCCTGAACTCCCCAGGTACTACTCAGATAGTAAGAAAATGTCTAGTTAGTTTAATGTTAATTCCTGTTATTGTTTGCTATTTACACCTGCTTTTTCACCATTCACTGTTCCACTTTTCTGATAATAAACCAATTAGTTTATTAGCTCGGCTGTCCTGGACTAAACATCTTGGTGATTTGTGTTCTCAGTCTGTGGGTGTTTTCTGGGAACTGTGGGACCCCTGGGATTATGGCCCCAGCATCCTTAGAAACCACCGGGGGAATAATTTATGGGTGGGCGACTCGCCCAGAGGCAAGAGAAACCTAGTGCGGTGTAGAGCATGTGCACAGGTGCAGGCGGGCCTGAGCAGTGCTGACAGACCCTTTAGGTGGCCACAGGGTTCACCCCGGGTGAGTGCTAGGCATTTTGTGACGGTACCAGAGGTACAAATCATACTCACACTCCTGTCTACTAATGAAAAGAAGAAGCAGGAGAAACTGAAACATGTGGAACAAAAACAGCATCTATGGAAGAATGTAAGAAAGCGAATAGAATGTTGGGTATTATTAGGAAAGGTATGGAAAACAGGTGTGAGGATGTTATAATACCGTTGTATCGCTCCATGGTGCGACCGCACCTTGAGTATTGTGTTCAATTCTGGTCGCCGCATCTCAAGAAAGATATAGTAGAATTGGAAAAGGTGCAGCGAAGGGCGACTAAAATGATAGCGGGGATGGGACGACTTCCCTATGAAGAAAGACTAAGGAGGCTAGGGCTATACAGCTTGGAGAAGAGACGGCTGAGGGGAGACATGATAGAGGTATATAAAATAATGAGTGGAGTGGAACAGGTGGATGTGAAGCTTCTGTTCACGCTTTCCAAAAATACTAGGATTAGGGGGCATGCAATGAAACTACAGTGTAGTAAATTTAAAACAAATCGGAGAAAAGTTGTCTTCACCCAACGTGTAATTAAACTCTGGAATTCGTTGCCGGAGAAAGTGGTGAAGGCGGTTAGCTTAGCAGAGTTTAAAAAGGGGTTGGACGGTTTCCTAAAGGACAAGTCCATAAACCGCTACTAAACGGACTTGGAAAAATCCCAAATTCCAGGAATAACATGTATAGAATGTTTGTACGTTTGGGAAGCTTGCCAGGTGCCCTTGGCCTGGATTGGCCGCTGTCGTGGACAGGATGCTGGGCTCGATGGACCCTTGGTCTTTTCCCAGTATGGCATTACTTATGTACTTATGTACTTAGAAGACGAGAAGCACTTACTTAACAGATCACCTCTACTCAACACCTAAAGACAGAAGTCTAGATTTGAAGAGATATCCTATATAATAAAACGCACCTCCAACATTCTGAAGCTGACTCTGTGGCTGAAGCATTCCTGCTCTCTGTAAGGCTCCAGCTACTAAACTGATGTCACGTAGTTCCGGGTATGTCACCGGCAGCACTGACAAACCGGACAGCAGCACGAGGCCCTGCCCCTGCCGCCCTCGCTACAACACCACGCCCCCCCAGGTCGAATGACAGCAGCACAAACGACAGCAGCATGAGGCCCCGCCCCTGCCGCCCTCGCCGCAACGCCACGCCCCCCCCCAGGTCGAGCACCGTGCGCGGCTCCAGCCACAGGACGCAAGGGCCACCCACTGGGTCTCCCCTTTTCCACTGCCTCTCATCACTATCCTCCGCCTCAACAACCTCTGTCGCCATTGCCAACCTGTCGCTATCGCTGTCCTTCTCCGCCGGGGTCCCACCGCACGGCCCCGAGCCCAACCGCCCTGGGAATGAGACAACCACGAGACAGGAGCGGGGCCAAAATACATGAACAGGTAGAGCTGGGGACAAGACGCATGAAGAACGAGAGGCGTGGCCAAAACACGAAGAGGGAGGAAGGTGGGGTCATAAACACAGAAGGGCGGGACCAAGACACATGATTGATATGAAAAAAAAAATCCCCCTCAACATCACACTGGCAGCCCTGAACTCCCGGCTCTCCAAATCAGCTTCACTCACTCGCCTAAGCACCCATTTCAGGCCGCCAACCAGCATCAGACCTGCCAGAATTATTGCTTATTTTTACACTTCCTTACAATTTCATAGGCCCCCCTCCTCCAGGTTGAGGCCAGTGTGCCATAAGTCAATAAAGCATGCAAACATTCTCCCTGAGGGAGTGTTTTTCTTTAAACATGTTTGTTAATCAGTGTCTGTGAAGTTACGATGTGTTCATTGGTTTGCAAGAAACCTAATCTGAAGATATTACAGAAGAGTTTGTTAATGTTACGATTGACACATATACCTCTGTAATTGTTTGGGTTAGTGGTATCCCCATTTATAGATTAGTGTAATTAACCACTCTTACCCCATCTTACGGAACTGACTAGAGAACACGGAGGGAGGGGCGACCCTGGAACTCGGAGGGAGGGAGGGGGGGCCCATGGTACACACTCTTATTCTCACACACACATGCTCTCTCTCACAGACACACTCGCATCCAGTCTCACTCTCTCTCTGTAACACACACACAGTCACACATTCACTCTCTCTCTCTCTCTCTCTCTCACACAGTCAGTCTCACACACACTCTCTCAAACATATACACTCCAAGGAAAACCTTGCTAGCGCCCGTTTCATTTGTGTCAGAAATGGGCCTGTTTTACTAGTATATCAATATCTTCTAGAGGATGAGATCATTCAAAATGCTCTGAAAAGCGCTCAAAAATTGAAAGGCCTAGAGCAGTGGTGGCGAACCTATGGCACGCGTGCCAGAGAGGGCACGCAGAGCCCTCTCTGTTGGCACGCGCGCCGTCGCCTCAGCCACTTCCAGTCCCCCTCTGAATAAGTCATACTCGCATCAGGCCGGCCTCTCTCCCTTCCACACAGCACCAGGCCGCCCGCCCCTCCCTCCCTCCCTCCCTTCGAGCACCAGGGCCCCCCCTCTGAAATTTAAAGGTCATACCTGCTCGGGGATAAAGTGTCGACAGCAGCAGTGAAAAGCGCTGGCTCGGCGCGCCTTCAGCCTTCCCTTCGTTCTGTCTCTCAAGCGCTGGTCCCGCCCTCATTTCCTGTTTCCGCAAGGGCGGGAGCAGCGCTTGAGAGACAGAACGAAGGGAAGGCTGAAGGCGCGCCGAGCCAGCGCCTTTCACTGCCGCTGTCGACGCTTTATCACCGAGCAGGTATGTGTGTTGATTTCCTTCCCCAATCTAAACACATCCACAGAATACTTGCTTTTCTTGTGGCTAAAAATGCACATGCTCTGGGGGAACACCCGGAACAGTTGTTGTCAGCGTTAAGAAACAGAAAGTTCCCACTAGAGGCCCAGGAAAGTAATGGGACGCTTCACTGGTTACAAATTGCAGTTGCTATCACAGATCTTTCTCTGCCAAAAGATGTGTAGAGCAGCAAAGAGAAGAAACATGGGAGAAATAAATATCCTACAGAAAGAAAGGGTCAGGAAAGAAAAAAGCGAGAAAATAACTTGTTACAAAATAATTGCTTTTTTTGCCGCTGCTCCTAAAGCTGTTTTTATTTGGAACCTGGGAGATGGGCAGAGCTTGGGGTATAATTTATGGGCAGTTGGCATAATCGGAATGATTATGTGACGTGGTTTCCATCGGAAGCTGGTTTCAAGCCTGGCACTACATTCATTCATCTGGAGAGCTGAGTTTCATTCACAGACTGAAATAATTGATCTGCCTCCAGTGGGATAAGGCTGATTGTTTACCATCAGTTACTGATATAATTCTTTGAACTATTGACTTTATTGGTGGCTGCGTACATTGATAAAGTGTATGATTGATGGCTATTGGGTACATATAGTAGGGCAAGTCTTTTTGCGACGTATTTACTACAGAAAGTCAAATTATGTAATATAGATGGTAAAAGTGCCATTAAAAATGTGTTTGGATGTATGTGTATGAATGATGGTGTGAGAGGTTTGATAGGCAGAGTTCCTGTGGAGCCATGTGTTGTATATGAATGATAATTGCGCATTTGTCTTTCATTAAAGAGTTAATTATTGAAGTGGAGTACTTTAGTATTTTCTTGCTGAAATTTGTACTCTTAGTTTAATTAATTTCTCCTATTGGTAGGTGATAGCGAATGCTACATACCTGTAGAAGGTATTCTCCGAGGACAGCAGGCTGATTGTTCTCACTGATGGGTGACGTCCACGGCAGCCCCTCCAATCGGAAACTTCACTAGCAAAGTCCTTTGCTAGCCCTCGCGCGCCCGCGCGCACCGCGCATGCGCGGCCGTCTTCCCGCCCGAAACCGGCTCGAGCCGGCCAGTCCAGTATGTAGCAAGACAATACACTTCAAGGGAAGACACAACTCCAAAGGGGAGGCGGGCGGGTTTGTGAGAACAATCAGCCTGCTGTCCTCGGAGAATACCTTCTACAGGTATGTAGCATTCGCTTTCTCCGAGGACAAGCAGGCTGCTTGTTCTCACTGATGGGGTATCCCTAGCCCCCAGGCTCACTCAAAACAACAACATTGGTCAATTGGGCCTCGCAACGGCGAGGACATAACTGAGATTGACCTAAAAAATTTACCAACTAACTGAGAGTGTAGCCTGGAACAGAACAAACAGGGCCCTCGGGGGGTGGAGTTGGATCCTAAAGCCCAAACAGGTTCTGAAGAACTGACTGCCCGAACCGACTGTCACGTCGGGTATCCTGCTGCAGGCAGTAATGAGATGTGAATGTGTGGACAGATGACCACGTCGCAGCTTTGCAAATTTCCTCCATGGTGGCTGACTTCAAGTGGGCTACCGACGCTGCCATGGCTCTAACATTATGAGCCGTGACATGACCCTCAAGAGCCAGCCCAGCCTGGGCGTAAGTGAAGGAAATGCAATCTGCTAGCCAATTGGATATGGTGCGTTTCCCTACAGCCACTCCCCTCTTGTTGGGATCAAAAGAAACAAACAATTGGGCGGACTGTCTGTGGGGCTGTGTCCGCTCCAGATAGAAGGCCAATGCTCTCTTGCAGTCCAATGTGTGCAGCTGACGTTCAGCAGGGCAGGAATGAGGACGGGGAAAGAATGTTGGCAAGACAATTGACTGGTTCAGATGGAACTCCGACACAACCTTTGGCAGAAACTTAGGGTGAGTGCGGAGGACTACTCTGTTGTGATGAAATTTGGTGTAAGGGGCCTGGGCTACCAGGGCCTGAAGCTCACTGACTCTACGAGCCGAGGTAACTGCCACCAAGAAAATGACCTTCCAGGTCAAGTACTTCGGATGGCAGGAATTCAGTGGCTCGAAAGGAGGTTTCATCAGCTGGGTGAGAACGACATTGAGATCCCATGACACTGTAGGAGGCTTGACAGGGGGCTTTGACAAAAGCAAACCTCTCATGAAGCGAACAACTAAAGGCTGTCCTGAGATCGGCTTACCTTCCACTTGGTAATGGTATGCACTGATTGCACTAAGGTGAACCCTTACGGAGTTGGTCTTCAGACCAGACTCAGACAAGTGGAGAAGGTATTCAAGCAGGGTCTGTGTAGGACAAGAGCGAGGATCTAGGGCCTTGCTGTCACACCAGACGGCAAACCTCCTCCAATGAAAGAAGTAACTTCTCTTAGTGGAGTCTTTCCTGGAAGCAAGCAAGATGCGGGAGACACCCTCTGGCAGACCCAAAGAGGCAAAGTCTACGCCCTCAACATCCAGGCCGTGAGAGCCAGGGACTGGAGGTTGGGATGCAGAAGAGCCCCTTCGTCCTGCGTGATGAGGGTCGGAAAACACTCCAATCTCCACGGTTCTTCGGAGGATAACTCCAGAAGAAGAGGGAACCAGATCTGACGCGGCCAAAAGGGAGCAATCAGAATCATGGTGCCTCGGTCTTGCTTGAGTTTCAACAAAGTCTTCCCCACCAGAGGAATGGGAGGATAAGCATACAGCAGACCTTCCCCCCAATCCAGGAGGAAGGCATCCGACGCCAGTCTGCCGTGGGCCTGAAGCCTGGAACAGAACTGAGGGACCTTGTGGTTCACTTGAGATGCGAAGAGATCCACCAGGGGGGTGCCCCACGCCTGGAAGATCTGTCGCACCACACGGGAATTGAGCGACCACTCGTGAGGTTGCATAATCCTGCTCAACCTGTCGGCCAGACTGTTGTTTACGCCTGCCAGATATGTGGCTTGGAGCACCATGCCTTGACGGCGAGCCCAGAGCCACATGCTGACGGCTTCCTGACACAGGGGGCGAGATCCGGTGCCCCCCTGCTTGTTGACATAGTACATGGCAACCTGATTGTCTGTCTGAATTTGGATAATTTGATGGGACAGCCGATCTCTGAAAGCCTTCAGAGCGTTCCAGATCGCTCGCAACTCCAGAAGATTGATCTGTAGATCGCTTTCTTGGAGGGACCACCTTCCTTGGGTGTGAAGCCCATCGACATGAGCTCCCCATCCCAGGAGAGACGCATCCGTGGTCAGCACTTTTTGAGGCTGAGGAATTTGGAAGGGACGTCCCAGAGTCAAATTGGAGCAAATCGTCCACCAATACAGGGATTCGAGAAAACTCGTGGACAGGTGGATCACGTCCTCTAGACCCCCGGCGGCCTGATACCACTGGGAGGCTAGGGTCCATTGAGCAGATCTCATGTGAAGGCGGGCCATGGGAGTCACATGAACTGTGGAAGCCATGTGGCCCAGCAATCTCAACATCTGCCGAGCTGTGATCTGCTGGGACGCTCGCACCCGCGAGACGAGGGACAACAAGTTGTTGGCCCTCGCCTCTGGGAGATAGGCGCGAGCCGTCCGAGAATCCAGCAGGGCTCCGATGAATTCGAGTTTCTGCACTGGGAGAAGATGGGACTTTGGGTAATTTATCACAAACCCCAGTAGCTCCAGGAGGCGAATAGTCATCTGCATGGACTGCAGGGCTCCTGCCTCGGATGTGTTCTTCACCAGCCAATCGTCGAGATATGGGAACACGTGCACTCCCAGCCTGCGAAGCGCCGCTGCTACCACAGCTAGGCACTTTGTGAACACCCTGGGCGCAGAGGCGAGCCCAAAGGGTAGCACACAGTACTGGAAGTGGCGTGCGCCCAGCTGAAATCGCAGATACTGTCTGTGAGCTGGCAGTATCGGGATGTGTGTGTAGGCATCCTTCAAGTCCAGAGAGCATAGCCAATCGTTTTGCTGAATCATGGGGAGAAGGGTGCCCAGGGAAAGCATCCTGAACTTTTCTTTTACGAGATATTTGTTCAGGGCCCTTAGGTCTAGGATGGGACGCATCCCCCCTGTTTTCTTTTCCACAAGGAAGTACCTGGAATAGAACCCCAGCCCTTCTTGCCCGGATGGCACGGGCTCGACCGCATTGGCGCTGAGAAGGGCGGAGAGTTCCTCTGCAAGTACCTGCTTGTGCTGGAAGCTGTAGGACTGAGCTCCCGGTGGACAATTTAGAGGTTGAGAGGCCAAATTGAGGGTGTATCCTTGCCGGACTATTTGGAGAACCCACTGATCGGAGGTTATGAGAGGCCACCTTTGGTGAAAAGCTTTCAACCTCCCTCCGACAGGCAGGTCGCCCGGCACTGACACTTGGATGTCGGCTATGCTCTGCTGGAGCCAGTCAAAAGCTCGCCCCTTGCTTTTGCTGGGGAGCCGCGGGGCCTTGCTGATTCGCACGCTGCTGACGAGAGCGAGCGCGCTGGGGCTTAGCCTGGGCCGCAGGCTGTCGGGAAGGAGGATTGTACCTACGCTTGCCAGAAGTATAGGGAACAGTCTTCCTTCCCCCGAAAAATCGTCTACCTGTAGAGGTAGAAGCTGAAGGTTGCCGGCGGGCGAACTTGTCGAATGCGGTGTCCCGCTGGTGGAGAGACTCTACCACCTGCTCGACTTTTTCGCCAAAAATGTTATCCGCACGGCAAGGCAAGTCCGTAATCCGCTGCTGGATTCTATTCTCCAGGTCGGCGGCACGCAGCCATGAGAGCCTGCGCATCACCACACCTTGAGCAGCGGCCCTGGACGCAACATCAAAAGTGTCATAAACTCCTCTGGCCAGGAATTTTCTGCACGCCTTCAGCTGCCTGACCACCTCCTGAAAAGGCTTGGCTTGCTCAGGGGGAAGAGCATCAACCAAGCCCGCCAACTGCCGCACATTATTCCGCATGTGTATGCTCGTGTAGAGCTGGTAAGACTGGATCTTGGACACGAGCATAGAGGAATGGTAGGCCTTCCTCCCAAAGGAGTCTAAGGTTCTAGCGTCCTTGCCCGGGGGCGCCGAAGCATGTTCCCTAGAACTCTTAGCCTTCTTTAGGGCCAAATCCACAACTCCAGAGTCATGAGGCAACTGAGTGCGCATCAGCTCTGGGTCCCCATGGATCCGGTACTGGGACTCGATCTTCTTGGGAATGTGGGGATTAGTTAATGGCTTGGTCCAGTTCGCAAGCAATGTCTTCTTCAGGACATGGTGCAAGGGAACAGTGGACGCTTCCTTAGGTGGAGAAGGATAGTCCAGGAGCTCAAACATTTCAGCCCTGGGCTCGTCCTCCACAACCACCGGGAAGGGGATGGCCGTAGACATCTCCCGGACAAAGGAGGCAAAAGACAGACTCTCGGGAGGAGAAAGCTGTCTCTCAGGAGAGGGAGTGGGATCAGACGGAAGACCCTCAGACTCCTCGTCAGAGAAATATCTGGGATCTTCCTCTTCCTCCCACAAGGCCTCACCCTCGGTGTCAGACACAAGTTCACGGACCTGTGTCTGCAACCTCGCCCTGCTCGACTCCGTGGAACCCCGTCCACGATGGGGGCGTCGAGAGGTAGACTCCCTCGCCCGCATCGGCGAAGCTCCCTCCGCCGACGTAGTCGGGGAGCCTTCCTGGGAGGTGGCTGCGGTCGGTACCGCACGCGGTACCGACGTCGGGGACCTCAACCTGGGCGATGGGCCAGCCGGCGCCACGCTCGACGGTACCGGTGGCGCAAGCACCGCCGGTACCGGAGGGGTAGGGCGCAACAGCTCTCCCAGAATCTCTGGGAGAACGGCCCGGAGGCTCTCGTTTAGAGCGGCTGCAGAGAAAGGCTGAGAGGTCGATGCAGGCGTCGACGTCAGTACCTGTTCCGGGCGTGGAGGCTGTTCCGGGCTGTCCGGAGCGGAGCGCATCGACACCTCCTGAACAGAGGGTGAGCGGTCCTCTCGGTGCCGATGCCTGCTGGGTGCCGAATCCCTCGGCGACCCAGAGCTCTCGGTGCCGACACGGGGAGGAGACCGGTGTCGATGCTTCTTCGATTTCTTCCGAAGCATGTCACCGGAGCTCCCCGGCACCGACGAGGAGGACGTCGAATCCATCCGTCGCTTCCTCGGGGCCGAGACTGAAGAAGGTCGATCTCGGGGGGGCTGTACCGCAGGAGCCCTCAGGGTAGGCGGAGACCCACCCGAGGGCTCACCGCCACCAGCAGGGGAATGGACAGCCCTCACCTGCACTCCACCCGATGCACCACCATCCGACGACATCAGCAGACGAGGTCCTGGTACCACCGACGTCGATGCAGCTATCCGATGTCTCGGCGCCGATGCAGAGGCCCGATGCCTCGATGCACTCGATGCAGGGGCGGCCGAGGAAGATGGTCTGGACGCTGACGACGTCGATGCACTCGAAGATCCCGGTGCCGATGCCGACGAAGAGCCCGAGAACAACACGTTCCACTGGGCTAGTCTCGCTACCTGAGTCCGCCTTTGAAGCAGGGAACACAGACTGCAGTTCTGAGGGCGGTGCTCGGCCCCCAGACACTGAAGACACGACGAGTGTCGATCAGTGAGCGAGATAACCCGGGCGCACTGGGTGCACTTCTTGAAGCCGCTGGAAGGCTTCGATGTCATGGGCGGAAAAATCACGCCGGCGAAATCAAAAGCCGAAATGGCGAAATTTGAAGCACCAAATTTAGAGGGAGAAAAAATCTCGACCGAGGCCGAAAAGAGGCCTACCCCGACGACGAAAGAAAACTTACCGGGGCAAAAAAGCTGGAAGTACAGGGAGGATTTACACGAAACCCGGCGGGGGGTTTCCGGAGCACTTCCCGACTAGGACAAAGCTTTCCCGAAGGAAAAAAACACGTTCAAAACAATTGGACGCGCGAGGTCGACTTTCCGGGGCTCGACACGGCGAAAACACGACCGTACCGAGTGCGGACAAAAGAAGACTGGCCGGCTCGAGCCGGTTTCGGGCGGGAAGACGGCCGCGCATGCGCGGTGCGCGCGGGCGCGCGAGGGCTAGCAAAGGACTTTGCTAGTGAAGTTTCCGATTGGAGGGGCTGCCGTGGACGTCACCCATCAGTGAGAACAAGCAGCCTGCTTGTCCTCGGAGAATATAATTTATGGAAGCCATGCTCAGCCCTTTCTTAATTAGGCCTGTGCTCCTTGGGTGTCCTTCCCCCAAGGAGGAGCTGAGTAGAGAATAGCAGATGTGCCCATGAGTCTACCTGCTGAGCGGAAGGAACCCAGGGCAGCCTTCAGTGATCAGCTCACGCTGCTTGTCAGCAAGTGCCACCGAGAGAAAAAAAAACCAACAACAACAACAACAAAAAATACAGTAACAGCAGAACACTGATCTATCAGGGCACACCGTCATCAAAAGATTTGTGAAATTAAAAAGAAAAAAGAATTCTGACAGAAAAACAAAATCACCAGACAACAAAGGTAGAAAAAATCATTTTATTTTCATTTTAGTGTTTGGAGTATGTCCAATTTGAGAATTTACATCTGCTGTCTTATTTTGCACTGGGTATACTGGAGCTGAAACAGCTTACAGAAATGATTTATAATGAAAAAAAATCATGTTATTTTTTTCTCCTATACTAGTATAATATTTTCAATGATGTCTCTTTATATGCGCCATGGCTGGTGTAGGGGGTGTGGCTATCATAGGGGTGGAGTCATATGTGGTAACCCCGCCCATAATGAGTACCGGCACCTGTTGGCACTTTGCGATAAATAATTAGGTTTTGGGTCGCTGTTTGGGCACTCGGGCTCTGAAAGGTTCGCCATCACTGGCCTAGAGTGTCAAAGACAACATACAATTTTTCGCCAGAGAACAGGAAGGTAAAAAACTGATATTCGTGCTGTCACACTGATGCACAGCCAACTGGAAATTCTGTAGACAGGAGAATCCTGACTGCCCTGAAAACATGATCATGTTGCCACCTGAAGATAAGACCTGCTGCAATAGCTTGTCTTGAGGATGGACTCCTACAGAGCTATGACAATGAAGGAGATAGCAAGAGAGGAAAGCATCACCTCCGCATGGAATGCCTGCAGGCTAGTGCAAAACTAGGTAACACTTCATGGGTACATCACTTCCAGCCTGAAGTAGAATAATGAAGACCTCCTAGGCCTAACCCTGGCCTTTCAAGGTGAACTCTCAAGATCTGAGAGAATGAAATAACAAGCTTATATCTAATATCCCTATTAGAAGCAATCTCTTCTTCTTGGAAGTCATAACAGGTGATGCCGTCAAAGTCAGAATAGATTAAAAATAAAAACCATGGGGGGTTGAATACAGTTTGGCATTATTAAAACTATTGGTCCAGTGAGACCTGTAATCTGTGGAATTAGAAAAGGTTCAAAGAAGAGTGATAATGGGCTAGATGGTGAAATTAGGCCTTACCTGCTAATTTTCTTTCCTCTAGACCCTCCAGACTGCTCAAGACACTTGGGTTTATGCACGCCTACCAGCAGAGGGAGACTGAGAACACTAACTTTTAACTGTGTACATATAACCTATGCCTAGCCATCTACATCCTGTATACGCTTAGCAAAGCAGAGAAAACACCTCTACAGTAACTTTGAAACCCCTGTACCTGGAAAACCAATAGATAAACACCAACAGTGTGCTAAACAGACGGAACGCCAAAGCGCCCCACTCTGTAGCATATTAGAGTAAAAGAAAAATTCTCCGACCATACTGACCATTAAAGGAATAGCCATAGCAGAACACGGGCTCAAAAAGACGTCTGACAATAAACCGGGTGGGCTCTTGACCGGTCTGGAGGGTCTAGAGGAAAGAAAATTAGCAGGTAAGGCCTAATTTCACCTTCCTCAGCAACTCTCCAGACCGGTCAAGACGCTTGGGAATTACCAAAGCAGTAGTAGATTAAGGGCGGGCCCCACGAAACCCAGAGGACAACACAGCCGCTCCCAAACCAGCATCCTCTTTTGCCTGAACATCAATTCTATAATGCTTCACAAAAGAATGAATGGAAGACCACGCCGCTGCCTTACAAATGTCCTGCGGAGGAATAAAACTACTCTCCGCCCATGAAGCGGCTGCCCCCCCGAGTAGAATGTGCCTTAAACCACGGGGGCACTGTACGTCGCTTCAACAAATAGGCCGAAGCAATAGTCTCCTTCAACCATTGAGCCAGAGTTGCCTTGGAGGCCGCTTCACCTTTCTTGGGACCTCCAAACAAAACGAAACAACCTATCAGAAACTCGAAAATCCTGTGTTCTGCTCAAAAGCAAACGCGAAATGCGTCGAACATCCAACTTGGCCAAACAACATTGAGAATGATCACCCAAACGATCACCCAACACTGGCAACGAAATCACCTGATTTACATGAAAAGAGGATACCACCTTAGGAACGAAGGAAGGAACCGTCCGTAAAGTAACTTTCTCTCTCGTGAAAGACAGGAAAGGCTCCCTACAAGACAAAGCCTGAAGTTCTGAAATTCTACGCACCAAAGAAATGGTCACCAGAAAAAATGTTTTCAAAGTAAGATTTTTACAGGTGATGGAAGCCAACGGTTCAAACGGAGGCCCTACCAGTGCCTCTAAAACTAAATTCAAATCCCAAGGCTGCACCATCAGACGACGAGGTGGCCGAAGCAACTTCACTACCTTCAAGAACCGCCCCACGTCCGGAGAGGCCGCCAAGGATACTCCCTGAATTTTTCCTCTGAAACAAGACAAGGCTGCGACCTGTACCTTCAGGGAAGAGAGCGAGAGACCCCTGTCTAATCCGTCCTGCAGAAACTCCAAAACTTCCGCTATCAAAACACGGAAAGGGACATAATCCCGCTCTTGGCACCAATTCTCGAAAATGTGCCACAGATGCACATAAGCCAAAGAAGCAGACCTCTTACAAGACCGCAACATAGTGTCAATCACCCTGGCAGAAAAACCTTTCTTCCTTAATCTGTGCCTCTCGAGCCAAGCCGTAAGCAAGAATGGAGAGGGGTCGGCCATCTCGATCGGCCCCTGAACCAACCTCACCCCGGGCCCCAACGGGATCGGTTCCTGCACTAGCAAATGAACCAGATTTCCGTACCACGGACGACGAGGCCAATTGGGCGCTACTAGAATCACTGGTCCTGAATGACGACCGATCTACTGCACTACTTGCCCCACCAGCGGCCACCGGGGGGGGGGGGGGGGGGGAACACATAGAGCAGCTGTTGAGTTGGCCACAGAAGAACCAACGCGTCAATGCCCTCTGCTCGAGGATCCCTTCGATGACTGAAAAAATCGAGGGACCTGAGCATTGTCCACCGACGCCATGAGATCCAACACCGGGCAACCCCACTCCAACACTATACAATCGAAGACGGATGGATGGAGAGACCACTCTCCGGGATCCAACGTGTGCCTGCTCAGAAAGTCCGCGCTCATGTTGTCCACCCCTTTCTACGTGTACCGCCGAGAGACCCTGAAGATGAGTTTCTGCCCAAAACATTAACTCTGCCGCCTCTACACCTAGCGCTTGGCTCTTCGTTCCCCCCTGCCGATTTACATATGCGACGGCCGTGGCATTGTCGGAAAGAACCCTGACTGCCTTGCCTTCTAGAAGGCTCTGAAAGGATCGAAGAGCTAACCGAATTGCTCGCGTCTCCAGGCGATTGATGGACCAACGCGCTTCCTCCAACGTCCTTGGGCTACCTGACCCAGACAATGAGCCCCCCAGCCTCTCATCCGTGGTAAGCATTACCCAGTTCGGATTGTCTAGCGGCATGCCCTCCGCTAGATTCGGAGAATGAAGCCACCAGCGGAGGCTACGTCGAGTGATCTCCATCAGAAGGAGTCTCTCCTCCAAACACTGAGACTGAGGGGACCAACGACTCAACAAAGCTCCCTGCAACTGTCTCATATGGGCCCTGGCCCAAGGAACTACCTCTCTATTGTTGCCGCCATCAGACCCAAGACCTGAAGATACGTCCGCGTCAAAGGCGCCCTCTGCGCACAGAGCTGTCGAATCTGCTCCTGCAACTTGGAAATGCGAGAAGCTGTCAGAAACACCCGGCCTTTCTTCGTGTCGAAACGCACCCCCAGATATTCTAGGGACTGCGACGGTACTAGGTGACTCTTGGCCAGATTGACAACCCAGCACAGCGATTGCAAAAAAGTCACGACACGAGAGGTGGCCTCCTCGCTCTCCGATCTTGATTTGGCTCGAATCAACCAGTCGTCTAGATAAGGATGAACCAAAATGCCCTGCAACTGCAGAGCTGCCACCACAACCACCATCACTTTGGAAAAGGTGCGAGGAGCTGTCGCCAGACCGAATGGAAGCGCACAAAACTGAAAATGTCTCCCTAAGACCACAAAGCGGAGAAAACGCTGATGCGCCTCTAGAATGGGAATGTGCAAGTAAGCCTCTGTCAGATCTAATGACGTCAGAAATTCCCCTTCCTGAACCGCCACAATTACTGATCGTAACGTCTCCATCCGAAAGGAAGGAACCTTTAGAACTGCATTGACCCTCTTGAGGTCTAAAATGGGACAAAATGAACCCTCTTTTTCTGGGAACCACGAAGTAAATGAAATAACAACCCGTTCCTCTTTCCCCTGGAGGGACGGGAACTACAGCTCCTAAACCAATCAGACGCAACAGAGTATCTCGCACTGCGCCTCGAATGACAAGGAGACACGAGGACGAAATCGGACAGAGGACCGTTGAACTCTAGCGCGTAACCGTCTCGCACTACCTGCAGCACTCACTGGTCTGACGTAATCTGGACCCACCTCTGGTAAAACAAGCGTACACGAGCACCAACGCGCACCAGAGACTTGGTCCCCAAACCATTATTGAGACACACGGGATGTACTGGTCGTTCCTGAAGAGGAATCGCGCACTCCACGGCAGCCACCCTGAAAGGACTGGGTTCTCTGGAAAAACTGACCCCTAGTCGCAACAGAAGACCTACCAGGCCGATACCACCTAGCTTCTCAAAACTGTCTGCGCACCGCAGACCCTCTAGAAGCCTTGGGACGAAGCCGAGGAACGTTAGCATCACCAAGCCCCCTTAGCAACTTATCCAACTCCTCCCCAAAAAGCAAGGAACTTTTAAAAGGGAGCGAACAAAGTTTTGCCTTAGAGGTGGCATCTGCAACCCAACCCCGCAACCACAGGGCTCGACGAGCTGCCACCGCTAGGGTCATGTTCTTTGCCAATGCCCGTAACAAGTCGTACAGCACATCTGCCAAAAAAGACGATCTCATCTCCAACTTCGCCAAATCCTGAATTAGCCCGCAGGCTGATAGGGCCTGCTGCCGCTCAGCCCAGCGGAAACATGTCCGAGCTACTAGACCTCCACAAACAGAAGCTTGTAATGTCAACGCAGACAAATCGAAACTCCGCTTCAGAACTCCAATTTCCTATCCTGAGGGTCCCGCAATGCAGCCCCACCATCCACCGGAATAGCTGTAGCCTTAGTCACTGCTGTCACCACGGCATCCACGGCCGGGGGCTTGAGAGAATCTCTGTCCTCCTGGGGAAGAGGATAGAGCTTAGACATGGCCCGAGCTACTTTACACTGAGCCTCCGGGGAATGCCACTCCTGCGTTATCATGTCTCTCAGGTCTGCATTCATGGGAAAAGAGCGGGAGACCCGCCTGATCCCCTTAACCAACGGGTCCACCTGTTTCCCATCCCCCAGCGGGACTTCCGCAGGATCAAATTTTAAGGTAGCAGACACCTGATCAAAAAGTTCAGATAATTCATCCCTGTGAAAAATCCGAACAACCGAAGGGTCCTCACCTGGCAACACCAGTTCCTTATCTTGGACTGCTAGAGACCCCTCATCCTCTTCCAGCGGACTAAAATCACCCACAGAATCTGGGGAAGAAAAAAATCTCCATATCCTCAGACCACTCCACACGTGGTCTTTTAGCGAGACCACCCCCCGTCCCTAGACTAAGGGGCTCCGCTTGCGACGGCCCCTCCTTCCAGGCTTGAAACATACTCCACATAAAATCCGGAGGAAACCCCATGCTTCCAGAAGCGTCCCCCCCAGATTGGCCTGAAAACGGGATTCCCTGAGGCCCCACGATCATCTCAGGTCCTGCTGGAGCCGAATCCAAGATGGCGGCGGTTCCCGCCAAAATCAGAACTGCCGCTGGAACTTGAGGTACTTCAACCTCATGAAAAACCGGCAGCGGGAACCTCCGCCGCTAACACCGGCGGCGCGGAGGATTGGGACTTGGGCTCTCCACAAAACCTGCACGAACTGCCAACCGCGTCTAAACCCCAACGCGCACACGACCAACAGCGAAGAAGCTTCCCCGACATGCCCAGAGACAAAAGAACAGCTGATCCAAAGTAAAAGCAGCAAAAACACTACTACTATTTAACATTTCTATACTACTATTTAGCATTTCTATAGCGCTACAAGGCGTACGCAGCGCTGCACAAACATAAAAGAAAGACAGTCCCTGCTCAAAGAGCTTACAATCTAATAGACAAAAAAAATATATAAAGTAAGCAAATCAAATCAATTAATGTGAACGGGAAGGAAGAGAGGAGGGTAGGTGGAGGCGAGTGGTTACGAGTCAAAAGCAATGTTAAAGAGATGGGCTTTCAGTCTAGATTTAAAGGTGGCCAAGGATGGGGCAAGATGTAGGGGCTCAGGAAGTTTATTCCAGGCGTAGGGTGCAGCGAGACAGAAGGCGCGAAGTCTGGAGTTGGCAGTAGTGGAGAAGGGAACAGATAAGAAGGATTTATCCATGGAGCGGAGTGCACGGGAAGGGGTGTAGGGAAGGACAAGTGTGGAAAGATACTGGGGAGCAGCAGAGTGAGTACATTTATAGGTTAGTAGAAGAAGTTTGAACAGGATGCGAAAACGGATAGGGAGCCAGTGAAGGGACTTGAGGAGAGGGGTAGTATGAGTAAAGCGACCCTGGCGGAAGACGAGACGGGCAGCAGAGTTTTGAACCGACTGGAGAGGGGAGAGGTGACTAAGTGGGAGGCCAGCAAGAAGCAGATTGCAGTACTCTAAACGAGAGGTGACAAGGGTGTGGATGAGGGTTTTGGTAGAGTGCTCGGAAAGAAAGGGGCGGATTTTACGGATGTTGTAAAGAAAGAAACGACAGGTCTTGGCAATCTGCTGGATATGAGCAGAGAAGGAGAGAGAAGAGTCCGCACCTGGAGTATTGTGTTCAGTACTGGTCTCCGTATCTCAAAAAAGATAGTAGAATTGGAAAAGGTACAGCGAAGGACGACGAAAATGATAGTGGGGATGGGACGACTTTCCTATGAAGAGAGGCTGAGAAGGCTAGGGCTTTTCAGCTTGGAGAAGAGACGGCTGAGGGGAGATATGATAGAAGTGTATAAAATAATGAGTGGAATGGATCGGGTGGATGTGAAGCGACTGTTCACGCTATCCAAAAATACTAGGACTAGAGGGCATGAGTTGAAGCTACAGTGTGGTAAATTTAAAACGAATCGGAGAAAATTTTTCTTCACCCAACGTGTATTTAGACTCTGGAATTCGTTGCTGGAGAACGTGGTACGGGCGGTTAGCTTGACGGAGTTTAAAAAGGGGTTAGATAGATTCCTAAAGGACAAGTCCATAGACCGCTATTAAATGGACTTGGAAAAATTCCGCATTTTTAGGTATAACTTGTCTGGAATGTTTTTACGTTTGGGGAGCGTGCCAGGTGCCCTTGACCTGGATTGGCCACTGTCGGTGACAGGATGCTGGGCTAGATGGACCTTTGGTCTTTCCCAGTATGGCACTACTTATGTACTTATGTAAGAGTCAAAGATGACCCAAAGGTTTCGAGCTGAGGAGACAGGGAGAATGAGAGAGCCATCAACAGAAATAGAAAACAGGGGGAGCGGGGAGGTGGGTTTGGGGGGGAAAATGAGAAGCTCGGTTTTGGTCATATTTAATTTCAGGTGGCGTTGAGACATCCAGACAGCAATGTCAGACAAGCACGCTGAAACTTTGGTTTGGATGCAAGGTGAGATATCAGGGGTAGAAAGGTAGATTTGGGAGTCATCAGCATAGAGATGGTAGGAAAAGCCATGGGATGAGATTAATGAACCAAGGGAAGAAGTGTATATAGAAAAGAGGAGGGTCCCAAGAACAGAACCCTGAGGTACGCCGACAGGCAGAGGGATAGAAGTAGAAGAGGATCCACCAGAGTGAACACTAAAGGTGCGGAGGGAGAGGTAGGAAGAGAACCAGGAAAGGACAGAGCCCTGGAATCTAAGTGAGGACAAGGTATCGAGAAGTATGCTGTGATAGACAGTGTCAAAAGCAGCGGAAAGATCAAGAAGAATGAGGATGGAATATTGACCTCTGGATTTAGCCAGTAATAGGTCATTGGAGACTTTAGTAAGCGCAGTTTTGGTTGAGTGGAGAGGGCGAAAACCAGATTGTAGTGAGTCAATAGCATGTGAGGAGAGAAAATCAAGGCAGCGACAGTGAACAGCACGCTCAAGTAATTTGGAGAGAAAAGGAAGGCGGGAGATGGGTCGGTAATTAGAGGGACAAGTAGGGTCGAGTGAAGGCTTCTTAAGGAGAGGTGTGACCACCGCATGTTTAAAGGCAGCAGGGACAGTCGCAGTGGAAAGTGAGAGGTTGAGAATGTGACAGATAAAAGGAATAAGAGCAGGAGAGATGGCATTAAGAAGGTGGGTGGGAATGGGATCAGAGGAACAGGTGGTACATTTTGAGGAAGAAAGGAGAAGTGTAGTTTCCTCAATAGTAACTTCAGGAAAGGAGGAAAGGGAATGAGGGGAAGGAGAGAGAGGAGAACGAACTAGTGGAGGGAGAGGTGGTGAGGTAGAGAAAGCAAGGTTTATCTTTTGAACCTTGTTGTGAAAGAATTCAGCAAGGGTCTGAGGAGATAATGAAGGGGGAGTTGGGGGAGGGGGCACCTTGAGGAGAGAGTTCAATGTGGTGAAGAGAAGTCGAGGGTTAGAGCCAACAGAGTTGGTCAGTTGGATATAATAATCCTGTTTGGCACGTAAAAGAGCAGATTGGAAGGAGGTCAGCATGAACTTAAAGTGTAAGAAATCAGCAAGGGCCCGAGATTTCCGCCAGAGGCGTTCGGCGGAGCGGGTACAGGAACGTAGGTAGCCGATATTAGAAGTCAGCCAAGGTTGGGGTTTTGTACGCCTTATAGGGCGGGTCATCAAAGGTGCAAGAGTGTCTAAGGCAGAGGATAGAGTATTGTTGTAAGAAGAAACAGCCTCGTTGACAGACGTGGATGGTGCCACAGTACAGAGGAGGTTTGAAACATGGGAGGATAGAGATGAAGGGTCAATATTGTGAAGATTCCTGGATAAATTAGATAAGATAGGACGGGACTGGGAGGGAGGAGATTTAAGTGTGAGTTATAAGATGGTGATCAGAGAAGGGAAGATCAGAGGCAAGGAAACTAGAGGGTGAACAGTTGGAGGAGAAGATGAGATCAAGACAGTGACCATTTTGATGAGTGGGGGAGGTGGAGCATAGTTGGAGATTAAAGGAGGACGTTAAAGCGAGTAACTTGGAAATATAACAGTTGGAAGGATCATTAGCAGGAATATTAAAGTCACCAAGGATGAGAGAGGGGGAGGAAGGATCATGGAAGAAGGCAAGCCAGGCGTCAAAGTCACTGAGAAAGGATCAGGGGTCGATAAATGACCGCTATTCGAAGAGGCAGAGGCGAGAAAAGGCGGATAGAGTGGACTTCAAAGGAGGAAAAACAGTGAGATTGAGGTGGAAGAAGGGGTTGAAATCTGGAGGAGGGAGAGAGAAGTAGTCCAACACCACCCCCGCGACCAGCAGGGCGAGGAGTATGTGAAAATAGGTAACCGCCATGGCACAGGGCTGCGACTGAAGCAGAGTCATCAGGGCAGAGCCAGGTTTCTGTTATGGCGAGCAGATGGAGGTGACGCGAGATAAAGAGGTCCTGGATATAGGCAAGTTTGTTACAGATAGAGCGGGCATTCCATAGGGCGCAAGAGAAGGGCAGAGAAGAGGAGGGGAGTAGAGAAATAGAGATGAGGTTAGAGAGGTCGCGGTGAGATCTGTAGAGTTGGGATAATAGTTGGTGAGGGGGGCCAGGATTGGGATTGATGTCACCGGCTGAGAGTAAGAGGAGGAGTAAAAGAGAGCGGAGGAGAGTAGGAGAGGTGTGGCCACGAAGGCGTCGAAGGCGAGAGGTATTTAGGTGGAATGGGGAAGGCAAAATGGAGGGAAGAAAGAGTCGGAGATTAAAAGCCAAGAGGGAGGAAGAGGGTAGGAGAGAAGGTGAGGTGATGAAGTCGATGGATGGGCAGTAAAGGCTCACCGGACCTTGCAAGCCTCAGCTCTCCCAGATCATCTGACCAGCCCCGGATAACACCGGAGTGCAGCTCCTGTAGCTCTCTTTACTTTTTTTTTTTTTTAACTTTATTTGAGCCCCACTGCTACAGACTACCTGGCACTCAAGGCTGCAGTACTACCACTGCAGCCGAGGCACAAAGCTGCCCAAAAAGGGAGAGCTAGCCAGGGGGAGGGACCCGGCCACCCGGGTGTGACACCCCAGAGGGGACAATGGCAGGAGGCCCCACCGGACCCACCAACCCCTAGCACACCAACGTATTCCAGGCACAGGGATTTTTCTACTCTTTTCCCTAGGGAAGACAAAAAAAATTAAACTAATCTCCCAAAAAGGTATCTAATTCCTACCAGACCGGCAAGCTGCACAGGCTGCATGTCTACCCTCTGCTGGAGGCTGAGATATACTGGATATAGATGGCTAGGCACACGTTATATGTACACAGTTAAAAGTTAGTGCTGGGCAGACTTATACGGTCTGTGCCAGAGCTGGTGGTGGGAGGCAGGGATAGTGCTGGGCAGACTTATAGGGTCTGTGCCAGAGCTGGTGGTTGGGAGGCGGGGTTGGTGGTTGGGAGGCGGGGATAGGGCTGGCCAGACTTATACGGTCTGTGCACTGAAGAGGACAGTACAAATAAAAAAGTAGCACATATAAATTTATCTTCTTGGGCAGACTGGATGGACCGTGCAGGTCTTTTTCTGCCGTCATCTACTATGTTACTATGGTCTTACACACAAAATTCATTAGCCTCCTACTAGTAATGGGGCAATTATATCATATGATATAGCACTTATATCCCGCTAAATCCCAAACCAAATGGTGGTTCAAAGTGGATTACAGACAATCACACATTACACCAAGAAACATAATAAATTCTACAGAATTCAGGTGTAATATTTCCTAAATAAGTATGTTTCTAAATCCTTATGAAAAGTAGTGTAAGAGGTAACAGAACACAGGTCCTCAGGTAATGGCATCCAGAATTGAACTACTTGGTTAACAAAAAGATTTTTCTAGAATTTTCTTATACTTAATGCCAACAAATGAAGGAAAGAGTAAGAGAAAAGGATCTCTTGATGATCTCTTAAAAGGAAAGACCATCAAGTTTAACAGATATACTCGACTGATTCCATTAATTAGACATTTTAAATACCAAGCAAGCTAGTTTAAATGAGATGCGGGCTTATACAGACAACCAGTGTAGGGAAATCGAGGCAGAAGTGATACTATTGTTTTTAAGTCTGGAAGAAGTGTTTTGTAGGATCTGCAATTTAGTTTGTAATTTAACAGTGATAGACGAATACAGACTGTTACAGTAATCTAAGTGGGATAGAGCGAAAGCCTGAACTAATACAGCAAAATGTTTTCTGTCAAAATAATGATGAACGTTACGCAACAATCAAAGCTTAAAGAACACTGTCTTAAAATGACTAACTTGTGGTTCAAAAGAAAGAGTAGAGTCCAGGATAAAGCCCGTGCATTCAACCTTTAAGGACAAGTCATTGGAGATTTTAAGTGTTCCAGGAATTGACTTTGTTACAGTATCTATCCATAATAATTTTGTCTTGTCCTTATTTAAAACCATGAATTACACTGTGATGTTCAATGAGTGAGATGCAGGAGGCAATCTTCGACACGGTAGTAAGATTGCCAGATTTTGGGACTAAAAACATATCATCTGCACAGAAATAAAACTGTACTTTCAAGGCAGAAAAACCTGACTCAAAGCAAGCCATATATATGTTGAATAAGATAGGAGAAAGGGGTGAACCCTGGGAAACCCCACAGAAAGAAATCCATCTCTCAGATAGCCCACCACACATCCAGCTTGTGGAGCTTTCCAGACTGCACGTCCATTCTTCGTACATTGAATGCAGGAAGAGAAATCTCCTGGTTAACATGGAATGGAGAAATCACCTTCAAAAGAAAAGCTGGGACAGTGCAAACAGAAACAGCCTAATTTGAGGAGAACAGGAATAGGTCCCAAAAGACCAAGAACAGATACCGACAGACCAAAGGTCCATCAAAGCCCAGCATCCTATTTCCAACAATGGCCAATTCAGGTTACAAGTACCTAGCAAGATCCCAAAACAGTACAATACTTAGAACCAGAGGCTGAAAAGTATGTCCACCCACGTGCAGGACACAGACAATACTGAGTAGCTGGACTGTATGCCAAGAGAAGTATGTCTCAGCTCAGTTCTTTATCTCCACCTATCCCGGTTGATAGACCCAACTATCCTACAGCTTCTGGAATAGTGGGAAGGTAAAATTATGTATCATACCTGATAATTTTCTTTCCATTAATCATAGCTGATCAATCCATAGACTGGTGGGTTGTGTCCATCTACCAGCAGGTGGAGATAGAGAGCAATCCTTTTGCCTCCCTATATGTGGTCATGTGCTGCCGGAAACTCCTCAGTATGTCGATATCCAAGCTCCATCCGCAGGACTCAGCACTTAGAGAATTACACCCACAAAGGGACACTCTGCCCTGCTCACCACCGCCGAAACGGGGGAGGGGAATTAACCCAGCTCATCCCCACACAAGTGGGGGAGGGGAATCCGTCCAGCTCATCCCCGTGGAGTGGGGGAGGGACACCACCCCGCCGATGCGGGGGGATCTGGCTTATCCTGCAACCGCAACCGCGGGAGGAGCTGACTGACCCTAACACCGCCGAAGAGGGAGGGGTACAAAGCTGCCCTACAGCCGCACGAAGCGGGAGGGAGCGCCGGCAGAATTTATGTCTCAATCCAGCCCCGTAAAACAGAGGGGAGAGGAATGCAGCAGCTCACTGTAACACAAACTCGTCTCAACTCTTGAAGAATCCAATTGAAAAACCTTGAACACGAAGTCCTCCTGAACAGGAACTGAAGACTAAACTTGAATCTGAAATGCAACCAGAATATAAACAGTACAGATATCTGGGAGGGGCTATGGATTGATCAGCTATGATTAATGGAAAGAAAATTATCAGGTATGATACATAATTTTACCTTCCATATCATCATGCTGATCAATCCATAGACTGGTGGGATGTACCGAAGCAGTACTCACCCAGGGCGGGACATTGAAATCCCTGACCGCAACACTGAAGCTCCAAACCGGGCCTACCGCCCGAGCAGCCACAGTCAAGCGGTAATGCCTGGAGAAGGTATGGGCCGATGCCCAAGTTGCCGCCTTGCAAATCTCTTCCAAGGAGACGGACCCGGCCTCTGCCATCGAGGCCGCCTGAGCTCTAGTGGAGTGAGCCTTCAGCTGGATAGGCGGCACCTTCCCCGCGGCCACATAAGCCGCTGCAATGGCTTCCTTGACCCATCTTGCCACTGTAGGCTTAGCAGCCTGCAGACCCTTACGAGGACCTGCAAACAGGACAAACAGATGATCCGATTTCCGGAAATCATTGGTTACTTCCAAGTATCTGATGATGACTCGTCTCACATCCAGATATTTGAGAGCAGAGTATTCCTCTGGGTAGTCCTCCCTACGAAAGGAAGGGAGACAGAGCTGCTGATTCACATGGAAGCGAGAAACAATCTTGGGCAGGAAGGAAGGCACTGTGCGAATAGTCACTCCTGCCTCAGTGAACTGCAGAAAAGGCTCTCGACATGAGAGTGCCTGGAGCTCGGAAACTCTTCTGGCTGAAGTGATAGCCACCAAAAAGACTGCTTTCAACGTCAGGTCTTTCAGAGATGCCCTCGACAAGGGTTCAAAAGGCGGCTTCTGCAAGGCTCTTAGCACCAGGTTGAGATTCCACGCAGGCACCACTGAGTGCAGAGGAGGGCGCAGGTGATTAACTCCCTTGAGAAAACGTACCACATCTGGCTGCGAAGCCAGGGAAGCACCCTTCAGGTGGCCCCTGAAGCAAGCCAGAGCTGCTACCTGGACTTTTTTATTTATTTATTTATAATTTCACATAATTACAAGATACACTTGTTAAAGAAAACTCGGAATTGAAATATTAATCAGAAGAAATTACAATAATATTTCTCATATCCATAGAAACAATATTTTCCTATCTTAGACCACCAACACTTAGGGGGGAGTTAAAGAACTTGAGGAGAACAAAAACAAATTATTTTTCTTATTTAGGCAATAGGACCTAGACCGCCCCACAGGTAGTCAATACTTCATTATTTCCCTTAATCCAAGAGGTCATTTGACAATCTTCTTTGATCCAACAAAGCTTTTCAATTGTTCAGGTTCATAGAAAATGTACTTATTATCCAAGTATTTGATTAGACACTTACATGGATAGGCTACCAAAAAGCTAGCTCCCAAAGCTTTAACTTCGTCTCTCAATAGCAGAAACTCTCTTCTTTTTTCCTGGGTAAATCTAGTGACGTCTGGGTAGATCCACAAGCGAGATCCCAAAAAAGTTTTTTGAGCATTTTTAAAATACAGTTTCATAATTGAATTTAGGTCTTGCTCAAAGACCAGAGAAACTAGCAAAGTTGAACGGATATGAATTTCAGGTAATGAATTTTCCAGAAAAGCCGTTAAGGGAACTGAGCGACAGGCCTTTCTCCAGACCTTCTTGCAGGAACGCCAGCACTGAAGAAATTGGAGCAGTGAAGGGAGAAAGTGAGCCTGCTTCACACCACGCTGCAAAGGTACGCCAAACCCTGGTGTAAGCAGTAGAAGTAGAGCGCTTCCTCGCTCTCAGCATAGTGGCGATGACCTTGTCTGAGAAGCCCTTCTTCCTCAGACGCTGCCGCTCAATAGCCAGGCCGTAAGACCAAAGGGGGAGGGATCCTCCATCACCACGGGACCCTGATGCAACAGGCCCTGCTCCACTGGCAGCCGCAGAGGGTCGTCCACTGAGAGCCTGATCAAGTCCGCATACCAGGGACGTCTGGGCCAGTCCGGACCCACCAGGATTATCCGGCCCGGATGCTTTGCCACCCGGTCTAGTACCCTGCCCAACATGGGCCAGGGCGGGAACACATAGAGAAGCTCTTGTGTCGGCCACTGTTGGAGAAGAGCATCTACTCCCAGAGATCGAGGGTCCCGTCCTCTGCCGAAAAAGCGCGGCACTTGGCAATTGGCCGATGACGCCATCAGATCTAGGCTCGGCTGGCCCCAGCGCTTCGTGATGTCCAAGAACGCCTGAGCCGATAACTGCCACTCTCCGGGATCCAAGGTATGGCGACTGAGAAAGTCCGCCTTGACATTCATGACTCCGGCAATGTGGGCAGCTGACAGCTGTTCCAGGTTCGCTTCCGCCCACTGGCATAGATTCATGGCTTCCTTGGCTAGAGGGGCGCTCTTGGTACCTCCCTGGCGGTTGACATAGGCCACAGCCGTGGCATTGTCCGACAGGACCCGTACTGGCTTCAACGCCAGTACCGGGAGGAACTCCAAAAGCGCCAACCGAATGGCTCTGAGTTCCAGGGGGTTGATAGGCCACTTTGCCTCTGCAGGAGACCAGAGCCCCTGCGCTGTCCTTCCCAAGCAGTGGGCTCCCCAGCCCGTCAAAGAGGCGTCCGTCGTGACGACAATCCACTCCGGGGTCACAAGAGGCATCCCTGCAGACAACTTGTCTGTCTTCAGCCACCAGCTCAGCACCTTGCGCACTGCTGGGTCCAAGGGAAGGCGCACAGCATAATCCTCCGACACCGGAGTCCAGCGCTGCAGCAGAGAGTGTTGTAGTGGTCTCATATGAGCCCTGGCCCAGGGCACTACTTCCATCGTGGCCGTCATAGAGCCCAACAGCTGCACATAGTCCCAAGCCCGAAGCGGAGAGGCTACTAGGAACTGGTCCACCTGAGCCTGAAGTTTGACAATCCGATTGTCCGGCAGGAACACTCTGCCCACTTGGGTGTCGAATCGAACTCCCAGATACTCCAGGGACTGAGTCGGGCGCAGCTGGCTTTTCTCTCAGTTGATGATCCACCCCAGGGAGCTCAAAAGAGCAATCACCCGGTCCACAGCTTTGCCGCACTCTGCATAAGAGGGGGCTCGGATCAACCAGTCGTCCAGATAAGGATGGACTTGTACTCCTTCCTTTCGCAGGAAGGCCGCGATGACCACCATTACTTTGGAGAAGGTCCGCGAAGCAGTAGCCAACCCGAACGGGAGGGCTCTGCCCTGGAAGTGTCGGCCCAGGACTGCAAAACGCAGAAAGCGTTGATGAGGAGGCCAGATGGGAATATGCAAGTACGCTTCCTTGATGTCCAAGGATGCCAGGAACTCCCCTGCCTTCACTGCCGCTATAACAGAGCGGAGAGTCTCCATGCGAAAGTGCCGAACTTTCAAGGCCTGATTGACCCCTTTGAGGTCGAGGATAGGCTGTACAGAACCTCCTTTCTTTGGTACCACAAAGTAAATGGAGTAACGTCCCTTGCCAAGCTGATTTTCTGGCACCGGAACGACCGCACCCAGGCGGATCAGATTGTCCAAGGTCTGCTGCACTGCCACAGCTTTGACCGGAGACTTGCAGGGAGAGAGTACAAACCCGTCTCTTAAGGGTCGGCAGAACTCTAGCTTGTATCCGTCTCTGATGACTTCCAGCACCCAAGCGTCTGAAGTTACCCTGGTCCACTCGCCCAGAAACGAGGACAGGCGTCCTCCAATCTGCACTGGGCCATGGACCAGGACCCCGTCATTGGGTACGAGACCCTGGGGGAGGACCGGAGGGCGCACCTCCGGGACGGCGGTCTCTGCAAAAGGAATGCTGCTTGGGGGAGAAATTCCTCTTGAAGGAAGAGGGGGCAGAGGAGCCCGACTTGCCCGGGCGGTACCGACGGGCTTCCTGAAACCGTCCTCTGGAGATACCGGGGCGAGCACTGGCCCGAGCCCTGACCTCTGGTAACCTCTTGCCCTTAGACGTGCCGAGATCGGTCACAATTTTGTCCAGCTCGACCCCAAAGAGCAGCTTGCCTTTAAAAGGCAACTTAGCCAGGCGGGACTTAGAGGCGTGGTCAGCAGACCAATGTTTCAGCCAAAGCCACCGCCGCGCAGAGACTGTCTGAGCCATACCTTTAGCCGAGGCTCTCAAGACATCATACAGTAAGTCTGCCAAATAAGCCAAGCCCGATTCCAGGGCCGGCCAATCAGCCCTCAAGGAAGGATCCGAGGGGGAAGCCCGCTGCACAATCGTGAGGCACGCCCTGGCCACATAGGAGCCGCAAACTGAGGCCTGCAAAATTAAGGCAGCCGCCTCGAAGGACGACCTTAAGGCCGCCTCCAATCTTCTGTCTTGGGCGTCCTTTAGGGCCGTGCCACCTTCCACCGGCAACGCCGTTTTCTTAGTCACCGCAGTGATTAAAGAATCCACGGTAGGCCAAAGAAAGGCCTCCTGTTCACTTTCAGGCAAAGGATAGAGGCGGGACATAGCCCTAGCCACTTTGAGGCTCGCTTCCGGGACATCCCATTGAGCCGAAATTAAGGTGTGCATGGCATCATGCACGTGGAAGGTTCTAGGCGGGCGCTTCGTCCCCAGCATAATGGCGGAGCCAACAGGGGCTGAGGGAGAGACGTCCTGTGGAGAGAAAATCTTCAAAATGCTCATGGCCTGCACTAACAGGTTGGGCAAATCCTCTGAGCGAAAGATCCGCGCTGCAGAGGGGTCATCTGCTCCATCCGAGCGGGAATCCGTCTCCTCCAAGGAATCCCCCAAAGGACCGTTGGGAAAACTCAGATACGCTGCCCTCATCTACATCAGAGGAAACAGAGTCCCCTAAGGCCTGGGAATCCACCCGAGGGCGTTTACCTCCGGGGGCCTCAACCCCTTTATCGGACAAGGGAGAAGGGGCAGCGTTTTGCATAAGGAAGGCCTGATGCAGCAGCAAAATAAACTCGGGGGAGAAACCCCCCAGACTGTGCACTTCAGCAGCCTGGGCCACAGCCCTAGACGCACCCTCAACCGGCGCTCGCAAGAGCGGGGGAGAAACATGCTGCACATCCAAGATGGCGTCCGGCGCGATACTCCGTGAAGGAGCCGTGCGGGAAGAACGGCGCTTAACTTTAGCCGCTTTTTTGCCGTCGCCCAAATCAAGGGCGGCCATGGCATTAACGTCTCCCAGCTCAAGGGCGGCCCAAGAAGAAGCCGTCCGAGCAGAGTGGCCGGCCAAGATGGCGGAGGCGAGCAGCGGGAGATGGGCGTTTATGGCGGGAAAAACCGCCGCACCGGAGGAAGACCCGGGACACTGACCGGCCTCCGAACTGACACCCAACAAGGGCGAATCAGACTTTAAGACCCCCGCATCCCCGCTAGAAGCGCACACGCGGTCCGGGGAGCGATTCTTTGCGCCCTCGCCCTCCGACGCCATAGGCCACGTGGAGATCGATCGGGGAACCCCCTGCCCGCTATAAAAAGGTAAAAATTACCTGCTTCTCGCTCCGAGCTGTAACGACCTGGTGTCCCAGTGAGTAGCTGCAATAAACGTTTAAATAAACGTCGAAATAAACGCCTTTAAGGACGTCCAAAATTTTTTTTTTTTTTTTTTTAACGGAGCCAGCGGGAGGGGGGAGAAAAGGAGGGACCTGGCGCCACCAGGTTTGCACTTGCTCAAGAAGAGCCCTCAACCCCAGGTACTCAACAAAACCTAAAAATTAGGCTTGGAGACCTAGCCAGAGCTGCTGCTGTGTGTGACCACCACCTGCTGAGATAGAGAACATACTGAGGAGTTTCCGGCAGCACATGACCACATATAGGGAGGCAAAAGGATTGCTCTCTATCTCCACCTGCTGGTAGATGGACACAACCCACCAGTCTAGGGATTGATCAGCATGATGATATGGAAGCTATGTAATAAATGTTCCACTTTAATCCAATAGCACCAAGTTATTATCTGCTATTCATTGATGTCAGAGTTGCAGAAAGGCTCTGCAGAACTGCATCCCATTCTATGGCTTGTGGATAATATAGATAGTGTCTCGCCCCTCACAGCAGGTAACCTATTGCCCAAGAATTCACTTCCCTGACACCAGTGCTAAGAACTCAGGCTATCAGTCTCTCCTCACTAATTCCATTACTAACCTGCAGGTCTTCTTGTTAGTTTCAAGCAGTCTGCATGGTACACCTTAGGGCAGCCTGGTTTCTTACAGGAAACAAGCTGTCCCCCATCTCCACAACTGAAACACTCATCTTCTCGCTCTTTTACTGCCTCTATTGCTGACTTGCGCTTCACAATCACTTTCTTTTTCTTGCTCTTGTCCTCAGTTGAACAGGGCTGGCTCTGTAAAAAAACATTGTCACAACTCATCACCTTTAAATCTCATTTTTCCACTACCAGATATGTCTAGAGGAGCACACAGGATAAAAACAAGAACCCCTCACCAGAGCCAGATAAATCCAATGCGATGCACACACACACGGAAACACAAGCAGCAAGACAGCCTGAAAGGTTCCTACCTTGGGGCGTACGCCTAGAAAACCACTGCAGTTCGGTGCGCCACACTTACAAACAGTCTTTCCATTCCCTAAACATTCCAGGTTGTAGTTGAAGGTCAGTTCAGTGCCTAGAAGGGAAAGAGATTAAAAAAACAACTTGCTATCAATAGCAACTAGAGCAAAAACCCCAAAATGCAGAACACGTAAGTACATAACTACACTGGGACAGAGAAAAGGTACATGAAGCCCAGCATCCTGTTTCCAACAGTGGCCAATCCAGGTCACAAATACCTGGCAAGACATTGTCTCCCAGCCTCTCTACCCATGGGTGTTCTCTAGCATGCTTCTTGATCATTGCGGCTTACAGACCTATATTACAAAGTACACATGCTTCCAGAAACTGATTTGCTTTGAGATTTTCAAAACGCAGCAAAGATCAGGCCCAAGTTAACCAACATAATTCTACAAAGCACAATAAAAGCCAACATTTTGCATCAGTTGCTTGCTAGAACAATATACAACCTCTATCATCTGACATTTACAACCCTTCCCCACAGCCTTGTTTAGGTATATAAAGGAAAGCTTGATATATACTCCAGGTACATCTATGCACTGCACCTTACCAGCCTTGATGTCACACAATGCAAAGAGGCCAACACGAGTATCCCCATTCACAGACCATTTCTGCGTCTCACAGTTTGGTTGGCAGCAGTGATTCATAAAACGAGCGTAATTTCCTTTCGGGCCTGCATCAATGATCCGATCCTAAGACCAAAGGGAATCCACGCAAACATGAGCTGCCAATGTTCCTTACTGGATCATGTTAAGATAATATTGAGTAGCTAAATCTCTGTGAGGACTGTACAAAGGGCCAGGAGGTAGCTGGTATTTATACTTATATGCGCACAAGCCTCTCAAACCCACTGTTCTCCACTGTAAGGCCCGGAAGCTAGTGATGCCCCAATCAAAACTAAGTGTGGCTCTCCCCCAAACCTTTTCTGGAGGCATGCAATTAGTGCTGTTCTGACACTCCTCAGCTCTCAGTGAATTTGAAAAGTTCAGTGCCCAAACTTGAATGCCATTCTTGCAAAATTTTCAGTGATGCAGGAGTTGTGGCACTGTGTGGTTCAGGCTCTCTGAGGGTCACCCAATGACATAGTGCAGAAATTCAGGCACCACATGGTTCAGACTCACTGAGAAAGTCACATAATGCTAGAAAACAACAAAGCAGTTGTTCCAGAACTGCACCTTCAGCAAGCATCCACAAACTAGGGGCAGCCAGCTTGGAGAGGAAAGGGATGGAGCCTGGATGGTGAAGACTGTTGGGAAAGTCAGGTGAGGATTAAGTCTGGCTGTGATCAAGGAGCTGGGCTTTGGCAGAAGGAGAGAAAGAGTGGTGGGAGATGTAGTGGGATCTGGTGAAAAACCAAATACAATAAGAGAAAAAATCCAAAGTCTTCTGGATTTCAGAAAACATTGGTTTTATTTGGAAGTGTTTACGAGCAAGGTAATCAAATACTGGTTTGATTATCTTGCTTGTAAAAACTCTCCTACAAAAATGAGCTATAAAAATTAGTTTTAAAACAAACAAAATATTCTGGCATGTTTTTATTTTTTTTTTCAGTTTTATACCCCACCTAAAACTAAGCAGAGTGATGAACTAACTAATTGCTCACAGCTACTTCCAGGTTCTCTTTTTTTTTTTTTTTTTAATGAACACTTGCTCACTAGCACAAATGTGAGCTGGACCAGTGGTTCATGGCTCTAGAGCTGCATGTTGCCAGGCAGGAAACCTGGGATCAATCTGAAGCCCAGCATCTGACAAGTGGGACTGACAAGGGCTAAAAAGCAATACCTAGGCCCTCATGATCAAAAGCAAACTCCGGCACTAGAGGCTGTTAACGCCATACTAGCACTGTAGTTTGCTGCCAACCCATGATCAGAGTCTTTAAGTGCGTGAAACAACGCACTCGAGGGCTCGTAGCGCAAGTAGCATGCTAAACAGGGCTCTTAGCGCAAGTAGCCTGCAAATGCATGCTAATCAGCGCTTAACGTATTCATCCCCAATGATCAGCGTCCAGCGCGCCAAAGATTGGGTTGCTGGCCGCGGCAAACTCAACGCCAGCTCCAAGCTGGCGTTAGGGTTTGCCAATCATTGGGGAGGAATGGTGAGCCCTGTCCAGCATGCAGTTGCATGCTGGCAGGCCCCCGTTCGCCCCCCCCAAAGCAAACGTGAACAGGGCACTGGAGGTCCGGTGGACCTCCGTTCCCCCCGACGATCTCACCCCCCCCCCCCATATTCAGGGAGGGCTGGAGATCCGGTGGGTCTCCAGCCCCCCCAACCCCCAGAAAATGTCAAGTGGCTGCCGCCAGCCAAACCCACCCAGTGATTGGGGGGGGGGGTGGGGGGGGCTGGAGGGCCGGTGGACCTCCAGCCCACCCCAACTCCCCCCCCCCCCCAGCATTGTCCTTCCAATCCCTGGTGGTCCATGAGGATAAGTAGAAGTAGTACTAATAGTAGTAGTGACAACCCCCCTCCCGGCCCCCCTACCTTTAGTTGGAGGAGGGACGCAGCCTGCCTCCCTCCTCTTCCAGTTGCCGCCGCCGCAAAATAGCTGCGCCGTGTCCTGCCATTTGCATCCTGGGATGCGCTGGGCGGGGCTACAGACCATGTAAGGGAGCGATTCCCTTACATGGTCTGTAGCCCCGCCCAGCGCATCCCAGGATGCAATGGGCAGGACAGGGCACCGCCATTTTGCAGCGGCATCGACGAAGAGGAGGGAGGCAGGCTGTGTCCCCTCCTCCAACTAAAGGTAGGGGGTAGTCACTACTACTATTAGTACTACTTCTATTTATTCTCACGGACCACCAGGGATTGGAAGGACAAAGCTGGGGGGGAGTTGGGGTGGGCTGGAGGTCCACCAGACCTCCAGCCCCCCCCCCCCCCCCCCCCATCGCTGGGTGGGAGAGGGTTTGGCCAGTGGCGGCCACTTGACATTTTCTGGGGGTTTGGGGGGGCTGGAGACCCACCGGACCTCCAGCCCCCGTTGTTTGGGCCTCGGGGCAGGGTGTTTGACAGGTTTGGGCTTTTGACAGCCCAGACCTATCAAACAAGTGCGGGAGGATTGTGCTGAGCACATGCTCGGCACAATTCGCCCGCACTTTTACATGATAATCAAAGATAATTGTGCTGCTTAAATTTGCATGCATTATTTTTGATCATCCGTGCGGTAAAGCCCAGCGCTGTTCCAGCGCTATTTTTAGAGCGCTGTTTGGAACAGCGCGGGGCTTTTGATCATGAGGACCTAGTGGCTGGTCCAAGGGCATGCCTGTACCAGCTTCTGGAAAGAGCATCGTACATATAGCCTTTGCACAAGGACACCTGATGTATTGAGGGAAGTTGGATGGGGTGGAGGTTATAAAAATAGAAAATCCCTGGGTAGCTGCAATAGCCAAATAAAAGCTGGTTCCAACAGAACCGGAAGCCCAAAGGAGCAGGAGAAAATTGAATAGCAAAGCAAAAAGCAGCTGTGTTGTGTCATGGGTTTAATCACTACTGTGTTTCAGGAGAGTTGAAAACTGAAGTAGAAGATGCAACTTGCACTTTGTATTCCCTTCAATTCAATGCAGTTCAAAAGGTTTTCACCAAATAAATAATGGGCCACTTTACTGCAGTTGAGTTCTCATCTGTAGTCATCTGACTGCTAGCTCATTAGATTACTCTGTATTTCATGCATAAAATGTTCCCTAAAAATATTAGTTACAGTTAATAAAAGACCAACAATTCAGGTCAATAAATTAACCTTTCATAACAAAGTAATTCAGCTTTATTATGCTATACTTAGACAAATGAAAAATCAGCATGTATTCTGCTTGCTAAGAAGGGCCAAGTATAGCGGGTTTACCTTATCCAAAGTTAGCATGTAGAAATTGGTGATATCATTTTCTTGGGCATGCCGAATTCTGGCCCGACACTCTTCCTCATCTATTAACTCTCCCACGTATTCATTCACAAACTCACCCTGCAGCGCAAAAGGATACACTATACAATGCTTTATATTGGAGAAAGGGCACATAATTCAAAAATTCTCTTCTCAAGCACAAAATGAATCATTAATTTGACATACAGCTGGTGTCTACTTCAAGCAATAATTGCACATACACTTGCATCTTTGGCAATAATATAATTTAAGTTACATATGATTACTAATTCACTTGTGGAAAAGGAAAAATTAGGTCTTACCTGCTAATTTTCTTTCCTTTAGTCCCACCAGACCAGTCCAGAACTCACAGGTGTCATTGTCCATTGACCAGCAGGTAGACAGAGAAATAAATATTGTTATGTGCCCTATAAGGACCTTGTGCAGCTCCAGTATTTTGTTACCAAAGCAGCAGAAACCTTCAAGGCTTTAGAGATTACAAAACTTTTCTTCTTTCTTAAGTCTTTGATAAACCAAGTAATCAACAGCAGGAAACTCTGTAGAAATTGACTAACAAGAAGAACTTGAACTGTGAGCACAGAAAACCAACTGTAGAAAAAGACAAATGGAAAATTCATGTATGCTGAATCACAGCAGGAATTTGGACTGGTCTGGTAGGACTAAAGGAAAGAAAATTAGAAGGTCAGACCTAATTTATCCTTCCTGTGTCCTCACCAAGCCATTCCAGAACTTGCAGGATGTAACAACGCAGTCCTCAAAATGGGAGGGAGTCAAACGCCTGCTTCAATTACTGAAGCTCCGAAGGAGGCTTCCTCCTTTGGCACAACATCCAATCTGTAATGCTTGGAAAAAGTATGAACAGAGTAGTAGTGTTGCTGCCCTACAATTATCTACTGGAGAAATTGCACTGAGTTCTGCCCAAGAAGTTGCCACACTATAGTGAAATGCACTTTCAGCACCAAAGGTGGCTGTTTGCTCACAAGAAGATATGCTGAAGAAATAATTTTTTTCAGCCAGCGAGCGATCGTAGCTTTAGAGGTTGCTTTACTTGTTTTAGAATATCCAAAAAGGATAAACAATCTGTCAGACCTATGGAAATCATAGTCACTTCTAAATATCTTATTAAAACTCTACAACAATCTCCAGGAACCAAAGTGCCACAATCTTCCCTTCAAGGGAAGGAAGGATTATAGACTGATTCAAATGAATCGAAGAAACCAGTTTTGGGAGAAAAGAGGGAACCATGCATATAGAAACACCTGCTTCCATAAAGCGGAGAAATAGATCCCTAAAGGAAACAGCCTGAAGCTCAGAAACTCTTCTAGCTGAAGAAGTGGCCATCAAAAATATTGTTTATAAAGTGAGGTCTTTGATGATAATTTTTTTCAGAGGCTCAAATGTTTTTTACTGTAACAATCTGAGAGCTAGATTAAGATTCCATTCAGCACATAGTGCACGGAGGACATAAACAGTTGACTCCTTTCAAAAAGTAAACCATAACAGGATAGGTAACCAAAGAGTTTTCCAAACACCAGCTAAAGCTGCAAGCCCTTCATAAACCAAGAAATAAACCCTTCTTAAGACCATCCTGAAGAAAGGTCAGAACATGGAAAAATGAAAAGGCAAAAAAGCAATCTTTCTGAATGAACACCAGTCTCTAAAAGTTCTCCATATACTTGTATATGCTAATGAAGTAGATCGCTTTCTACCCTGCAGTAGGGTGGTAATGACTTCCTCCAAGTAACCTTTAAATCTTAATCTTGAGCTTTCAAGAGGCAAGCTGTAAGACCAAAGGAGATAGAGTTTCCATGAGAATAACAGCCCCTGGGCTGAGGGAGACTAAGACTTGATCTACCTGGAGACGAACCAGGGCTGCATACCAAGGCCTTCTTGTCCAACCTGGAGTTACTAAAAATCAGATCCAGATGGGATGAAAATTTCAGATTATGAGCCAACTAAGGAGAGAGGAAATACCTGTATATAATATATATAAACAACTTTCATTGTACCACAGAAAGGTGGTATATCAAATGCATTACTATTCATAAGATTCAGACCAATACTGGCCATGGAGAGAACACACAGTGAAGGTTGTCCCATGGCTACAGCTGAAACAAGGTATCCAAGGTCCTCTGTGCTGAATTCCTCTCGACTGAAAAAATGGGACACCTTAAAGCAGATGGCCCTTGAGGGTATATTCCCATGCTGGCTTAGCAAGATGCCAATATAATCTCAGTAACTGAATTACCTCGTTAGCTTTTTTGCTTGGTTTGCTATGTCGGCAGTATTCTGTGACTTTGATATAAGAAGGCTCTGTCATGCTCAAGTGTCTGATTATACGACTCCTGAAGCAGGCGGTCATCCGCCGAAACACAGTTCTGCGTCCAGTCCCTTATCTGAACTTTTTTCCAATAAATTTTGAGATTGCCACTTTCCTTTGGAACTCTTCTTTCTTGGATGACCATTGTCTAATCCCTACTTTGTTATTTGGCTTTGAGGATATATGCCAAAAAAATCACTTCCATAATACAATGTGTAACGGTGGCCTTTGATGCTACTGCACTCTTTTTATTGCCCAACAGTCCGCCTGACCTTCAAAAGCCCTCACCCACTTCCCAGTACTGCAATAAAGCCTGCAGCATATCTAGAAAACAGAAGACCAAAAACCTTTTCTGTAAGAAGGGACTTTACAGACTGACACACTGGCTTCAATAAAATGCAGAAAAGGATCTCTTCAGAATGCCTTTGGCTCCAAAGTCCACCTTACCAGGGTAACAGCCACTAGAAATACCATCTTCAATGTAAGGTCCTTAAAGGTTGCCTTTTTCAATGGTTCAGAGTGTCAGACCTAAAAATTGGAGACTAAACTGAAGTTGCACTACAGGCAAGAGAGCAGCACTGGAGTCTAAAAATGTGTGACCCCTTTTAGAAAACGAACCACATCCAGGTAAGAGGCTAAAGGCACCTTCTCCATGTGATCCCTACAGCATGCCAAGGCTGCTACCTGCACCTTCAAAGAACCTACTGCTAAACCTTTCTTGTATCCCTCCTGCAAAAAGGAAAGAATCTGCACCACCAAAGCTCAAATAAGAGAGGCAGTCCTCACTGAAAACCAAGCCTCAAAGACCCTCCAAACTCTAGCATACGCCACAGAGACTTTTTTTTCTCTGCCTACAGTAAAGTAGTAATTACATTCTCTGAGTAATCTCTCCATCTCAACTGTACCCTTTTTTTTTTAATTTATAGAAGTCTTTATTGAGCATTAAGAACATAATACAGAACATTGTTAACACAGCTCATAACATCATAATCCAAGTGAGCCAAACACCAGTGTGAATAATTTCAAAGGGTACCTATAGTGTCATTGGTCCCACCATAACCACAATATGTACTTCATGTTTTTATACAATTGTTTTTTTATTACCCTCCCCTCCCTTCCCTCCTAAACTCCCCCCAACAAAACCCCACCTCCCCTCCCCCTGTCTCAGACCAAACATCTACTATCCCGAACTTGCATTCAGAAAAGGCAGCCACACTTTCTCCCATTTGGGCAACATTCTTCTTTTCACAGCCGTCAATCTCTCCATCTCACATATATATCTGACTTTCGTGATCCAATCTGTCAGCGAGGGAACCTTCGGGACCTTCCAATGCCTTGCCAGGTTAGTCCGGGCAGCCTGCAGAGCTCCCCGCACCAGCAACCATTGACTCAACCTTAGTCCCACAGGCCGCTTTCCTAGCACAAAGACCAGGGGATGCCACTGCACAGGCCTTCCTATCCATTTTTGGAGCCTAGACTGAACCCCCCTCCAGTACGCTTGTGCCTTACGGCAGGACCACCATATATGACCCATATTTCCCACTCCCCCACACTGCCTCCAACATGATTTCGTCACTGATGGGTACATGTGGTGCAGCCTTACTGGCGTGAGATACCACCTGTAGAAAACCTTTAATGTGTTCTCCTGTAAAGCCACCGATCTTGCAGATTTCATTAAGCTACCCTCCAGTTGCACCCAGGCCTCGTCTGGCAAAGTGAAATTCAACTCCTGTTCCCACCTCCTCCTATGTATAAGGGAGGGTTTGTGGCAATCTGACAAGTGGGTATAAAGAGAAGATATCAATCCATGTGTGGTCTTAAAGTCCACACATATAACCTTCAGGGGATGTGCTTCCATCTTCGTACATCCTACGTAAGTGGGTCCCTGTAAGTAGTGTAGGGCCTGTAAATATGCATAATGGTCCTCCGACCTAAGTCTATAGTCTTCAACCAGGTTCTCAAAGGATGTCACTTTGTTTCCTAGATGCAGCTGTCCCCACATGTCTAGTCCATTTTTAGCCCATCTGTGAAAAATCGTGTCCCCCACCCCTGGGGGGAACCCAGGGTTGTCCGCTATTGGCGCCAGGCCACAGGTACAGGGCTGGTGCTCGCCAAACATATGGTCCCAGTAATAGAATGTAGCCTGTACTGTAGGTGGGAATTTGTCTACCTGACCTCTATGCCGTGCCGGCATCCACATTAAATGCCCTAACTTACGGGAACCAACCAGGGATTGCTCCAAATGGACCCAGAGTTTATGCTCATCTGCTCTAAACCACTCCACCGCCGCCCATGTCTGCTTAGCACAATAATACCAAAAGAGGTTAGGGACTCCCAGGCCCCCCTTCTTTCTACTCTTATAGAGAAGTGCTCTGGGGAGCCTCGGTCTTTTCTGGTTCCAAATGAACCTATTTATGCTATCTTGAAGACCGGACAAAAAAGCCCTGGACATACGCATAGGAATTACTTGAAATAGGTACAGTAAACGTGGCAATACGTTCATTTTTATTGTGGCGATACGCCCTAACCAGGACAGTCCCGTAGACATCCAGCGGTCCAAGTCTCTTAATATTTCTTTTTTAAGTCCCAGGTAGTTAACTTCAAACAGTTCAGGCAAATGTTTTGGAATTTGCACCCCTAGATACCTTATTTCCCTTTCTGCCCACTTAAAAGCAAAGGATGTCTTCAAAGCATCCGACACCCTCAGCTGAAGGCCTACAGTCATACCAATCGATTTGCTAGCATTGAGCTTGTAACCTGAAATCCTAGAATACCCCTCGATTTCCCTCATCAAACTGGGAAGTGATACCACTGGCTTTGTCATATACAGGAGAACATCATCAGCAAATAATGCAATCTTGTGTTCCTGGGCCCCTACCCGTACTCCAGAGATATCCTCGTTCTCGCGTATTGCCACCGCCAATGGCTCCATTGCCAGAGCAAACAACAAGGGAGACAGAGGACACCCCTGTCTAGTTCCTCTTCCCAGCCTAAAGGCCCCTGAGTTTCCCCCATTAATTCTCACACAGGCTTGTGGGGCCGAATAAAGAGCCCGGATCCAGGACCTATAGAAATTCCCAATCCCCACTCGCTGTAACACTTTGTCTAGATACCCCCAGTGGACCCTGTCAAATGCCTTCTCTGCATCTAATCCTAGTAGCACTATCGGAATGGCCTTTACTTTTGCACGGTATATTAAATTCAACGTTCTACGTATATTATCCATCGCCTGCCTCTTAGCTACAAATCCAACTTGGTCCGGATGTATTAGAGTGGGAAGCACCTCCCCCAGACGGTTGGCGAGTACCTTTGCCAATATCTTAACATTGCCGTTAAGTATCGAAATGGGTCGATAGGAAGCACATTCTGTCTTATCCTTGCCTGGTTTTGGGATTACCGCCACCTAAGCCTCCATCATCTGGGGGGCAACCTGTCACCTTCCCGCACTGAGTTGATAACCATTGCTAAGTACGGTGCCAGTACCCCCCCAAAGGTCTTAAAAAATTCGTTTGTGTACCCATCTAAACCCGGAGCCTTGCCATTCGGCAGTGACTTGATTACTTGAAGTACTTCATCTACTTGCACCGGGGCTTCCAACTCCCTCTTTTTCTGCTCTGAGAGCACCGGCATGCCTCTGTCAATCAGATATTTATCTATGTCCCCGGTCTGTACAGCAGCATCCTCCCTGTATAGCGATTCATAATACTGGGCAAATCTGTCCCTGATCTGGGCCGAGGAGTGCAATAGGGACCCTTTGTCATCTTTCACTTTCAAAATTTGCCGGTCAGCCCTCATCTTTCGCAGTTTGTTAGCCAATAACCTGCCCGGCTTCTTTGTACTTTCATAAGGTAAAATTATGTATAATCATACCTGATAATTTTCTTTCCATTAATCATAGCTGATCAATCCATAGACTGGTGGGTTGTGTCCATCTACCAGCAGGTGGAGATAGAGAGCAAACTTTTGCCTCCCTATATGTGGTCATGTGCTGCCGGAAACTCCTCAGTATGTCGATATCAAAGCTCCATCCGCAGGACTCAGCACTTAGAGAATTACACCCACGAAGGGACACTCTGCCCAGCTCACCACCGCCGAAACGGGGGAGGGGAATTAACCCAGCTCATCCCCACACAAGTGGGGGAGGGGAATCCGTCCAGCTCATCCCCGCGGAGCGGGGGAGGGACACCACACCCGCCGATGCGGGGGGATCTGGCTTATCCTGCAACCGCAACCGCGGGAGGAGCTGACTGACCCTAACACCGCCAAAGCGGGAGGGGTACAAAGCTGCCCTACAGCCGCACGAAGCGGGAGGGAGTGCCGGCAGAATTTATGTCTCAATCCAGCCCCGTAAAACGGAGGGGAGAGGAATGCAGCAGCTCACTGTAACACAAACTCGTCTCAACTCTTGAAGAGTCCAAGTGAAAGAACTTGAACACGAAGTCTTTCTGAAATAACTGAAGACTAAACTTGAACCTGAAATGCAACCAGAATAAAAACAGAACAGATATCTGGGAGGGGCTATGGATTGATCAGCTATGATTAATGGAAAGAAAATTATCAGGTATGATTATACATAATTTTACCTTCCATATCATCAAGCTGATCAATCCATAGACTGGTGGGATGTACCGAAGCAGTACTCACCCAGGGCGGGACATTGAAATCCCTGACCTCAACACTGAAGCTCCAAACCGGGCCTCCGCCCGTGCAGCCACAGTCAAACGGTAATGCTTGGAGAATGTATGAGCCGAAGCCCAAGTTGCCGCCTTGCATATCTCTTCCAAGGAGACGGATCCGGCCTCTGCCATCGAGGCCGCCTGAGCTCTCGTGGAGTGAGCCTTCAGCTGGATAGGCGGCACCTTCCCCGCGGCCACATAAGCCGCTGCAATGACTTCCTTGACCCATCTTGCCACTGTAGGCTTAGCAGCCTGCAGACCCTTACGAGGACCTGCAAACAGGACAAACAGATGATCCGACTTCCGGAAATCATTGGTCACTTCCAAGTATCTGATGATGACTCGTCTCACATCCAGATATTTAAGAGCAGAGTACTCCTCTGGGTAGTCCTCCCTACGAAAGGAAGGGAGACAGAGCTGCTGATTCACATGGAAGCGAGAAACAATCTTGGGCAGGAAGGAAGGCACTGTGCGAATAGTCACTCCTGCCTCAGTGAACTGCAGAAAAGGCTCTCGACATGAGAGCGCCTGGAGCTCGGAAACTCTTCTGGCTGAAGTGATAGCCACCAAAAAGACTGCTTTCAACGTCAGGTCTTTCAGAGATGCCCTCGACAAGGGTTCAAAAGGCGGCTTCTGCAATGCTCTTAGCACCAGGTTGAGATTCCACGCAGGCACCACTGAGTGCAGAGGAGGGCGCAGGTGATTAACTCCCTTGAGAAAGCGCACCACATCTGGCTGTGAAGCCAGGGAAGCACCCTTCAGGCGGCCCCTGAAGCAAGCCAGAGCCGCTACCTGGACTTTAAGGGAACTGAGCGACAGGCCTTTCTCCAGACCTTCTTGCAGGAACGCCAACACTGAAGAAATTGGAGCAGTGAAGGGAGAAAGTGAGCCTGCTTCACACCATGCTGCAAAGATACGCCAAACCCTGGCGTAAGCAGTAGAAGTAGAGCGCTTCCTCGCTCTCAGCATAGTGGCGATGACCTTGTCTGAGAAGCCCTTCTTCCTCAGACGCTGCCGCTCAATAGCCAGGCCATAAGACCAAAGGGAGAGGGATCCTCCATCACCACGGGACCCTGATGTAACAGGCCCTGCTCCACTGACAGCCGCAGAGGATCGTCGACTGAGAGCCTGATCAAGTCCGCATATCAGGGACGTCTGGGCCAATCCGGACCCACCAGGATTACCCTGCCGGGATGCTTTGCCACCCGGTCTAGCACCCTGCCCAACATGGGCCAGGGCGGGAACACATAGAGGAGCTCTTGTGTCGGCCACTGTTGGAGAAGAGCATCTACTCCCAGGGATCGAGGGTCCCGTCCTCTGCTGAAAAAGCGCGGCACTTGGCAATTGGCCGATGACGCCATCAGATCTAGGCTCGGCTGGCCCCAGCGCTTCGTGATGTCCAAGAACGCCTGAGCAGATAGTTGCCACTCTCCGGGCTCCAAGGTATGGCGACTGAGAAAGTCCGCCTTGACATTCATGACTCCGGCAATGTGGGCCGCTGAAAGCTGCTCCAGGTTCGCTTCCGCCCACTGGCAAAGACTCATAGCCTCCTTGGCTAGAGGGGCGCTCTTGGTACCTCCCTGGCGGTTGATATAGGCCACAGCCGTGGCATTGTCCGACAGGACCCGTACAGGCTACAACACCAGTACCGGGATGAACTCCAATAACACCAACCGAATGGCTCTGAGTTCCAGGAGGTTGATAGACCACTTGCCTCTGCAGGAGACTAGAGCCCCTGCGCTGTCCTTCCCAAGCAGTGGGCTCCCCAGCCCATCAAAGAGGCGTCTGTCGTGACGACAATCCACTCCGGGGTCACCAGAGGCAATCCTGCAGACAACTTGTCTGTCTGCGTCCACCAGCTCAGCGCCTTGCGCACTGCTGGGTCCACGGGAAGGCGCACAGCATAATCCTCCGACATCGGAGTCCAGCGCAGCAGCAGAGATAGCTGTAGTGGTCTCATATGAGCCCTGGCCCAGGGCACCACTTCCATCGTGGCCGTCATAGAGCCCAACAGCTGCACGTAGTCCCAAGCCCGAATAGGAGAGGCTACTAGGAACTAGTCCACCTGAGCCTGAAGCTTGACAATCCGATTGTCTGGCAGGAACACTCTGCCCACTTGGGTGTCGAATCGAACTCCCAGATACTCCAGGGACTGAGTCGGGCGCAGCTGGCTCTTCTTCCAGTTGATGATCCATCCCAGGGAGCTCACAAGAGCAACTACCCGGTCCATAGCTTTGCCGCACTCTGCATAAGAGGGGGCTCGGATCAACCAGTCGTCCAGATAAGGATGGACTTGTACTCCTTCCTTTAGCAGGAAGGCCGCTATGACCCCCATTACTTTGGAAAAGGTCCGCGGAGCAGTAGCCAACCCGAAAGGGAGGGCTCTGAACTGGAAGTGTCGTCTCAGGACTGTAAAACGCAGAAAGCGTTGGAGAGGAGGCCAGAGGGGAATATGCAGGTACGCTTCCTTGATGTCCAAGGAAGCCAAGAACTCTCCTGCCTTCACTGCCGCTATAACAGAGCGGAGAGTCTCCATGCGAAAGTGCCTCACTTTCCAGGCCCGATTGACCCCTTTGAGGTCGAGGATAGGCCGGACAGAACCTCCTTTCTTTGGAACCACAAAGTAAATGGAGTAACGTCCCTTGCCAATCTGATTTTTTGGCACCGGAACGACCGCACCCAGGCGGATCAGGTTGTCCAAGGTCTGCTGCACTGCCACAGCTTGACCGCAGACTTGCAGGGAGAGAGTACAAACCCGTCTCTTAAGGGTTGGCAGAACTCTAGCTTGTAGCCGTCTCTGATGACTTCCAGCACCCACGCGTCTGAAGTTATAGTGGTCCACTCGCCCAGAAACGAGGACAGCCGTCCTCCAATCTGCACTGGGGCGTGGACCAAGGCCCCGTCATTGGGTACGAGACCCTGGGGGAGGACCGGAGGGAGCACTTCCGGGACGGCGGTCTCTGCGAAAGGAATGCTGCTTGGGGGAGAAATTCCTCTTGAAGGAAGAGGGGGCAGAGGAACCCGACTTGCCCGGGCGGTACCGACGGGCTTCCACAACCGTCCTCTGGAGGTACCGGGACGAGTACTAGCCCGAGCCCTGACCTCTGGTAATTTCTTGCCCTTAGACGTGCCGAGATCGGACACGATTTTGTCCAGCTCGACCCCAAAGAGCAGCTTGCCTTTAAAAGGCAATCTAGCCAGGCGGGATTTAGAGGCGTGGTCAGCAGACCAATGTTTCAGCCAAAGCCACCGCCGCGCAGAGACTGTCTGAGCCATGCCTTTAGCTGAGGCTCTCAAGACATCATACAGCAAGTCTGCCAAATAGGCTAAGCCCGATTCCAGGGCCGGCCAATCAGCCCTCAAGGAAGGATCCGAGGGGGAAGCCCGCTGCACCATAGTCAGGCACGCCCTGGCCACATAGGAGCCGCAAACTGAGGCCTGCAAACTTAAAGCAGCTGCCTCAAAGGACGACAAGGCCGCCTCCAATCTTCTGACTTGGGCGTCCTTTAGGGCCGTGCCACCTTCCACCGGCAACGCCGTTTTCTTAGTCACCGCAGTGATTAAAGAATCCACGGTAGGCCACAGATAGGCCTCACGTTCACTCACAGCCAAAGGATAGAGGCGGGACATAGCCCTAGCCACTTTAAGGCTCGTTTCCGGGACATCCCATTGAGCCGCAATTAAGGTGTGCATGGCATCATGCACGTGGAAGGATCTAGGCGGGCGCTTCGTCCCCAGCATAATGGCAGAGCCAACAGGGGCTGAGGGAGAGACGTCCTCCGGAGAGGAAATCTTCAAAGTGTCCATGGCCTGTAAAAACAGGTTGGGCAAATCCTCTGGGCTAAAAAGCCGCGCTGCAGAGGGGTCATCCGCTCCATCCGAGCGGGGATCTATCTCCTCCAAGGAATCCGCAAAGGACCGTTGGGAGACCTCAGACACGCTGCCCTCATCTACATCGGAGGAGACAAAGTCCTCCAAGGCCTGGAAATCAACCCGAGGGCGTTTACCTCTGGGAACCTCAACCTCTTTATCAGAAGAGGGAGCAGGGGCAGCGTTTTGCATGAGGAAAGCCTGATGCAGCAGCAAAACAAACTTGGGGGAGAAACCCCCCAGACTGTGCACTTCCGCAGCCTGGGCAACAGCCCTAGACGCACTCTCAACCGGCGCTCGCAATAGCGGGGGAGAGACATGCTGCGCATCCAAAATGGCGTCCGGCGCGAAACTCCGCGAAGGAGCCGCGCGGGAAGAACGGCGCTTAACTTTAGCCGCTTGTGCCGTCGCCCAAATTAAGGGCGTTCATGGCATTAATGTCTCCAACCTCAAGGGCGGCCCACGAAGAAGCCGTCCGAGCCGCGTGGCCGGCCAAGATGGCGGAGGCGAGGAGCGGGGGATGGGCGTTTATGGCGGGAAAAAACCGCCACGCCAGAGGAACGACCGGGACATTCATCGGTCACTAAACTGTCACCCATCAAGGGCGAATCAGGTTGTAAAACCCCCGCATCCCCTCTAGAAGCGCTCCAGCGATCCGGGGAGCGACCCTTTGCGCCCTCGCCCTCCGACGCCATATGCCACGAGGAGAAGAATCGGGGAACCCCCTGCCCGCTATAAAAAGGTAAATTACCTGCTTGCCGCTCCGAGCTGTAACGAACTGGTGTCCCAGTGAGTAGCTGCAATGAACGTTTAAAGAAACGTCGAATTAAACGCCTTTAAAGACGTTTAAAATTTTTTTTTTTTTTTTTTTTTTTTAAACGGAGCCAGCGGGAGGGGGGAGAAAAGGAGGGACCTGGCACCACCAGGTTTGCACTTGCTCAAAAGAGCCCTCAACCCCAGGCCTCAACAAAACCTAAGGATTAGGCTTGGAGGCCTAGCCAGAGCTGCTGCTGTGTGTGACCACCACCTGCTGAGATAGAGAACATACTGGGGAGTTTCCGGCAGCACATGACCACATATAGGGAGGCAAAAGTTTGCTCTCTATCTCCACCTGCTGGTAGATGGACACAACCCACCAGTCTATGGATTGATCAGCTTGATGATATGGAATAAATCTGTTTTAAACGGGCATGTACAAACTGCAAACTCTCTTCATGCAATTCAGTCAGTTCCAATCTTACCTCCTGAAGCCTACGGTAGTCCGAGACAGAGCCTGTAACCCTGTATTTACTCTCCAGTACCCCCAGTCTCTCCATACATTGAACCAGACGCGCCTTGTGTGCCTTGGTTCTGCCACTTCCACACTTGATAAAATATCCCCTGGCCACTGCTTTGAAGGCGTCCCACACCACACCCAAAAAGGGGCCCGAGTCTATGTTGATATCAAAATATTCCTTCATAATTGGGACAAAGCCTTCCACAGTGTCTGGATCTTGTAATATGCAATTATTGAGAGACCATCTTCTATCTCGCACCTCCTCCCGAAGGGAGGGGATAACCGCCCAGACAGGTGCATGATCTGAAATTGAAATATGCCCAATAGAATAATCCCCTCCCCCGCTTAGCATAGTCTTTTCAACAAATATATAGTCCAGTCTGGAATAGGACAAGTGCACCTGGGAATAGAAAGTGTAATCTCTCCCTCTCGGGTTCCCCTGTCTCCACCCATCACAAAGTCCCAGTCCATCCACCAAGTTCTTCAGGGCCTGAGAGACTCTATTATCACTTGGAGTCGGAGGCGCTGACCTGTCAAGGCCAGGCTGCATGGTCGCATTAAAATCTCCTGCCACCAGCACCCTACCCCTGGCAAATGACTGCAGATCCTTCTGGAGACGCAGGAAGAAACGTTCCTGCCTCTCGTTGGGGGCATACACACAGGCCAGCGTACATTCCTCCTGCTCCAACATAACGTGTACAAAAAGATAACGTCCCTCCACCTCACGCTTCTCGTGCAGGATTTGGACCTGGAGATCTTTATGAACCATGATGGCCACCCCTCTTTTCCAAGCCCCTTTCACATCTGATGCACAACACACCAAGGGATACAACTTGGAAGGGAGCAGCCCCTCATTCTTCCTACGAAGATGAGTTTCCTGCAAAAAGACCACCGGGGGGTGCATCAGACGGAGTTCCCGCCCCAAGGCATGCCTCTTATAGGGAGAATTCACCCCCTTTATAAGTCAAAAGTTTTAAGTTCGCCATCTAACGTCCTTTCAGAACAAGCTAGTGGAAGAATGATTGGTCTAATCCCTAACCTCCCCTCCCCCCTCTGGCCTAAAACATACCCACCCTTCCCCCCGCCTAGTATCCCCCACTTCCCTACTATCCCCTCCCAAACCCTCCCCTTCCCTCCTCCCCCGTCCTCTAGGGTCCACCCACCAAGCAGTGTAAACCTCACTACTTGGGACTGTGAAGAACAGGACCCCACTTGGCCAAACAAGACAAAGCAAATGTTATAACAAACTAACAGTATACTTATACTTGAATTACCCCTCAGTCCCCTCTCCCCGCACCCTATTTCCCACCCTCACATTTCTCACTCACTCCCAACTGCTCTTCACCTTTCAAATCAATATACAGTTCCCTTCCAAGAACACAACAGCCTTGTCTGGCAGTATTCTGCCTCCAAGGCGGCAACACCCATTTCAAATAAATGAATCTGCACTGTCACGCTCAGGTGTGGGGTGTATTCTTCTTTGCTGCTTTCTCCACTCTCTTCCACCACTGCAGCCTTGCCTTGGGGGTAGGTGCCATCCCGGCCGGCAGGGTCTCCATCATCGCCATACCTGCTGTGAATAGATGTTGCCATGCCTTTTCCACTTTGCGACATCGAATCCGCTCTCCCTTAAGCTCGAAACAAATAGCGAATGGAAAAGCCCACCGGTATGGAATCTTTTCTTTGGTCAAAATTTCAATGACAGGTTTCATCTCCCTTCTCAGATTCAGAGTGAACAGTGACAAGTCTTGGTAAATTGATACCTTTGAACCATTGTAATCCAGCATAGGGTTCTGAAGAGCTTTTTGCCAAATCTGCTCCTTGCTCTTATACTCAGTGAATCTGACCACGTGTCCCTCGGCATGTTGTCTCTGGGTTTCCCCAACGCTCTGTGGGCTCTGTCAATGCCCATTACCGCCACATCAAAACTGTCCCCCATCAACATTGTGCAGATGGTGCGCACTACCTCTGGAACGTCTTCTAGGCCTCCTGCCTCCGGTACCCTGCGAAAGCGGAGATTCTGCCTGCGCCCTCTGTTTTCAATGTCGTCTAGGTGGTATTGCAGCTCTTCAGCCTTTTCTTCTATTTTAGTCAATCTTTTGTCGGCCTCCTCGTTTTTCTCTTCTTGTGTTTCCATTCTCTCTTCGAGCGCCTCCACCCTGCCCCCCAGGTCCCGCAGGTCCGCACTGAGAGAATCAACGTGCTCCAGGATCTCCTCTTTGGATGCACGAATTTCCGCTTGAAGTGCTTCAAAGCATTTTTTCATCTCCGTCGAGAGGGCCGTTGGCAGGGCTGGGTCCTCCCGTTCTTCACGAGGGGCAAGCGGTTCCGGCTCGCACGTGCTCCGCGATTTAGGGGACGCGGGCTGGTGAGGGCCTTTTGCTGACTGCCGCGTGGATATTCGCTCGCTATCCCGAAGCGGCGCGGGATTTGTTTTGCTCATCGCGTCGGGGATCGCCTCTCCACCTGTTTCTTGAAGGAAGGAGCACTTAACCGCAGTTGGTATCTTTTTTGGGTGAGGGTGTACGAAGCTGGAGGATCAAGCGGCCATTCAGCCCCGTGACGTCACTTCCTCCTCAACAACTGTACCCTTTAAAGGGGTCAAGCTATAAGACAGAGTAGTGATGGATCCTCCATGACCAATGGACCTTGAACTAAAAGACTTCTTTCCTGTGGAAGTCTGCGAGCTGGATTCTCCTTGAGACCAATGAGATCTGCAAAACCACAGTTTCCTGCGCTAATCTGACATCACTAAAATGACCAATCCAGTGTGTTCCACAATCCACTTCAACAACCAACCTAACATTTTAAACAGGGCACAGAGGAGTGTAGCTCACACATATTGACACGTACAACTGCAGACTAGATGGTCCATACAGATTTTTATTTTTAACACTTGATATACTACTACTACTAATCACTTCTATAGCACTACAAGGCATACGCAGCGCTGTACACCATACACGAAAAGACAGTCCCTGCTCAAAGAGCTCACAATCTAAATAAGACAGGTAAACAGACAGAACAACTAAGAGGTAAGGGAATAAAGAGGTGGGGATAAAAGGACAGGGCAAGTGAGTAGTGGTTAGGAGTCAAAAGCAGCGTCAAAGAGGTGGGCTTTTAACTTGAAAATGGCCAAAGACGGGGCTAGACGTACAGGCTCGGGAAGTACCACACATTAGCCTCAGCATAGGCAACATGGAGGTTTATAATAAAAAGGAGTTACGAGAAAAAAAGGCACTAAACAGAACAGAGCCAAGCACAGACCTAGTTAGTGGAGGAAGGGAAGGACGCTAGGAAAAGATAGATCTTAAGTAGTTTCTTAAAAGAGGTGAGGGTTAATTGGTTTCTGATGGAGAGGGGCAAGTTGTTCCAGGCACTATGTATCTAAAGGCAGAGCTCCTCGAGACTTTGAGATGAAGGACAGAGGATGGAGGAAGGGTCAGGTTCGGATCTGCAGTGCAGAGACAGCGGAGAGGGGTGTAAGGAATGATGAGAGAAGCAAGACAGAAAGGGGGCAAGCAGTTGACAGAATTTATAGACAAGGAGGAGTATTTGATGTCAGTGATGTCAGAGAGCCAGTGATCATTGGGGGAGGGGGGTCACATGATCAAAACAGGTACCATTATGCAGGAGTTTAACAGCAGATGACTGAATGAGTTGAAGGTGTTTGAGGGACTGAAGAGGAAGACCAAAGTAAAGGGAATTACAGTAGTCTAGGTGGGATATAACAAGCGCAAGAATGAGAGAGCTTAAATGTGAAGATGAAATAAGAGGACGGACAGCATGGAGGCTGTGAAGGACAAAGAAGGCGGCACTGATAACCAAGTCTATTTGTGATTTGAAAGCGAGTTGTGAATTGAGAATGACTCCAAGAATATTAAGAGAGTCTTTTGTATGGCCATCGACGGAGGGAGAGGGAAGAAAGCTATTGACTGAAGGGGCAAAAATGATAGATTTGCATTTTGCAGAGTTAAGAAAAAGGAGATTGCTCTTAAGCCAACAAGAAACATGTGCCAAGAAATCACTAAAACAAGAGATGGCAGTGGGATCATCATAATGTTACTAAATTAGACGCAGCCAAAGGAGGAAGATATAAAGTCTTCCAGAGTCAGGCCAAGGCTTATCTTTTCAACAACTGTTGAACTATGTAAAGGGATTAACTGGAGCTGTCGCTATCTTCCTACGTAAAAAGACCAGTAGTTAAAGTTCAGATCCTGGGGACTTTATATCCCTTTTCTATCAGGTTGAAAGGAGAATATCCTTGACTGAAATTCAGAGCACTGAAAGAAGCTGGACTTCCTAGGATGCTAGCACCTTACATCTCAAAACACTGTTCTGCTAGAACCAGAACACATTGAAACTTTGGGCTTATTCTTAATATAATATGGGTCTTGTTTGCAGTAATTGTTGGTTTAAAAAGTCTATCCTGGTGGATTTAGTGGTGACTCTTTTGGCTGTTTTTGAAAAATATACTAAATACACTTTGGAATAAAACATTAGTGGGGGAGGGTTAGATACAAAAGAAGTTTAAAACAAGCTGAGATCCCCAGATACATTACTCCTTGGATGTAAGAAAATAAAAAACTGAGTGATTCTTTTGAGTCAATATAAAGTAGGCTATACATTTTATAAATATATATCAACTGATTCAGTGTTGTTAAAGTTTGCAATCAAGCATGATCGCTTTCTAGAAAATGTTACCACAAGTCCCCTAAATGAGAAAACAGCTCATGTAACTCATGCACACTTCTATGTAGGCTGCTTCTTGGAAAATCTAGATTTCTTTTATTGCCCATTCAGTTATGAAAATCTAAATGTCTTTTACTGTCCATTCAGTTACAAACATCTAGGTTTCTTTTACTGCCCATTCAGTTACTTGGTTCCTAATGCTAAAGTAAAATCAATTGAGAATCTCTCTGCAATCACAAAGGCAAAAATATTAATTTACATATAAAAGCTTGAAATATGTGAAAGATATTAAATTCCACAAAAAGATCAATATTTATTAGGATTTATTTACCGCCTTTTTGAAAAAATTCACTCAAGGCGGTGTACAGTAAGAATAGATCAAACATGAGCAATAGGCAATTACATCCGTAAAAATATTCAAATAACTATACAAAGTATGGCATGGTATACTACTTACAATGTCAACACAATACGTAATAGAACATTATAACTGACAGTGAAGGAAAGATGGAACATATAGATAGGTAAGAGAGTAAGAGGCGTAAGAAAATAAGGTGAGTAATTTTAAAAAAGGTGTACATGAGGTCAGAGAGACGGTTAAATATTATTTCGGCTAGGGTATGAGTGGATAAACATGTCCTGCTGAAGTATGTACAGCCCATGTCACTCCTTGTGTGTGTGTGTGAGACTAACAAGTTACTTCTTCCATTAAAGGCCTGGTTGAAGAGTCAAGCTTTCACCTGCTTCCTGAATATAGAAACTTCCTGGTTTCTGTCCAGTACAAATCTAGTTTCACACCTTCTACCCTAGCAGACACCTTGTGCACCCAAGTGTTGGTAAAATGGTAAAGGAACACAGCATTACCTTTTTAATGTCTGTTTTACAGCGAAGGCCCCAGCCACGGCTTAGTGTTCTGAAGATCTCAACCTCAGGATACTGCCTTTTGGTGAAAGCTTGATTCTGGCAGCGCACTCCAGCTGGGCAGACCATGGGATGGCACTCATACAGCAGCATGCGGTTGATGCACTCCGAATCCAAGCCACAGGGATTTTCATCTGTGGCTTTGCAGTTGCAGCGTGGTATCTCAGACAGGTCAACTGTGAAGATCTGAACCTTACCTACTGGTCTGTTTACCTAGGAAGATAAAGAAATCTCCAATTAATCCCTTCACATAGTTCAACAATTGCTGAAAAGGTAAGTCAAAGAACATACCTACTGGGACCCCCCACCCCCAGTAATTTCCACTTACTCCAATATACATACACATTTCATAGATTGGGCCCATTCTTAGCATGCGCTAAACGCTAGAGACACCCGTATATTCATATGGGCATCTCTAGCATTTAGTGCACACTAAGCGAATGATACATACCTGTAGCAGGTGTTCTCCGAGGACAGCAGGCTGATTGTTCTCACAACTGGGTTGACGTCCACGGCAGCCCCCACCAACCGGAACAAAACTTTGCGGGAGGTCCCGCACGCAGGGCACGCCCACCGCGCATGCGCGGCCGTCTTCCCGCCCGTGCGCGACCATTCCCGCTCAGTTGAATGACAAGCAAAAATGATAAAAAAAACGCAACTCCAAAGGGGAGGAGGGAGGGTAGGTGAGAACAATCAGCCTGCTGTCCTCGGAGAACACCTGCTACAGGTATGTATCATTCACTTTCTCCGAGGACAAGCAGGCTGCTTGTTCTCACGACTGGGGTATCCCTAGCTCTCAGACTCACTCAAAACAAGAACCCAGGTCAATTGAACCTCGCAACGGCGAGGGCATAACAGAAATTGACCTACGAAGAACAACTAACTGAGAGTGCAGCCTGACCAGAATAAATTCGGGTCCTGGAGGGTGGAGTTGGATTTAAACCCCAAACAGATTCTGCAGCACCGACTGCCCGAACCGACTGTCGCGTCGGGTATCCTGCTGGAGGAAATAAAATGTGATGTGAATGTGTGGACAGATGACCACGTCGCAGTCTTGCAAATCTCTTCAATAGTGGCTGACTTCAAGTGAGCCACCGACGCTGCCATGGCTCTGACACTATGAGCCGTGACATGACCCTCAAGAGTCAGTCCAGCCTGGGCGTAAGTGAAGGAAATGCAATCTGCTAGCCAATTGGAGATGGTGCGTTTCCCGACAGCGACCCCTTTCCTATTGGGGTCGAAAGAAACAAACAATTGGACGGACTGTCTGTGGGGCTGTGTCCGCTCCAAATAGAAGGCCAACACTCGCTTGCAGTCCAATGTGTGCAACTGACGTTCAGCAGGGCGGGTATGCGGTCTGGGAAAGAATGTTGGCAAGACAATTGACTGGTTAAGATGGAACTCCGACACCACCTTTGGCAGGAACTTAGGGTGAGTGCGGAGCACTACTCTGTTATGATGAAATTTAGTATACGGAGCATGAGCTACCAGGGCTTGAAGCTCACTGACCCTACGAGCTGAAGTAACTGCCACCAAGAAAATGACCTTCCAGGTCAAGTACTTCAGATGGCATGAATTCAGTGGCTCAAAAGGAGGTTTCATCAGCTGGGTGAGGACAACGTTGAGATCCCATGACACTGCAGGAGGCTTGACAGGGGGCTTTGACAAAAACAAGCCTCTCATGAATCGAACGACTAAAGGCTCTCCAGAGATGGCTTTACCCTCTACACGAAGATGGTAAGCACTAATCGCACTAAGATGATTCCTTACTGAGTTGGTCTTGAGGCCAGACTCTGATAAGTGCAGAAGGTATTCAAGCAGGTTCTGTGCAGGACAAGAACGAGGTTCTAGGGCTTTGCTCTCACACCAAACGACAAACCTCCTCCACTTGAAAAAGTAACTCTTTTTTGTGGAATCCTTCCTAGAGGCAAGCAAGACACGGGAGACACCCTCAGACAGACCCAACGCAGCGAAGTCTACGCCCTCAACATCCAGGCCGTGAGAGCCAGAGACTGAAGGTTGGGGTGCAGAAGCGCTCCGTCGTTCTGCGAAATGAGAGTCGGAAAACACTCCAATCTCCACGGTTCTTCGGAGGACAACTCCAGAAGAAGAGGGAACCAGATCTGGCGGGGCCAAAAGGGCGCTATCAGAATCATGGTGCCGTGGTCTTGCTTGAGCTTCAGTAAGGTCTTTCCTACCAAAGGTATGGGAGGATAAGCATACAGGAGGCCGGTCCCCCAATGGAGGAGAAAGGCATCCGACGCTAGTCTGACGTGGGCCTGTAGTCTGGAACAGAACAGAGGCAGCTTGTGGTTGGTCTGAGAGGCGAAAAGGTCCACCGAGGGAGTGCCCCACTCTCGGAAGATCTTGCGTACCACTCTGGAATGGAGCGACCACTCGTGCGGTTGCATGACTCTGCTCAGTCTGTCGGCCAGACTGTTGTTTACGCCTGCCAGGTATGTGGCTTGGAGAAGCATGCCGAACTGGCAAGCCCAACGCCACATCCTGACGGCTTCCTGGCACAGGGGGCGAGATCCGGTGCCACCCTGCTTGTTGATGTAATACATTGCAACCTGATTGTCTGTCCGAATTTGGATAATTTGACAGGACAGCCGATCTCTGAAAGCCTTCAGTGCGTTCCAGACCGCTCGGAGCTCCAGGAGGTTGATCTGAAGATCTTTTTCCTGGAGGGACCACAGTCCCTGGGTGTGAAGCCCATCGACATGAGCTCCCCACCCCAGGCGAGATGCATCCGTCGTTAGCACTTTCGTGGGCTGTGGAATTTGGAATGGGCGTCCCAGGGTCAAATTGGTCCAAATGGTCCACCAGTGCAGTGAAGTGCGGCAACTGATGGAGAGGCGGATGACATCTTCTAGATTCCCGGTGGCCTGGCACCACTGGGAAGCTAGGGTCCATTGAGCAGATCTCATGTGAAGACGAGCCATGGGAGTCACATGAACTGTAGAGGCCATATGACCTAGGAGTCTCAATATCGGCCGAGCTGTGACCTGCTGAGACGCTCTGGTCTGGGAAGCGAGGGACAGGAGGTTGTGGGCCCTCGCTTCGGGAAGAAAGGCCTGAGCCGTCTGAAAATTCAGCAGAGCTCCTATGAATTCCAGAGATTGGACTGGCTGGAGATGGGACTTTGGGTAATTTATCACAAACCCCAGCAGCTCCAGGAGGTGAATAGTGCACTCCATGGACCGGAGAGCTCCTGCCTCCGAGGTGTTCTTGACCAGCCAATCGTCGAGATATGGGAACATGTGCACTCCCAGCTTGCGTAGATACGCCGCTACCACCACGAGGCACTTTGTGAACACCCGTGGGGCAGAGGCGAGCCCAAAGGGCAGCACACAATACTGAAAGTGCCGTGTGCCCAGGCGGAATCTGAGATACTGTCTGTGAGCTGGCAGTATCGGGATGTGAGTGTATGCGTCCTTTAAATCCAGGGAACATAGCCAATCGTTTTTCTGAATCATTGGTAGAAGGGTGCCCAAGGAAAGCATCCTGAACTTCTCTTTGACCAGGTATTTGTTCAGGCCTCTCAGGTCTAGGATGGGGCGCATCCCCCCTGTTTTCTTTTCCACAAGGAAGTACCTGGAATAGAATCCCTGCCCTTCCTGCCCGGGTGGCACGGGCTCGACTGCATTGGCGCTGAGAAGGGCGGAGAGTTCCTCTGCAAGTACCTGCTTGTGCTGGGAGCTGAAGGATTGGGCTCCCGGAGGACAATTTGGTGGAGGGGAGGCCAAATTCAGGGCGAATCCGCACCGCACTATTTGGAGAACCCACTGGTCGGAGGTTATTAGAGGCCACCTTTGGTGAAAAAGTTTTAACCTCCCCCCGACTGGCAGATCGTCCGGTACGGACACTTTGATGGCGGCTATGTTCCCATGGATCCAGTCAAAAGCCCGTCCCCTGCTTTTGCTGTGGAGGCGCAGGGGGCTGCTTAGGCGCACGCTGTTGACGGGAACGAGCGCGCTGGGACTGTCCCTGTGCCTGATGAGGCCTTCGGGCCGGCTGGGTGTACCTACGCTTGTTGTAGGCGTAGGGCGCAGCCTGCCTGGCCCGGGAAAAACGTCCACCTGCTGAGGTGGATGCTGAAGGCGCCCGGTGGGAGAGCTTGTCGAGGGCGGTTTCCCGTTGATGTAGTTGGTCCACCAACTGCTCGACCTTCTCACCAAAAATATTATCCCCCCCGCAAGGGACATCGGCCAGCCGCTGCTGGGTGCGGTTGTCCAGGTCAGAGGCACGCAGCCATGAGAGCCTGCGCATCACTATACCTTGGGCCGCAGCACGAGATGCCACATCACAGGTGTCATATATACCCCTGGACAGGAACTTTCTGCACGCCTTCAGCTGCCTGACCACCTCCTGAAAAGGCCTGGACTGCTCCGGGGAGAGTTTGTCGACCAGGTCCGCCAGTTGCTTCACATTATTCCGCATGTATATGCTCGTGTAGAGCTGGTAGGATTGGATGCGGGTCACAAGCATTGAAGATTGGTAGGCCTTCCTCCCAAACGAGTCCAGAGTGCGAGACTCCCGCCCCGGGGGCGCCGAGGCGGTATCCCTCGAACTCCGTGCCCTCTTGAGAGCAGAGTCCACGACCGTCGAGTCATGAGGCAATTGAGGCCACATTAACTCTGGGTCAGAGTGGATCCTGTATTGGGACTCCGCTTTCTTGGGGATGGTGGGATTAGATAACGGTCTCAACCAGTTCCGAAGCAGTGTCTCTTTGAGGACATTGTGCAACGGTACCGTAGAGGACTCTCTAGGTGGTGATGGATAGTCGAGGACCTCGAGCATCTCAGCCCTCGGCTCATCCACAGAGACCACGGGGAAGGGAATGCAGATCGACATATCCCTGACGAAGGAGGCAAAGGAGAGGCTCTCAGGTGGCGAGAGCTTCCTCTCTGGTGAAGGAGTGGGGTCGGAGGGAAGGCCCACAGACTCCTCTGAAGAGAAATATCTGGAGTCCTCCTCCTCCCCCCACGAGGCCTCTTCCTCGGTGTCGGACATGAGCTGCTGTAGCTCAGACCTCAACCGGGCCCGGCTCGACTTCGACGCACCGAGTCCTCAGTGGCGGCGTCGAGCAGTGGACTCCCGCGCCGGCGGGGATGAAGCTCCCTCCATCGACGTTGACGGGGACTCCACCTGCGTGGCGGTCGAGACCGGCGCCGCAAGCGGCGGCGGTGTCGAAGGCATCGGCACCGAGCTAGAGCACGCCGGCGCCTCCATCAACGGCGCCGAGGGCGCAAGCATCCCCCGGCGCCGGCACAGTCTGGCGCATCAGCCCTTCCAGGATCCCCGGAAGGATGGCTCGGAGGCACTCGTCCAGGCCCGCTGTCGGGAAAGGCGAGGGGGCCGGTAGAGGTGTCGGTGCCGGAAGCTGTTCGGGTCCAGGAGACGGCACCGAAGTGCTGGCGCCCTGACGTGACGATACCTCTACTACAGAGGGGGACCGCTCCTCTCGGCGCTGCCGCTTCCTCGGCATCGAATCGTTTCTGGAGCTGGGAGCCAAATGCGCTGTGGGCGACCGATGACGGTGCTTTTTTGTCTTTTTCCGGTGCCCGTCATCGGCGCTCAGCGGTACTGAAGAGGAGGAGGTAGATCCCCCTCGGCCTCGAGGGATCGGGTCCGACAGGGTGCGGTCCCGAGGGCCCTGGGTAGAGGGAGTGACCGGGGCCGATTGCCCACGCGGCCGCTCACCCCTGCCGTCTCCGGAAGACCGGCGGGCCCTGTACTCCTGGGGTCGGTGCCGATTTCGTGGACATCGGTACCGGTACCGAAGATCCGGCCGTCGATACTGATGCCGTCGAAGTCGACGTCGAGGGGCCGGCGCAAGTTCCAAAAAGACGGTCCCGTAGAACTTGCCTCGCCACCTGTGTCCGTTTCCGTAAACCGAGACACAAGGTGCACGTCTTGGTATCGTGCTCCGGCCCGAGGCACTGGAGGCACCAAGCGTGAGTGTCGGTCTGCGAGATATGCCGGCTGCACCGACCACACTTCTTAAATCCACTCGGGACCTTCGAGGACATCGACGGAAAAATGGCGTTGGCGAAGTCAAAGTCGTCGATGGTGGCGGTAAATTTCACACCTCGAAAAATAAATCGACCGCGTGGCCACAAGGCCGCAACGAGATGCCCCCGCTAAAAAGATGAGGGAAAACAAGTTCTTCTCGTTTTTGTTTTTTTTTAACAAAATAAAACAAAGAAGCGAAGAAAAAACACACGAAGAAAATCTTGTGGCGAAAGCGCGATCTGGTTTCCGGGGCTGACAGAGAGAGAGATGAACGCGGCTCTCTCCAGCGCGGAAAAGAAAAGACTGAGCGGGAATGGTCGCGCACGGGCAGGAAGACGGCAGCACATGCGCGGTGGGCGTGCCCTGCGTGCGGGACCGCCCGCAAAGTTTTGTTCCGGTTGGTGGGGGCTGCCGTGGACGTTAACCCAGTCGTGAGAACAAGCAGCCTGCTTGTCCTCAGAGAAAAAAACGCTACCGCGCCTCTGTAAAAGACCCCCAGAGTGTCTGACCATGCTTCTGTACACAAATGTATCAGATATTTATAGCTGTGCAGAGCTAACCTTAATATGTCTGTAGGGAGGAGGTTTTTTATCATTCTTTTTGTCTTCTTGAAGCTGTCGTATCTCTTTTTGAGCCTTCAGCTCTTCAAACCTTGCAGCAGCTGCTTGCAGTGCTGAGAAGAAAATAGAGAATATCTTAGTCCTTCTACTACACTTTTCAAGGGTACATACATAGTTTCCAAGTGTCTCAGGCATCCTACAGCTCCCACCCTCCACCTCTGAGCTGCAGAGTGCATCCTGCTGCCTCAGCCCCTATCAATTCTATGTACCTTTTTTATATGTTCCATCTACTCCCTTTCCCATTTTGTCCTTGCTGCTTGCATCTCCTTCCATGTAAGGGAAGACCCTAGCCTGATGAGTCCACAAGTAATCATTGGAGCCAAAAAAGAGAACAGGAAACTCCCCGATGTTGTGCTTCATTTTCTGAATGTTGATGGGAATACTTCTTGGATGACAGACCTCAGCTGGCCACCATCTGTTGCAGATTAAAATGAGAAAGCAGGTCAGAGGACACTAACAAACACAAGGAAGGTACATCAAACTACAGCAGTGATGTCAGAGTCAACTGGACAGACTGAATTGACCAAGTGGTCCTTATCTGTTAACATCTCCTGTTCTACTATGGTTTGAGATGCAGATATTCTCCAAAAATGTTACATTATATAGCAGACTCTTTTTCTTGTAAGCTGTAGGCACGTGGATCCCTTAGGAAAAGGAGGAGGTAGTGATTGCTGAGGAAGGGCAGACTGGATGGGCCTTTTGACCCTTATCTGCCATCATGTTTCTCTATTTCTATACAAAGATGCAATCCAGCTTCCATTCCCCTTCCTATGGAGGGCCACAGGAAAGAAGAGGAATCCTAATATGCTTTGAATTCAGGTGGGAAGTCCCTGAGAGACACTTTGAGGCATATTTTCAAAGCACTTAGCCTTCCAAAGTTCCACAGGTTTCTATGGAACTTTGGAAGGCTAAGTGCTTTGAAAATATGTCTCACTGTACACTGCCTTCAGCTTGGTTCATTTGAGCCTATGATTATCAGAACCACCTACACCTCAGATGTGAGGAGATGCAGTACTCAATTTTTGTGGGGACAGATCTGAAAGAGGATTTATACAAACAGGGCAAATGATTTTAATTTACTCATGAACAGAAATACTACAAAACCTACTCTGCAGTAAACCTCTATGGTTAGTGGCAGCATAGGACCATCTTCAGATGAACCTGGGACTCAGGCTCATAGGACAGGCTGAATGCACAGTGTTTATCAAAGCAACACAGTCACAACCCTCTGGAACCGAGGAGGGATGCAAAGTAGCGCTGTACTATTACTGAGCCACTGTGTTCTACCTCAAATAAACTGTTTAATTAAACTAATTTTGACTTTACATAATGATCTTAAAAAAGCAAAAATCTGACATTTTCTCTTTAAAAACCAGCTCTACCTGTAGCGCCCAACTTTCACCCAGACCACTTCCTTATAGTGTGGCTTCTTGCCCGCTCTGCAGTCATTGCAGAACCAGTTTCCATCAGGCATCTCAATGTTCAAACACTCACGGTGAAAAGCAGCAGGACAGGACTCACAGCACAAGAGACTGCCTCCTGTCAAGACCAAGAGAAGAAGTAAAAGAATGGAGAAGAAGTTTAGTAGTGGGAATTTTCCACACCATCAAGCTACCTTGCTCTTAGCTCCTACAGCTGGAAGTCCTACAACTTTCTCACCTTCTCCCACCAATAAAACTTAGTTTGAGCTCTTCACCTCCCTCTGCCAGGCCCAAGTCTTGTAATAGCAGCTGCACAAGATAAGGCACTGATGCACTGCTCCAGCTGCCAGAGGTAGGGCAGAGGTTGTTGCCATTGAGGGAGGCGCCATGACAATTTTCTGAGAGTTAAGCTATGTTTGCTGCACTCTGTCTCTAAGATTTGAGGGGCTGCGAGGGAAAGAGTTCCTTACACTCTTACCATCATGGGGGAGCCTCAGCAAAATTTTTGCTTGGGGGCCCCCTCAGTTGAACTTACACTACTGGAAAAACACGATCATACATCACTTGATTTCTTCTCTGTTGCACTGCCCAACACCTAGAACCTGTTTTCTTGACCACTAGAGAGCACGGAAGTCTAAAAATGCTATTAAGTCATAAAGAAGCAAAGATCCTTACCTTCTGAACAGACAAAGCACCAGCTAACATTGACATGCTCATGGTTCCTGCATCCTCTCCTTGCGGTAAAATGATTGGGACAAATAATGCTGTTAGAAGCAAGTACTACAGTCCCTGCAGCCAGACAGAAATCATTGGCATGGTATGCAACAGGGCATCGAACACATCGCATCAGTCGACCTAGCGTTGAAACAGAGAGAAGCATAAAAATACCACATTCAGAAAGCGAATGCTACATACCTGTGGAAGGTATTCTCCGAGGACAGCAGGCTGATTGTTCTCACTGATGGGTGACATCCACGGCAGCCCCTCCAATCGGAAAACTTTACTAGCAAAGGCCTTTGCTAGTCCTCGCGCGGCCGTCTTCCCGCCCGAACCGGCTCGTGTTCGTCAATCCCATATGTAGCAAAACAAAAACAAGGAAAGACACAACTCCAAAGGGGAGGCGGGCGGGTTTGTGAAAACAATCAGCCTGCTGTCCTCGGAGAATACCTTCTACAGGTATGTAGCATTCGCTTTCTCTGAGGACAAGCAGGCTGCTTGTTCTCACTGATGGGGTATCCCTAGGCCCCAGGCTCACTCAAAACAACAAACATGGTCAACTGAGAGTGTAGCCTGGAACAGAATAAACATGGGCCTAGGGGGGTGGAGTTGGATTCTAAACCCTGAACAGATTCTGATGCACTGACTGCCCGAACCGACTGTCGTGTCGGGTATCCTGCTGCAGGCAGTAATGAGATGTGAATGTGTGGACAGATGACCACGTCGCAGCTTTGCAGATCTCTTCAATAGTGGCTGACTTCAAGTGGGCCACTGACGCTGCCATGGCTCTAACATTATGAGCCGTGACATGAGCCAGCCCAGCCCAGCCGTAAGTGAAGGAAATGCAGTCTGCTAGCCAATTGGATATGGTGCGTTTCCCCACAGCCACTCCCCTCCTGTTGGGATCAAAAGAAACAAACAATTGGGCGGACTGTCTGTTGGGCTGTTTCCGCTCCAGATAGAAGGCCAATGCTCTTTTGCAGTCCAATGTGTGCAGCTGACGTTCAGCAGGGCAGGAATGAGGACGGGGAAAGAATGTTGGCAAGACAATTGACTGGTTCAGATGGAACTCCGACACAACCTTTGGCAAGAACTTAGGGTGAGCGCGGAGGACTACTCTGTTATGATGAAATTTGGTGTAAGGGGCCTGGGCTACCAGGGCCTGAAGCTCACTGACTCTACGAGCTGAAGTAACTGCCACCAAGAAAATGACCTTCAAGTACTTCAGATGGCAGGAGTTCAGTGGCTCAAAAGGAGGTTTCATCAGCTGGGTGAGAACGACATTGAGATCCCATGACACTGTAGGAGGTTTGACGGGGGGGCTTTGACAAAAGCAAACCTCTCATAAAGCGAACAACTAAAGGCTGTCCTGAGATCAGCTTACCTTCCACACGGTAATGGTATGCACTGATTGCACTAAGGTGAACCCTTACAGAGTTGGTCTTGAGACCAGACTCAGACAAGTGCAGAAGGTAGTCAAGCAGGGTCTGTGTAGCACAAGAGCGAGGATCTAGGGCCTTGCTGTCACACCAGACGGCAAACCTCCTCCATAGAAAGAAGTAAGTGGAATCTTTCCTGGAAGCAAGCAAGATGCGGGAGACACCCTCTGACAGACCCAAAGAGGCAAAGTCTACACTCTCAACATCCAGGCCGTGAGAGCCAGAGACTGGAGGTCGGGATGCGGAAGCGCCCCTTTGTCCTGTGTGATGAGGGTCGGAAAACACTCCAATCTCCACGGTTTTTCAGAGGACAACTCCAGAAGAAGAGGGAACCAGATCTGACGCGGCCAAAATGGAGCAATCAGGATCATGGTGCCTCGGTCTTGCTTGAGTTTCAACAAAGTCTTCCCCACCAGAGGTATGGGAGGATAAGCATACAGTAGACCTTCCCCCCTGTCCAGGAGGAAGGCATCCGATGACAGTCTGCCGGGGGCCTGAAGTCAGGAATAGAACTGAGGGACTTTGTGGTTGGCTCGAGAGGCAAAGAGATCTACCAAGGGGGTGCCCCACACCTGGAAGATCTGGCGCACTACTCGGGAGTTGAGCGACCACTCGTGAGGTTGCATAATCCTGCTCAGTCTGTCGGCCAGACTGTTGTTTACGCCTGCCAGGTATGTGGCTTGGAGCACCATGCCGTGACGGCGAGCCCAGAGCCACATGCTGACGGCTTCCTGACACAGGGGGCGAGATCCGGTGCCCCCCTGCTTGTTGATGTAATACATGGCAACCTGGTTGTCCGTCTGAATTTGGATAATTTGGTGGGACAGCCGATCTCTGAAAGCCTTCAGAGCGTTCCAGACCACTCGTAACTCCAGGAGATTGATCTGCAGATCGCGTTCCTGGAGGGACCAGCTTCCCTGGGTGTGAAGCCCATCGACATGAGCTCCCCACCCCAGGAGAGACGCATCCGTAGTCAGCACTTTTTGTGGCTGAGGAATTTGGAAAGGACGTCCCAGAGTCAAACTGGACCAAACTGTCCACCAATACAGGGATTTGAGAAAACTCGTGGACAGGTGGATCACGTCCTCTAGATCCCCAGCAGCCTGAAACCACTGGGAAGCTAGGGTCCATTGAGCAGATCGCATGTGAAGGCGGGCCATGGGAGTCACATGAACTGTGGAGGCCATGTGGCCCAACAATCTCAACATCTGCCGAGCTGTGATCTGCTGGGACGCTCGCACCCGCGAGACGAAGGATAACAAGTTGTTGGCTCTCGTCTCCGGGAGATAGGCACGAGCCGTCCGAGAATCCAGCAGAGCTCCTATGAATTCGAGTCTCTGTACTGGGAGAAGATGGGACTTTGGATAATTTATCACAAACCCCAGTAGCTCCAGGAGTCGAATAGTCATCTGCATGGACTGTACAGCTCCTGCCTCGGATGTGTTCTTCACCAGCCAATCGTCGAGATAGGGAAACACGTGCACTCCCAGCCTGCGAAGCGCCGCTGCTACTACAGCCAAGCACTTCGTGAACACTCTGGGCGCAGAGGCGAGCCCAAAGGGTAGCACACAGTACTGGAAGTGACGTGTGCCCAGCTGAAATCGCAGATACTGTCTGTGAGCTGGCAGTATCGGGATGTGCATGTAGGCGCCCTTCAAGTCCAGAGAGCATAGCCAGTCGTTTTCCTGTATCATGGGAAGAAGGGTGGCCAGGGAAAGCATCCTGAACTTTTCCTTGACCAGATATTTGTTCAGGGCCCTTAGGTCTAGGATGGGACGCATCCCCGCTGTTTTCTTTTCCACAAGGAAGTACCTGGAATAGAATCCCAGCCCTTCTTGCCCGGATGGCATGGGCTCGACCGCATTGGCGCTGAGAAGGGCAGAGAGTTCCTTTGCAAGTACCTGCTTGTGTTGGAAGCTGTAGGATTGAGCTCCCAGTGGGCAATTTGGAGGTTTGGAGGCCAAATTGAGGGTGTATCCTTGCCGGACTATTTGAAGAACCCAACGGTCGGAGGTTATGAGAGGCCACCTTTGGTGAAAAACTTTCAACCTCCCCCCGACCGGCAGATCGCCCGGCACTGACACGTTGATGTCGGCTATGCTCTGCTGGAGCCAGTCAAAAGCTCGCCCCTTGCTTTTGCTGGGGAGTCAAGGGGCCTTGCTGAGGCGCACGCTGCTGACGAGAGCGAGCGCGCTGGGGCCTAGCCTGGGCCGCAGGCTGTCGAGAAGGAGGATTGTACCTACGCTTACCAGAAGAGTAGGGAACAGTCTTCCTTCCCCCATAAAAACGTCTACCTGAGGAGGTAGATGCTGAAGACTGCCGGCGGGAGAACTTGTCGAAAAGCGGTATCCCGCTGGTGGAGCTGCTCTACCACCTGTTCGACTTTTTCTCCAAAAATGTTGTCCGCTCGGCAAGGGGAGTCCGCAATCCGCTGCTGGATCCTATTCTCCAGGTCGGAAGCACGCAGCCATGAGAGTCTGAACATCACCACACCTTGAGCAGCGGCCCTGGACGCGACATCAAAGGTATCATATACCCCTCTGGCCAGGAATTTTCTGCACGCCTTCAGCTGCCTGACCACCTCCTGAAATGGCTTGGCTTGCTCAGGAGGGAGCTTGTCCACCAAGCCCGCCAACTGCCGCACATTGTTCCGCATATGTGTGCTCGTGTAGAGCTGGTAAGACTGGATTTTGGCCACGAGCATAGAAGAATAGTAGGCCTTCCTCCCAAAGGAGTCTAAGGTTCTAGAGTCCTTGCCCGGGGGCACCAAAGCATGCTCCCTAGAACTCTTAGCCTTCTTTATGGCCAGATCCACCACACCAGAGTCGTGAGGCAACTGAGTGTGCATCAGCTCTGGGTCCCCATGGATCTGGTACTGGGACTCTATCTTCTTGGGAATGTGGGGATTAGTTAAAGGCTTGGTCCAGTTCGCCAGCAATGTCTTTTTTAGGACATGATGCATGGGTACTGTGGACGCTTCCTTAGGTGGAGAAGGATAGTCGAGGAGCTCAAACATTTCAGCCCTGGGCTCGTCCTCCACAACCACCGGGAAGGGGATGGCCGTAGACATCTCCCGGAAAAAGGCCGCAAAAGACAGACTCTCGGGAGGAGAAAGCTGCCTTTCAGGGGAGGGAGTGGGATCCGAAGGAAGGCCATCAGACTCCTCGTCAGAGAAATATCTGATGTCCTCCTCCTCCTCCCACGAGGCCTCACCATCGGTATCAGACACAAGTTCACGAACCTGTGTCTGAAGCTGTGCCCGGCTCGACTCCGTGGAAACACGGCCACGGTGTGAGCGTCGAGAGGTAGACTCCCTCGCCAGCACCGGCGAAGCTCCCTCCGCCGACATCGTCGGGGAGCCTTCCTGGGAGGCGACCGCAGTCGGTACCGCAAGACCTCACCCCGGGCAAGGGGCCAGCCGGCGCCTCACTCAACGGTACCGGTGGCGCAAGCACCCCCGGTACCGGAGGGGAAGGGCGCAACAGCTCTCCCAGGATCTCTGGGAGAACGGCCCGGAGACTCTCGTGCAGGGCGGCTGTGGAGAAAGACATGGAAGCCGATGTAGGCGTCGAGGTCAGAGTCTGTTCCGGGCGTGGAGGCTGTTCCGGGCTGTCCAAGGTGGAGCGCATCGACACCTCCTGATCAGAGGGCGAGTGGTCCTCCCGGTGCCGATGCCTACTGGGTGCCGACTCCCTCGGCAACCCAGAGCTCTCGGTACCGATGCGGGAAGGAGACCGGTGTCGATGCTTCTTTGACTTTTTCAAACGAAGCATGTCACCGGAACTTCCCGGTACCGACGAGGAGGACGTAGAATCCAGCCGTCGCTTCCTCGGGGCCGAGGCCGAAGAAGGTCGGTCTTGGGGGGGCTGTACCGCAGGAGCCCTCAGGGTAGGGGGAGACCCACCCGAAGGCTCACCGCCACCAGCAGGGGAATGGACAGCCCTCACCTGCACTCCAGTCGAAGCACCAACGTCCGACGACATCAGCACTAGTGGAGGTCCCAGTACCACCGACGCCGACGCAGCCTTTCGATGTCTCGGTACCGACAATGCAGAGGGTCGATGCCTCGATGCAGTCCATGCCGAAGGTCTTGAAGTTGTCGACGTCGATGTACTCGATGCCCCTGGTGCTGTTGCCGACGAAGAGCCCGAGAACAACACGTTCCACTGGGCCAATCTCGCTACCTGAGTCCTTTTCTGTAAAAGGGCGCAAAGACTACAGGCCTGCGGGCAGTGCCCAGCCCCCAGACACTGAAGACACGACGCGTGCCTATCAGTGAGCGAGATTACCCGGGCGCACTGGGTGCACTTCTTGAAGCCGCTGGAAGACTTCGATGACATGGGCGGAAAAATCACGCCGGCGAAATCAAAACTCGTAATGGCGGTAAAGGCACCAAAATAGGGAGAGAAAAAGGCCTACCCCGAAAACGAAAGGAAACTTAGCGGGGCAAAACCTGGGAAAAAGGGAAAAAGACCGTAAAGGTCTTCCTTTAATTTTTTTTTTTAGCAAAGAAAAACGCGAAGACGCGCGAGGGTCAACTTGAGGGGCGCGAAACGGCGCAAAACACGACCGTCCCGAGCGCGGACAAAAGAAGACTGACGAACACGATCCGGTTCGGGCGGGAAGACGGCCGCGCATGCGCGGTGCGCATTGGCACGTGAGGACTAGCAAAGGCCTTTGCTAGTAAAGTTTTCCGATTGGAGGGGCTGCCGTGGACGTCACCCATCAGTGAGAACAAGCAGCCTGCTTGTCCTCGGAGAATTTAACATATACTACAACCCAACAGTATGAAGAGTTGTGAAATGTGAGAGACCCCAACATTTCATTATTTAGCCTTCTGTTTCTCCCACTGCACAATTTTCTTTTTACTTTTTATTGATAGATTATCATCATATATTACAAACAGTAAAACTATGCAATTTTCATCTCTAACTATACACACTATCTTTTCCTTCATTCAAACATTACAAAGCATATCTTCACCTATTAGATGTCCATAGTCTATGACTTCCCCTGCATACTTACTCTGCTGATTATAACAGCATTTCAGTTAACAACTCTGCAATGTGCTGCTTCACAGTCACACTTAAAATGGAACATGACACTTGGGCTAAGCTGATATAAAAGAATTTACATTATAATGAGTAGTGAACAGAGTATGTTCTTATAAGTGCCTGTTGCATTTTTTTAAAGCTGTGTATGCAGCTTTTACACACATCCTTTTATTTCAACTGATATGGAATAATGAATAGGACTAAACAAACTTGACCAATTTCCATATTAAATTACACATAAAAAGTCTACAAGAGGGCAAGCAAGAAAGATCAGACTGTCTCGCTAACAGCAGAACAAACAAACAACACTTACCATAGTACCTTATAAATATAACATGAAACAAAACAGCTGCCACACGAGGAAAACTAAAACAGCTTCCCTAAAGCATGACAAAGCCCTTCTTATACATAACATAGTAGATGACAGTGGCGGCTAAGAAAGGAAATAGAATATTAGGTATTATTAGGAAAGGAATGGAAAACAAAAATAAGGACGTTATAATGCCCTTTGTATTGCTCCTCGAATATTGTGTGCAATTGTGGTCACTGCATCTCAAAAAAAAAAAAAAAAAAAGAATTAGAAAAGGTACAGAGAAGGGCGATGAAAATGATAAAGGGGATGGGATGATTTCCTATGAGGAAAGGCTAAAGAGGCTAGGGCTCTTCAGCTACATAAGTACATAAGTAATGCCACACTGGGAAAAGACCAAAGGTCCATCGAGCCCAGCATCCTGTCCACGACAGTGGCCAATCCAGGCCAAGGGCACCTGGCAAGCTTCCCAAACGTACAAACATTCTATACATGTTATTCCTGGAATTGTGGATTTTTCCCAAGTCTATTTAGTCCACTGGAGAAAAGACAGCCAAGGGGAAAAATGATAGAGGGTCTATAAAATACAAGCAATTCATATCTACCCGTTCCACTCCACTCAGTATTTTATATACCTCTAATACTGAGTGGAGTGGAACGGGTAGATGTGAATCGTTTGTTTACTTTTTCCAAAAATACTAGGACTAGGGGGCACACAATGAAGCTACTAAGTAGTAAATTTAACATAAACTGGAGAAAATATTCCTTCACTCTGAAATTCACTGCCAGAAAATGTGGTGAAAACAGGTAGCTTAGCAGGGTTTAAAAAAGGTTTTGATAATTCCCTAAAAGAAAAGTCCATAAGCCATTATTAAGATGGACTTGGGGAAAATCCACTGCTTATTTCTTGGATAAAACATTCAAACAAATATGAATGCAATTTTTGTGTGTAAAGTGGAGTGGAGTCTCATATATATAACACGAAGAGAGTTTTTTTCTCACTCAATACATGAATGTATGGTTCGTGTGTATGATTTAATTATTGACTCGACCACCACCAACCTTTACTAATGACTGACATAACTTTTATCAATCCAACTCTCACAATCTGATCGTAATCAACAAAATATGTACAGCACTTAGCTTTGGCAGGTTGGTGCACTCAAAAACCCCGACAGGTCCCCGTTTCGTGCTAACTTTATCAAGGGGGAGTCACCAATTCCGATAACTGCCTCAAGTGGATTCCATTGCTTTGAATACATGCACTTGAGGCAGTTATCGGAATTGGTGACTCCCCCTTGATAAAGTTAGCACGAAACGGGGACCTGTCGGGGTTTTTGAGTGCACCAACTTGCCAAAGCTAAGTGCTGTACAAATTTTGTTGATTACGATCAGATTGTGAGAGTTGGATTGATAAAAGTTATAAGTCAGTCATTAGTAAAGGTTGGTGGTGGTCGAGTCAATGATTAAATCATACACACGAACCATACATTCATGTATTGAGTGAGAAAAAAACTCTCTTCGTGTTATATATATGAGACTTCACTCCACTTTACACATAAAAATTGCATTCATATTTGTTTGAACGTTTTGTGATTTTTTACACTCGACGGAGTGCTGGTTCAGTTTTTATTTCTTGGATAAGCAGCATAAAATCTGTTTTAATGTTCTGGGATTTTGCCAGGTACTTGTGATCTGGGTTGGCCACTTTTGGAAACAAGATACTGGGTTTGATGGACCTTTGGTCTGTCCCAGTATGGCAACGCTTATGTTCTTAACCAAATTTCTGCTAGCAGTAGCAGGCTACTACTACTACTACTTATTTCTAAAGCGCTACTAGACGTACGCAGAGCTGTACACTTGAACACGAAGAGACAGTCCCTGCTCGACAGAGCTTACAATCTAATTAGGACAGACAAACAGGACAAACAAGAGATAAGGGAATATTAAAGTGAGGATGATAAAATAAGGGTTCTGAACAAGTGAATAAGGGTTAGGCGTTAAAAGCAGCATCAAAAAGGTGGGCTTTTAACTTAGATCTGAAGACGGCCAGAGATGGTGCTTGACGTACCGGCTCAGGAAGTCTATTCCAGGCATACGGTGCAGCAAGATAAAAGGAATGGAGTCTGGAGTTAGCAGTGGAGGAGAAGGGTGCAGATAAGAGAGATTTACCCAGTGAACAGAGATCCCGGGGAGGAATGTAGGGAGAGATGAGAGTGGAGAGGTACTGAGGAGCTGCAGAGTGAATGCACTTATAGGTCAGTAAGAGGAGTTTGAACTGTATGCGGAAACGGATAGGAAGCCAGTGAAGTAACGAGGAGGAAGGAAGGCGATCCCGTGAGGAGAGGTACCACTGATTCTGAGAGGTCAGAGCACAGCCGGTAACCCAGCCAACATTGCAAGGCATATATAGCTGAATCTACAAGGGTTAAGTAAAGGAAAATTCTTCTTGGCTAAGCATAGTCAATTCTGAAAAGCTAAACACCCAACTGATTGTAGGAATTTCAATATCATTGCTCCTATAAGATGAAACCCAGCTGATCTTATGAGGGGAAGCTAAGCTGGATCTATAAAGGTAACCCTCACTTGATTTTGTAAAGGAAGAGTCTTCAGAAACCCGGAGGAAAATCCAACTGTCACTAAGCAGATAACTCCAGCTACCTTTATGTAAGGAGAGTAAATAAAAGCAAGAGAAAAAGGAAACAGATATGGTTCTCAAAGCAAGTGGCTGAGAAAATAAAGATTAAAGAGTTAGCGTTCCAGAAATATAGAAAATCTCAAGAGGAGAAACACGGGGAGGAATACCGGATGAAACTGAAAGAAGCCAAGAGAGAGGTACGTCTGGCGAAGGCGCAAGCGGAAGAACAAATGGCTAGAAATGTAAGGAGGGGAGACAAAAACTTCTTCAGGTATATTAGTGAAAGGAGAAAGACTATAAAGGGAATTGTGAGACTAAAAGATACAACAAAACGCTATGTAGAAAATGATGAAGAAAAAGCCAATTTGCTAAATGATGATCCCTTTAGCAAAACTCCTATCAAACCATAACCTCAACCCGTATATATACGCCGATGATGTGACAATATACATCCCATTCAAACAAGACACCAAAGAAATCTCCAACGAAATCAATCAAAGTCTACATATCATGAACACATGGGCAGATGCATTCCGCCTGAAACTAAACGCAGAAAAAACCCAATGCCTGATTCTCACCTCCCAATACAACACAACTGAATTCAATGTGATAGACACACCAAACCTAAAACTCCCAATCTCAGAAACGCTAAAAATCCTCGGAGTGACTATCGACCGCCACCTAACACTCGAAACCCACGCAAACAACATAACCAAGAAGATGTTCTTCTGCATGTGGAAATTGAAAAGGATAAGACCATTCTTTCCAAGATTCGTCTTCCGCAGCCTAGTGCAATCCCTCGTCCTTAGCCACTTGGATTACTGCAACTCATTATACGCAGGCTGCAAAGAGCAAATACTGAGGAAACTTCAAACAGCCCAGAACACAGCAGCCAGGCTCATCTTCGGAAAACCTAAATATGAAAGGGCAAAACCACTACGAGAGAAACTACACTGGCTTCCACTCAAGGACCGCGTTACTTTTAAAGTTTGCACATTAGTCCATAAGATCATTTACGGTGAAGCCCCAGCGTACATGTCTGATTTAATAGACCTACCACCCAGAAACGCTAAAAGATCATCCCGAACTCACCTCAACCTTCATTACCCAACTTGCAAGGGCCTGAAATACAAGACGCTACACGCGACAACCTTTTCCTACATGAGCACGAAGTACTGGAATACATTACCGCGCAACCTAAGAATGATTAACGAACAAGCCTCCTTCCGTAAACTACTGAAGACTCACCTGTTTGAACAAACTTACGGAAAGAGCCAAAACACATAGAGACCACACTCACTGTTCACCAATGCAATACACATCCACTTCTGATCCCTCATCCCGTTATCCAGTCAATCATACATTTATTCACGGAACTATGTACACCATATGTCTTGGTGTCTAACAATGCCCTTTTCTCCCATTGTCCCCTTCTAATGTTTCTATGTTGATGTCCCATTGTTATACTCCCAATGATATTCGAATGTCTCACACAACTCTGTTCAATGTAATCCATAACCTAGTTGTAACAAATGTATTTCTATTATTCATGTCTTATTGTAAGCCACACTGAGCCCGCAAATAGGTGGGAAAATGTGGGATACAAATGCAATAAATAAAATAAAATAAAATAGATACTTTTGTTCTGTTTTCACTGAAGAAAACCCTGGGGAAGGACCGACAGGGACTGGCAAAAGTACACCTGAGAATGAGGTGAATAGAGCGCCGTTCACAGAAGAGAGTGTGTATGAACAACTTGGAAACCTAAAGGTGGACAAAGCCATGGGGCCAGACGGGATCCACCCCAGAATACTGAGGGAGCTCAGAGAGGTTCTGGCGGGTCCTCTTAAAGACTTGTTTAATAAATCCTTGGAGACGGGAGAGGTTCCGAGGGATTGGAGAACGGCGGAGGTGGTCCCTCTTCACAAAAGTGGGGATAGGGAAGAAGCTGGAAACTACAGGCCGGTAAGCCTCACTTCGGTTATTGGAAAAGTAATGGAAGCCATGCTGAAGGAAAGGATAGTGAATTTCCTGGAAGCCAATAAGTTGCAAGATCCGAGACAACATGGTTTCACCAAAGGGAAATCGTGCCAAACGAATCTCATTGAATTCTTTGACTGGGTGACAGGAGAATTAAATCAAGGACGTGCTATGGACGTCATCTACTTAGATTTCAGCAAGGCTTTTGACACGGTTCCCCACAGGAGGCTCTTAAATAAACTAGACGGCCTGAAGATAGGACCCGAAGTGGTGAAATGGATTAGGAACTGGTTGATGGACAGACGCCAGAGGGTGGTGGTGAATGGAGTTCACTCGGAGGAGGGAAAGGTGAGTAGTGGAGTGCCTCAGGGATTGGTGCTGGGGCCGATTCTGTTCAATATATTTGTGAGTGACATTGCCGAAGGGTTACAAAGTAAAGTTTGCCTTTTTGCGGATGACACCAAGATTTCCAACAGAGTGGACACCCCGGAGGGAGTGGAAAACATGAAAAAAGATCTGAAGAAGCTAGAAGAATGGTCTAATGTTTGGCAATTAAAATTCAATGCGAAGAAATGCAAAGTGATGCACTTAGGGAGTAGAAATCCAAGGGAGACGTATGTGTTAGGCGGGGAGAGTCTGATAGGCACGGACGGGGAGAGGGATCTTGGGGTGATAGTATCTGAGGACCTGAAGGCGACGAAACAGTGCGACAAGGCGGTGGCCGTAGCTAGAAGATTGCTAGGCTGTATAGAGAGAGAAGTGACCAGCAGAAGAAAGGAGGTTTTAATGCCCCTGTATAAGACGTTGGTGAGGCCCCACCTGGAGTATTGTGTTCAGTTTTGGAGGCCGTATCTTGAGAAGGATGTTAAAAAAATGGAAGCGGTGCAAAGAAAAGCTACGAGGATGGTATGGGATTTACGTTCCAAGACGTATGACGAGAGGCTTGCTGACCTGAACATGTACACCCTGGAGGAAAGGAGGAACAGAGGTGATATGATACAGACGTTCAAATATTTGAAAGGTATTAATCTGCAAACGAATCTTTTCCGGAGATGGGAAGGCGGTAGAACGAGAGGACATGAAATGAGATTGAAGGGGGGCAGACTCAGGAAAGATGTCAGGAAGTATTTTTTCACGGAGAGGGTGGTAGACGCTTGGAATGCCCTCCCTTGGGAGGTGGTGGAGATGAAAACGGTAACGGAGTTCAAACATGCGTGGGATATGCATAGAGGAATCCTGTGCAGAAGGAATGGATCCTCAGAAGCTTAGCTGAAATTGGGTGGCGGAGCAGGTGGGGGGAAGAGGGGGTGGTGGTTGGGAGGCGAGGATAGGGGAGGGCAGACTTATACGGTCTGTACCAGAGCCGATGATGGGAGGCGGGACTGGTGGTTGGGAGGCGGGAAATACTGCTGGGCAGACTTATATGGTCTGTGCCCTGAAAAGGACAGGTACAAATTCAAGGTAAGGTATACACATATGAGTTTGTCTTGGGCAGACTGGATGGACCATGCAGGTCTTTTTCTGCCGTCATCTACTATGTTTCTATGTTACTGCTATGAGGACAGTCCCTGCCAAGCCCAAATAATAAACAAAGCTGTGGTGAAAGGCCTCTGTCGATTCAGTGAAAAGAGGTTTAGCTAATACTGCAAGACTAAAGCCAGCGGATCCTATCGAGTCTAAGGCAAGCCAATAATGCAAGGAGTTTCTAAGGCCAGTCAACTCCACAAGGCTAAAACAGTCTCCGGAGAGACTGAGGCTAGCTGAAATTGTGCTGCTGTGCCCAGCTAATTCTGGAAGGCCAAGCCTAATTGAGCCTACAAAGATACCCTCAGCAGAATGTACGAGAAGGGCAAGTGTTGAATGAGGAGACGTTTCCATGATGCAGAGTTAAGCAAAAACATGAACTCAAATCAACATGTTTTCTGGACTGGTCAGAGTTGTCTTGGTTTGGTAGGATTGCCAACTTCAAGTTGAACATTCTACCCCGTCTAATGTACCCGTTTCAGGTTCTTCCCCTTCGTTTATCCCGGGGGTTTCTATCTTGTTTCCAGGAGCAGTTGCTTTGGTTTATTTGACATAATAAGTGACCTCACCTTCTTCACTCTTTTCTCTATGGAGATCAGAAGCGAGGCTTGGGCGTTCCAAATATTGTTTGGTAATACAAAGTGGCCCAGGAACGAGCTGCCCTTGAGTGGTTCCAGGCTCTCTCTTACAAATTCTGGGTTCATTTGGAGCAGGCTTTTGCAGGTCCTCACCTTCTGTGTCATCTCATGTGGCTTCCTCATAAATATTGTAGTTTGCCAGGCGATATTTGTCCCTCTATTCTTATTACTTTTTATTACTAAAATGGTCTGTTTTACAAAACAGACTCGGTGTTACCTCACCTTACTCCCAATAGCTTTCAATCCCCCTTTTCCCTGGGTCTTGCTCCTGGTACATTTACCCACTGGATCTCTTTTTGTTTAACGACTTGGGGTTAGCTATCTGATGAGGAAACTTTGAAACCTTTTGCAACTTTGGCTGAGGAATACCTGGTTTTGCCCCACAAAATCTATGTGTATGCCCAGCAGCATCATTTTTTGTCTACGGCAGCTATTAGAGCCAGGTGGTACACAAGGAATCCCTCCTTGAGGACTTTTGTGAGGATTTCAGGGGGGCCCGGGGTTTGATTTCCTGCTTGTATATGTATCAACGGGTTCTTTCCCATCCCTGTCTATTACATCATCTTAATTGGCAACGGGAATGGGATTGTCTATTGAGGATGACTATTGGAATACCATGGAACGAGCTTTAAAGACAATGCTGTTAAAGTTATGTATTGTGATAAATAAGAGGCTGTCCTAGCCGGGGCAGGCCACTAGATGGCGCTGTTCCCCTAAAAATGTCCAGGATGTCCGGGGTAGGCCACTAGAGGGCGCTAGGAGACTAGATGGAGGTCGCTAGGACCGGGGAGAGCCCTGGGGAGGTCCACAGGTGTAGGAGGTTATGGGCTGGGTCCTGTATAGCTATTAACCACTTTATACCCCACCTGAGTTGGGAAAGGAAAAGGAAGAGAGCTGGTAGCTGAAGAAGGAGAATCCCCCTGGAAAGAACTGGCTAAACCCTATGGACTTATGGTGGACTGTGTGCTCAAGGAAGAAAACAGGCTGGGGTAAGAAGTCCCTAAAGCATTAGTGTTGGACTGTTTAGCCTCAGTACTTAGAGGAACTATGTGTTCAAAGAAAGGACTGTGAGTTTAAAGAAAGAAAGGTTAGAAGTCCCCAAAGTATTGAGGTTAGTGCTGAGCCCAGGAATCTGTGTGGGGAGGCTCAGTGAGAAGATATGTAAATGTATAAAGTATTTAAACTAGAAGAACTGTGCCCAGGGGCTGGAATAAAGAATTGCCTGAATATGCTGTTGGTAAGACCTGTTTAATTTTGCCTCTGGAGAACTTGGTCACCCTGAGCGACCATGTTCAGGATCAGGCGACCCTCAGGGGGAGGAATGCTGGCTTTGGCCTAACCCCTGGTAAGCCTTTCCTCAGCTGAGAGGTACCCACCTCTACCACCGGCTGCCTTTCAGGTGCTGTGGAGGACTTGCAGCTCATCTGCATATCCTTACAGCCTTCTCCGGGGTGACACCCAGGCCCACCCCGATCCACTCAGGGCCTCCGCTCTAGGTGCCCAGCGCTCCCACCAGGTGCTGTGGAGGACTTGCAGCCCTTCTGCATTTCCTCACAGCTGTATCCGGGGTGACTCCAGTTCCACCCCGATCTTCCCAGGGCCTTCTCTCCAAGTGCACAGAGTTTCCAGGTGCTTTTTGGCTAGGATCAGGCGACCCTCAGGGGGAGGAATGCTGGCTTCGGCCTAACCCCTGGTAAGCCTTTCCTCAGCTGAGAGGTACCCACCTCTACCACCGGCTGCCTTTCAGGTGCTGTGGAGGACTTGCAGCTCATCTGCATATCCTTACAGCCTTCTCCGGGGTGACACCCAGGCCCACCCCGATCCACTCAGGGCCTCCGCTCTAGGTGCCCAGCGCTCCCACCAGGTGCTGTGGAGGACTTGCAGCCCTTCTGCATTTCCTCACAGCTGTATCCGGGGTGACTCCAGTTCCACCCCGATCTTCCCAGGGCCTTCTCTCCAAGTGCACAGAGTTTCCAGGTGCTTTTTGGCTAGGATCAGGCAACCCTCAGGGGGAGGAATGCTGGCTTCGGCCTAACCCCTGGTAAGCCTTTCCTCAGCTGAGAGGTACCCACCTCTACCACCGGCTGCCTTTCAGGTGCTGTGGAGGACTTGCAGCTCATCTGCATATCCTTACAGCCTTCTCCGGGGTGACACCCAGGCCCACCCCGATCCACTCAGGGCCTCCGCTCTAGGTGCCGCGCGCCTTATGGCGCGCGGGGCATTTTTCTCTTTGTATCTAATCTTTTTCCAGTTGCTAACGTACCTTAATTGTTTATGGCCCCTATTCACATTCTCTTCCTAGCTCTGTCCCTTCCTAATCTTTTCCCTCACCCCCTACCTCTCCCCGCTACAGGAACTCACTTCCCATCCATTGACTTCATCACCTCACCTTCTCTCCTACCCTCTTCCTCCCTCTTGGCTTTTAATCTCCGTCTCTTTCTTCCCTCCATTTTGCCTTCCCCACTCCACCTAAATACCTCTCGCCTTCGACGCCTTCGTGGCCACACCTCTCCTACTCTCCTCCGCTCTCTTTTACTCCTTCTCTTACTCTCAGCTGGTGACATCAATCCCAATCCTGGCCCTCCTCACCAACTATTATCCAAACTCTACAGATCTCACCGTGACCTCTCTAACCTCATCTCTATTCCTCTACTCCCCTCCTCTTCTCTGCCCTTCTCTTGCGCCCTATGGAATGCCCGCTCTATCTGTAACAAACTCCCCTATATCCAGGACCTCTTTATCTCGCGTCACCTCCATCTGCTCGCCATAACAGAAACCTGGCTCTGCCCTGATGACTCTGCTTCAGTCGCAGCCCTGTGCCATGGTGGTTATATATTTTCCATCTCACAGATAGGCTGCAGAGAATACCTTCTCCTGCTTTAGACTTAGCCTGGCCTCAGAATGACATCCTATAGTATATCTCCTATCAAACTGAGCTCTCTTTTTCATCAAGCACTGCCATTTCCTCCCCTCACCCTCCCCACTGACAGTTTGAACTTCGTGGGTGTGGCTTGGATCTCTTTCAGGGAGAGAAAACTAACAACTTATAGCAGCAGCTTCAGAGAGCATTTTCCATCTCACAGATAGGCTGCAGAGAATACCTTCTCCTGCTTTAGACTTAGCCTGGCCTCAGAATGACATCCTATAGTATATCTCCTATCAAACTGAGCTCTCTTTTTCATCAAGCACTGCCATTTCCTCCCCTCACCCTCCCCACTGACAGTTTGAACTTCGTGGGTGTGGCTTGGATCTCTTTCAGGGAGAGAAAACTAACAACTTATAGCAGCAGCTTCAGAGAGCATTTTCCATCTCACAGATAGGCTGCAGAGAATACCTTCTCCTGCTTTAGACTTAGCCTGGCCTCAGAATGACATCCTATAGTATATCTCCTATCACCTTCTCCCACTACTCCAACCAGAGTTACACCTAATCACACTGACCACCCTTCAACATCTTCTGTCCTTCTGTGACTGTTCTCTTGTGCTTGACTGCTTAAATATTTTAAATTTAAATGCTTTACTTTTTGTCTATTAGATTGTAAGCTCTTTGAGCAGGGACTGTCTTTCTTCTGTGTTTGTACAGCGCTGCGTACACTTTGTAGCGCTCTAGAAATGTTAAATAGTAGTAGTAGTAGTAGTATATATTTTCACATACTCCTCGCCCTGCTGGCCGTGGGGGCGGTGTTGGACTACTTCTCTCTCCCTCCTCTAGATTTCAACCCCTTCTTCCACCTCAATCTCACTGTTTTTCCTCCTTTGAAGTCCACTCTATCCGCCTTTTCTCTCCTCTGCCTCTTCGAATAGCGGTCATTTATCGTCCCCCTGATAAGTCCCTTTCATCCTTTCTCAGTGACTTTGACGCCTGGCTTGCCTTCTTCCATGATCCTTCCTCCCCCTCTCTCATCCTTGGTGACTTTAATATTCCTGCTAATGATCCTTCCAACTCTTATATTTCCAAGTTACTCGCTTTAATGTCGTCCTTTAATCTCCAACTATGCTCCACCTCCCCCACTCATCAAAATGGTCACTGTCTTGATCTCATCTTCTCCTCCAACTGTTCACCTTCTAGTTTCCTTGCCTCTGATCATCCCTCCTCTGATCACCATCTTATAACTTTCACACTTACATCTCCTCCCTCCCAGTCCCGTCCTATCCTATCTAATTTATCTAGGAATCTTCACGATATTGACCCTTCATCTCTATCCTCGCATGTTTCAAACCTCCTCTCTACTGTGGCACCATCCACGTCTGTCAACGAGGCTGTTTCTTCTTACAACAATACTCTATCCTCTGCCTTAGACACTCTTGCACCTTTGATGACCCGCCCTGTAAGGCGTACAAAACCCCAACCTTGGCTGACTTCTAATATCCGCTACCTACGTTCCTGTACCCGCTCCGCCGAACGAACGCCTCTGGCGGAAATCTCGGGCCCTTGCTGATTTCTTACAGTTTAAGTTCATGCTGACCTCCTTCCAATCTGCTCTTTTACGTGCCAAACAGGATTATTATATCCAACTGACCAACTCTCTTGGCTCTAATCCTCGACTTCTCTTCACCACATTGAACTCTCTCCTCAAGGTGCCCCCTCCCCCAACTCCCCCTTCATTATCTCCTCAGACCCTTGCTGAATTCTTTCACAACAAGGTTCAAAAGATAAACCTTGCTTTCTCTACCTCACCAGCTCTCCCTCCACTAGTCCGTTCCCCTCTCTCTCCTTCCCCTCATTCCCTTTCCTCCTTTCCTGAAGTTACTATTGAGGAAACTACACTTCTCCTTTCTTCCTCAAAATGTACCACCTGTTCCTCTGATCCCATTCCCACCCACCTTCTTAATGCCATCTCTCCTACTCTTATTCCTTTTATCTGTCACATTCTCAACCTCTCACTTTCCACTGCGACTGTCCCTGCTGCCTTTAAACATGCTGTGGTCACACCTCTCCTTAAGAAGCCTTCACTTGACCCTACTTGTCCCTCTAATTACCGACCCACCTCCCTCCTTCCTTTTCTCTCCAAATTACTTGAGCGTGCTGTTCACCGTCGCTGCCTTGATTTTCTCTCCTCACATGCTATTCTTGACCCATTACAATCTGGTTTTCGCCCTCTCCACTCAACCGAAACTGCGCTTACTAAAGTCTCCAATGACCTATTACTGGCTAAATCCAGAGGTCAATATTCCATCCTCATTCTTCTTGATCTTTCCGCTGCTTTTGACACTGTCGATCACAGCATACTTCTCGATACCCTGTCCTCACTTGGATTCCAGGGCTCTGTCCTTTCCTGGTTCTCTTCCTACCTCTCCCTCCGCACCTTTAGTGTTCACTCTGGTGGATCCTCTTCTACTTCTATCCCTCTGCCTGTCGGCGTACCTCAGGGTTCTGTTCTTGGTCCCCTCCTCTTTTCTATCTACACTTCTTCCCTTGGTTCATTAATCTCATCCCATGGCTTTTCCTACCATCTCTATGCTGATGACTCCCAAATCTACCTTTCTACCCCTGATATCTCACCTTGCATCCAAACCAAAGTTTCAGCGTGCTTGTCTGACATTGCTGCCTGGATGTCTCAACGCCACCTGAAATTAAATATGACCAAAACCGAGCTTCTCATTTTCCCCCCCAAACCCACCTCCCCGCTCCCCCCGTTTTCTATTTCTGTTGATGGCTCTCTCATTCTCCCTGTCTCCTCAGCTCGAAACCTTGGGGTCATCTTTGACTCTTCTCTCTCCTTCTCTGCTCATATCCAGCAGACCGCCAAGACCCGTCGTTTCTTTCTTTACAACATCCGTAAAATCCGCCCCTTTCTTTCCGAGCACTCTACCAAAACCCTCATCCACACCCTTGTCACCTCTCGTTTAGACTACTGCAATCTGCTTCTTGCTGGCCTCCCACTTAGTCACCTCTCCCCTCTCCAGTCGGTTCAAAACTCTGCTGCCCGTCTCATCTTCCGCCAGGGTCGCTTTACTCATACTACCCCTTCTCCTCAAGACCCTTCACTGGCTCCCTATCCGTTTTCGCATCCTGTTCAAACTTCTTCTACTAACCTATAAATGTATTCACTCTGCTGCTCCCCAGTATCTCTCCACACTCGTCCTTCCCTACACCCCTTCCCGTGCACTCCGCTCCATGGATAAATCCTTCTTATCTGTTCCCTTCTCCACTACTGCCAACTCCAGACTTCGCGCCTTCTGTCTCGCTGCACCCTACGCCTGGAATAAACTTCCTGAGCCCCTACGTCTTGCCCCATCCTTGGCCACCTTTAAATCTAGACTGAAAGCCCACCTCTTTAACATTGCCTTTGACTCGTAACCACTTGTAACCACTCGCCTCCACCTACCCTCCTCTCTTCCTTCCCGTTCACATTAATTGATTTGATTTGCTTATTTTTTGTCTATTAGATTGTAAGCTCTTTGAGCAGGGACTGTCTTTCTTCTATGTTTGTGCAGCGCTGTGTATGCCTTGTAGCGCTATAGAAATGCTAAATAGTAGTAGTAGTAGTACTGAGCGTGAAAGGATAACATGCTAATCTGCATATAATTTGCATACTGAAAACCAGCTCACCCTGAGTGAAAAAGGGGCCCAGGAGCTTGAGGTTGGATTGCTCAGGATGCTAAGAAAATACTGTTTGGAGTCCTGTTCAGAGGCCACAGGCCAGTGAGGCCTGCTGGAGAGTGGGAGCAGTAGCCTCATCTTCACAGTATAGATGGTATCTTATCCCTGTACGTCTTCAACATGTTTCCTGCAGCCTCCCCCCTGTGTTGGAGGGTTTGTGAGGAGCTTGGCACCATGGGCCAATTTATAGTGGTCTTGTGTGAAGGCCCGGGTTACTGGAAAGTCATTCAGTATTGGCTGCAGGGCTAGTAGGCTTGCCTAATTCAGTAGTCTTCAGTCTTCTTTTTATTCCTTTGGAAGCCTCCTGGCCTTACTGAATTACAGGCCCTTTTGGTGCATCACGCTATGTGTGCAGAACATGTGTGACCTCGGCAGCTCATTGGAAACAACCTACAGTTCCATCCTTGATGAAGTGGCTGAATAAAGCGAATGCTACATACCTGTAGAAGGTATTCTCCGAGGACAGCAGGCTGATTGTTCTCACTGATGGGTGACGTCCACAGCACCCCCTCCAATCGGAATCTTCACTAGCAAAGACGTTTGCTAGCCCTCGCGCTCTGATGCGCACCGTGCATGTGCGGTCATCTTCCTGCCCGAACCGGCTCGTGTTCATCAGTAGCAAGACAAAGACAAGGGAAGACACAACTCCAAAGGGGAGGCGGGCGGGTTTGTGAGAACAATCAGCCTGCTGTCCTCGGAGAATACCTTCTACAGGTATGTAGCATTCGCTTTCTCCGAGGACAAGCAGGCTGCTTGTTCTCACTGATGGGGTATCCCTAGCCCCCAGGCTCACTCAAAACAACAAACATGGTCAATTGGGCCTCGCAACGGCGAGGACATAACTGAGGTTGACCTAACATCTTATTCAACTAACAGAGTGTAGCCTGGAACAGAATAAAAAATGGGCCTAGGGGGGTGGAGTTGGATTCAAACCCCAAACAGATTCTGAAGCACCGACTGCCCGAACCGACTGTCGCGTCGGGTATCCTGCTGCAGGCAGTAATGAGATGTGAATGTGTGGACAGATGACCACGTCGCAGCTTTGCAGATCTCTTCAATATTGGCTGACTTCAAGTGGGCCACTGACGCTGCCATGGCTCTAACATTGTGAGCCGTGACATGACCCTTAAGAGCCAGCCCAGCCTGGGCGTAAGTGAAGGAAATGCAATCTGCTAGCCAATTGGATATGGTGCGTTTCCCCACAGCCACTCCCCTCCTGTTGGGATCAAAAGAAACAAACATTTGGGCGGACTGTCTGTTGGGCTGTGTCCGCTCCAGATAGAAGGCCAATGCTCTTTTGCAGTCCAATGTGTGCAGCTGACGTTCAGCAGGGCAGGAATGAGGACGGGGAAAGAATGTAGGCAAGACAATTGACTGGTTCAGATGGAACTCCGACACCACTGTCTTGTCCGCAAGGAAGGTAAGCCCTTAGGTCCCGTAAGGCCCCGAAGGACCTCAAAGGACAGCCGTGCAACCCCAAGTCTTCACCCGCGGCGACCGCCGTTCACCAAGGGTTGAGCCCCCAGCTGCAGGCGGTCAACGGGACTTCAGGAGCCGCGGGGTTGACGGACTGACCTGGACTGGAACCAGGAGAGAAGCGGGCAGATGGAATAGAGAGTCCACAAACAGGCAACAGATCTGGGCAGGCAGCTAGCAGCGTAGTCAGAGTCAGGCAAGAGGTCAAGGCAGGCGGCAAGCAGAGTAGTCCGAGTTAGGCAAGAGGTCAAGGCCGGCAGCTAGCAGAGAAAACCAGGAAACAGTCCAAAAGTCCAAAATCAGCAACACCAGGAAATCAACGGAACACACGAACCACGGAGACTGGCCTCGGGTAACAGAACCTGAAGCAACCTCCTACCTCAGGCTCACTCCTTAAATACTGTTCGGCAGTCAGCCGCCCAGCCCCCGTAGACATAGCCGGCCAATCAGAACTTGGTTATCGACAGAACCCTTCTGATTGGCTCTGACCGATCTCCCAGGCGGATCTATCGTGCTGGCCTTCCAGTCTAACTCCTCTGAGGCGGAGCTTGGGGTTCCCGCGCCCAAGAATGAAGACGCCGGCCATCACGCCTCGGCGCTATTTCCCTTACTGGCGCAAACACAGCCCCCGTAGCCAGCGATCGAGAGTCCGGCAGCTGTGATCACCGGCCCCGGACTGGGCGGCCATCACCACGGCGAGCCCCGGCTCCCCTCCATGGCCTCAAGAAAGCCGGACTTCGTCGTGGTGGACGCCGGCTCCTGCTTCCCGCGGAGGAGCAGCCGGAGGGAGCGACGGATGTGACAACCACCTTTGGCAAGAACTTAGGGTGAGTGCGGAGGACTACTCTATTATGATGAAATTTGGTATAAGGAGCATGAGCTACCAGGGCTTGAAGCTCACTGACTCTACGAGCTGAAGTTACTGCCACCAAGAAAATGACCTTCCAGGTCAAGTACTTCAGATGGCATGAATTCAGTGGCTCAAAAGGAGGTTTCATCAGCTGGGTGAGAACGACATTGAGATCCCATGACACTGTAGGAGGCTTGACAGGGGGCTTTGACAAAAGCAAACCTCTCATAAAGCGAACAACTAAAGGCTGTCCCGAGATCGGCTTACCTTCCACACGGTAATGGTATGCACTGATTGCACTAAGGTGAACCCTTACAGAGTTGGTCTTGAGACCAGACTCAGACAAGTGCAGAAGGTAGTAAAGCAGGGTCTGTGTAGGACAAGAACGAGGGTCTAGGGCCTTGCTGTCACACCAGACGGCAAACCTCCTCCATAAAAAGAAGTAACTCCTCTTAGTGGAATCGTTCCTGTAAACAAGCAAGACACAGGAGACACCCTCCGACAGACCCAAAGTCTACGCTCTCAACATCCAGGCCGTGAGAGCCAGAGACTGGAGATTGGGATGCAGAAGCGCCCCTTCGTTCTGGGTGATGAGGGTCGGAAAACACTCCAATCTCCACGGTTCTTCGGAGGACAACTCCAGAAGAAGAGGGAACCAGATCTGACGCGGCCAAAAAGGAGCAATCAGAATCATGGCGCCTCGGTCTTGCTTGAGATTCAACAAAGTCTTCCCCACCAGAGGTATGGGAGGATAAGCATACAGCAGGCCTTCCCCCCAATCTAGGAGGAAGGCATCCGATGCCAGTCGGCCGTGGGCCTGAAGTCTGGAACAGAATTGAGGGACCTTGTGGTTGGCTCGAGATGCGAAGAGATCTACCAAGGGGGTGCCCCACACTTGGAAGATCCGGCGCACTACTCTGGAGTTGTGCGACCACTCGTGAGGTTGCATAATCCTGCTCAACCTGTCGGCCAGACTGTTGTTTGCGCCTGCCAGATATGTAGCTTGGAGAAACATGCCGTAACGGCGAGCCCACAGCCACATACTGACGGCTTCTTGACACAGGGAGCGAAATCCGGTGCCCCCCTGCTTGTTGATGTAATACATGGCAACCTGGTTGTCTGTCTGAATTTGGATAAATTGGTGGGACAGCCGATCTCTGAAAGCCTTCAGAGCGTTCCAGACCGCTCATAACTCCAGGAGATTGATCTGTAGACCTTGTTCCTGGAGGGACCAGCTTCCTTGGGTGTGAAGCCCATCGACATGAGCTCCCCACCCCAGGAGAGACGCATCCGTAGTCAGCACTTTTTGCGGCTGAGGAATTTGGAAAGGGCGTCCCAGAGTCAAATTGGACCAAATCGTCCACCAGTGCAGGGATTCGAGAAAACTCGTGGACAGGTGGATCACGTCCTCTAGATCCCCAGCAGCCTGAAACCACTGGGAAGCTAGGGTCCATTGAGCAGATCGCATGCGAAGACGAGCCATGGGAGTCACATGAACTGTGGAGGCCATGTGGCCGAGCAATCTCAACATCTGCCGAGCTGTGATCTGCTGGGATGCTCGCACCCGGGAGACGAGGGACAACAGATTGTTGGCCCTTGTCTCCGGGAGGTAGGCACGAGCCGTACGAGAATCCAGCAGAGCTCCTATGAATTTGAGTCTCTGTACTGGGAGAAGATGGGACTTTGGATAATTTATCACAAACCCCAGTAGCTCCAGGAGTCAAATAGTCATCTGCATGGACTGTAGAGCTCCTGCCTTGGATGTGCTCTTCACCAGCTACCTTTGGTGAAAAACTTTCAACCTCCCCCCGACCGGTAGATCGTCCGGCACGGACACTTTGATATCGGCTATGCTCTGCTCGTCCCTTGCTTTTGCTGGGGAGCTGAGGGGCCTTGCTGAGGCGCACGCTGCTGACGAGAGCGAGCGCGCTGGGGCTTAGCCTGGGCCGCAGGCTGTCGAGAGGGAGGATTGTACCTACGCTTGCCAGAAGAGTAGGGAACAGTCCTCCTTCCCCCATAAAAACGTCTACCTGATGAGGTAGATGCTGAAGGCTGCCGGCGGGAGAATTTGTCGAAAGCGTTATCCCGCTGGAGGAGCTGTTCTACCACCTGTTCGACTTTTTCCCCAAAAATGTTATCCGCACGGCAAGGGGAGTCCGCAATCCACTGCTGGATCCTATTCTCCAGGTCGGAGGCACGCAGCCATGAGAGTCTGCGCATCACCACACCTTGAGCAGCGGCCCTGGACGCAACATCAAAGGTATCAAATACCCCTCTGGCCAGGAATTTTCTACATGCCTTCAGCTGCCTGACTACCTCCTGAAACGGCTTGGCTTGCTCAGAAGGGAGCTGGTCCACCAAGTCTGCCAGCTTCCGCACATTGTTCCGCATATGGATGCTCGTGTAGAGCTGGTAAGATTGAATCTTGGCCACGAGCATGGAAGAATGGTAGGCCTTCCTCCCAAAGGAGTCTAAGGTTATGGGGTCTTTGCCCGTGGGCGCCGAAGCATGCTCCCTAGAACTCTTAGCCTTCTTCAGGGCCAGATCCACCACACCAGAGTCGTGAGGCAACTGAGTGCGCATCAGCTCTGGGTCCCCATGGATCCGATACTGGGATTCTATCTTCTTGGGAATGTGGGGATTAGTTAGTGGCTTGGTCCAGTTCGCCAGCAATGTCTTTTTCAGGACATGATGCATGGGTACTGTGGACGCTTCCTTAGGTGGAGAAGGATAGTCCAAGAGCTCAAACATTTCAGCCCTTGGCTCATCCTCCACAACCACCGGGAAGGGGATGGCTGTAGACATCTCCCGGACAAAGGCCGAGAAAGACAGACTCTCGGGAGGAGAAAGCTGTCTTTCAGGGGAGGGAGTGGGGTCAGAAGGAAGGCCATCAGACTCCTCGTCAGAGAAATATCTGATGTCCTCCTCTGCATCCCACGAGGCCTCATCATCGGTATCAGACACAAGTTCACAGACCTGTGTCTAAAGCCATGTCCGACTCGACTCCGTGGGAACCACGGCCACGGTGGGAGCGTCGAGAGGTGGACTCCCTGGCCGGCAGCGCGAAACTCCCTCCCCCGACGTCGTCGGGGAGTCCATCTGGGAGGCAGCCGAAACCGGTACCGCAAACGGCACCGTACCGGGGACCTCACCCCGGGCAAAGGGCCAGCTGCCGCCTCACTCGACGGCCCCAGTGGCGCAAGCACCCCCGGTACCAGAGAAGGGCGCAACAGGTCTTCCAGAATGCCAGGAAGAACGGCCCGGAGACTCTCGTGCAGAGCGGCTGTGGAGAAAGGCTGGGAAGCCGGTGCAGGCGTCGAGGTCAGAATCTGTTCCGGGCACGGAGGCGGTACCGGGCTGTCCGAGGTAGAGCGCACCGACACCTCCTGAATGGAGGGTGAGCGGTCCTCCCGGTGCCGATGCCTGCTGGATGCCGACTCCCTCGGCGACCCAGAGCTCCCGGTACCAGGACGGGAAGGTGACCGGTGACGATGCTTCTTCGACTTTTTCGAGCGAAGCATTTCACCGGAGCTCCCCGGTACCGATGAGGACGTTGAATCCAGACGTCGCTTCCTCGGGGCCGGGGCCGAAGGTCGATCCCGGGGGGGCTGTACCGCAGGAGCCCTCAGGGCAGGAGGAGACCTACCCGAAGGCTCACCGCCACCAGCAGGGGAATGGACAGCCCTCACCTGCACTCCAGACGAAGCACCACCGTCCGACGACATCAGCACCAGAGGGGATCCCGGTACCGCCGACGCACTCTTCCGAAGCCTCGGTACCGACGATGCAGGAGGAGGACGCCTCGATGCAGTCGATGTCGATGCGATCTCCGAAGACTTCGGTGCTGCCGACGCCGATGCGCCCGACGAATCTCTAGATGCCGATGCCGTCGAAGCGCCGGAGAACAGAACGTTCCACTGGGCTAATCTCGCTACCCGAGTCCTCTTTTGCAAAAGAGCACAAAGACTACAGGCCTGCGGGCGGTGCCCAGCCCCCAGACACTGAAGACACGAGGCGTGCCTATCAGTGAGCGAGATTACCCGGGCGCACTGGGTGCACTTCTTGAAGCCGCTGGAAGGCTTCGATGTCATGGGCGGAAAAATCGCGCCGGCGAAATCAAAATTCGCGATGATGACAAGAGGCACCGAGACAAAAAGGGGGAAAATACCCGTGCGGGCGGCTGTTCCCGAAAGCGAAAGAAAACTTACGCTGGGAAAAAGCTAGAAATACGGGAAAAAGGTTCTCTCTCTTTTTTTTTTTGTTGAAAAACACGAAAGACGCGCAAGGGTCCTCTGAGGGGCACGAAACGGCGCCAAAACACGACCGTCCCGAGCGCGGACAAAAGAAGACTGACGAACATGAGCCGGTTTGGGCGGGAAGACGACCGCGCATGCGCGGTGCGCATCGGCGCGTGAGGGCTAGCAAACGTCTTTGCTAGTGAAGATTCCGATTGGAGGGGGTGCCGTGGACGTCACCCATCAGTGAGAACAAGCAGCCTGCTTGTCCTCGGAGAAATTGTGGTATATTGCAATATGGAGCGTCTTTGGGCTGCCTGAAACCATACACTTGCTAAATGGGAGGTGATTTGGGAGCCCTTTCTGCAGCATTGTTCTTGTTAACTGCTTGTGGACTTGCCTGGATTTCTTGTCAGTTGGGGTGGGGTTTGTTTAGAGAAATTGTTAGCAGTGTTAGTTCTATGTTATTTTGTCTACTGCTGGGCTTATCTCTAACTTTACTGTTTATTGTGTTTTACTCTTTAAATCTGCTGTATTCATTGTCATGGTGTTCATTGGCTTTGTTATTGCCTGATATTTTGGATTGGTTCCTGGTACTCAATAAAGACCTCAAAAAAAACCCTGGCTCCTAGAATAAACATCAATATTGCACAAATTTACCTCAGCTCTGAGGCAAATGTAAATGTATACAAGAACGTGCATATTTTATGTTTGAATATTTTTATTAATCAGGAGGATACAAAAAACAACAGAGTTATATCAATTTAGAAACCTAGATGATCTCTATAACAAATGAAGCATAAAGGCATAATAAACATCTAACGACAAACGTTTTTTAATAGAAAACCCTCCCACCCTAGATCCCTCAAAGGCAGGTAATGATAGGTGAGCCAAAGTAAAATAGTAAACATCCATGCTTTAGGTGACATGTTCAGTAATCTGCTTCGTGCCATGTGTGTTAAGGAGTTCCAAAAAAGGATCCCAAAGTGAGCGTACTACTACTACTAATAGCATTTATATAGCGCTACCAGACGCACGCAGCGCTGAACATTTGACATAGAGAGACAGTCCCTGCTCAAAGAGCTTATAATCTAGGTAAAACAGACAGACAAGACATTACGGGCAAGGGAATTACAGGGTAAAGAGGAACAGGGGAGGAGGATGGCAAATGAGTAGCGGTTAGGAGCCAAAGGCAGTAGTGAAAAAGTGAGCTTTCAGCATAGATTTAAAAACAGGTAGAGATGGAGCTAGACGTATCGGTTCGGGAAGACAGTTCCAGGCATAAGGTGCCGCAAGATAAAAGGAACAAAGTCTGGAGTTAGCGGTAGAGGAGAAGGGGGACGACAAGAGAGATTTGTTCAGAGAGTGGAGTTCACGGGGAGGAATGTAGGGAGAGATGAGAGAGGAGAGGTAGTGAGGGGTCATTGAGTGGACACATTTAAAGGTCAGTAAGAGGAGTTTGAACTGTATACGGAAGCGGACAGGGAGCCAGTGAAGTGACTTGAGGAGTGGGCTAGTGTGGGCATAACGATTCTGGCAGAAAATAAGTCGAGCTGCAGAATTCTGAACAGGCTGGAGAGGAGAAAGATGATTGAGCGGAAGACCAGTGAGAAGTAAATTGCAATAGTCCAAGTGAGAAGTAACAAGGGTGTGAATAAGGGTTTTGGTGGCATGTTCAGAAAGGAAGGGGCGAATTTTGCTAATGTTGAAGATAAAAAAGCGATAGGTTTTGGCGATCTGTTGAATATGAGCAGAGAAGGAGAGAGAGGAGTCGAAGATGACTCCCAGATTACGAGCCGAGGAGACAGGGAGGATATGAGAACCATTAACAGAGATAGAGAATGGGGGAAGAGGGGAGGAGGGTTTAGGGGGAAAAATAAGAAGTTCAGTTTTAGCCATGTTTAATTTGAGATGGCGCTGAGACATCCAGGCAGCAATGTCAGACAAGCAGGCAGAGATTTTGTCCTGGATTAAGGTTGAGATTTCAGGGGTGGAGATGTAGATCTGAGAGTCATCAGCGTAAAGATGGTAATGAAAACCATGGGATGAGATCAGGGCACCAAGGGAGGAGGTATAGATGGAGAAGAGGAGTGGTCCAAGGACAGAACCCTGAGGCACACCTACTGAGAGCGGGAGGGAAGTTGACGAGGATCCACCAGAGTGAACACTGAAAGTACGGAGAGAGAGGTAGGAAGAGAACCAGGAAAGAACAGGGCCCTGGAATCCAAGTGAGGACAGCGTATCGAGGATTAAGGTGTGGTCAACAGTGTCGAAAGCAGCAGATAGGTCAAGAAGGATGAGGATGGAATAGAGACCTCTGAATTTAGCCAGAAGCAGATAATTAGATCATTTAGTAAGTGCAGTTTTAGTAGAGTGAAGAGGGCGAAATCCAGATTGAAGTGGGTCAAGAATAGGTTGAGAAGAGAGAAAGTCAAGACAACGGCGGTGAATGACACGTTCAAGTAAAGTGAGGGTTTTTTAAGGAGTGGAGTGACAATAGCATGTTTGAAGGTCTTAGGAACAGTTGCAGTGGAGAGTGAAAGATTAAGGATGTAACAGATGACAGGGATGATAGTAGGAGAGATAGTGTTAAGTAGGTAAGTGGGGATGGGATCAGAGGAACAGGTAGTACATTTAGAGGAGGAAAGAAGGGGGGCAGTTTCTTCAGTAGAAACTTCTGAGAAGGAGGAGAAAGAAGGAGAGGAAGGAGAGTAGGGGGTGTGGACTAAGGGAGAGAGAGGTGGGGAGGATTTGGATGAAAATTCAAGGTTAATCTAACGGATTTTATCATGGAAGTAATCAGCTAGAGTCTGTGGAGAAAGAGAAGGGGGAATAGGAAACGGAGGTACTTTGAGAAGAGAGTTCAGTGTGGCGAAAAGAAGTCGAGGGTTAGAACCGAGGGAATTAGTCAAATGGGTGAAGTAATCCTGTTTGGCAAGTGTAGACATGCTCCTCATAGTGAGTCCAAATTATTTATGTCCTGCCACTTCATCACAAGCAAAGTTATCATATAAGACCTCCTGTAGTCTAGGGATGGGGACTCTGCATTCAACCAACAGAAAAGGATCATCTTCTTACCCATTAAGACAGCATGCTGCATAAATCCCTTCAGACCCTTTGGGTTGGGGTGTACTAGATTAAAAATAGCAACCAGCATTTTCGGCTTTAAAAGACAGCTAGTTTCCTATAGGCGAGATACTTGTGAAAGAAGTTGTCCCCAGAACAGTCTAACCTTAGGGCAATGCCAGTACATGTGTCCCAGCGATGAGCCAGGCGTCAAACACTTGGGGCAACCGGAGTCCAGTCTCAGGGTAGCTTTATAGGCTCTTTGTGAAGAAATGTGTCATTGAATGAACATTTTATATTGCATTTCCCACAACTGTATATTGTCTGTCAAGCTGTGTATTTCCCTCAAGCAATTCCTGATCTAGTCCCCCTTAATTTCTGTTCCCAGATCTCTAGTCCATTTCTGTGCCAAAGAATCATAAACAAAATCACTTAGTTGTTCTTGTAATTATGTATGGTGATAACTTAAAGGCACCGGTAATTGTGCATCATATGCATATTTTATAACATGTGCCTGTATGTTGCAATTCTGCCCATGGTGTGCCCAAACTGTACACCTGGGAATCTCTGCACACAGATCATGTAAAAAGTATTCATGCACTTGTTCACACTGTCAGCATGAGTTTGGGACCAAAGAAAAGGAATAAGAACAAAGAATAAGACTAAGAGAAGATTACAAACATGTACTTGTGAGCGTGTATATACCATTGCAATTCTACAAGAGCCTTTTTTTAGGGAAAACATGCTTCACACGTGGAAATACTACTTATAAAATTACCTCCTTAATATGCAAGTACTAAAAAAGCAAAAGTGCAAATCCGTTTACAATACCAAATCCCCACCTTGTGTACGTTTCTCCATGTAATACCTATGAAAGATGAATTTTGCTCCTATTATGAAAACTATACCTTTACCTTTAGAAGCAGATGGATTGGCAGGGTTAGCAGCATGGCAGGATATACAAATGTGCAAGGAGCATCGAAAGCCTTTATTCTGGAGCATTGTGGGTGGATATTTCTTAACACATTCTTCATGGTAATACTTTCCACACAAAGGAAGCAAGCAGCGTTTTACACAGAGATCATTCTTCTTGCATACAAAACAGGTATGGAGACCTAACAGAGATGGAAGGGATAATATATGAACAAGACATGCAAGACTCTACCATTAAGGCAAACCAATAATCTTCTGTCTGAAAGTTTTCCGGTTATTATGTACGTAGGAGTACCTGACAAGCAGTCATAAAGGTACAGTCAATGCATCTCAGATCCATGGAAGGCAGAAAGATGGCTGCCCCTACTGGTCAACAAGTAACAGAAAGAATGCACCCCTCTAGTACTTGGCCTAGTAAGGGCTTGCAGAACTGCCTGAGCAGTCAAAGTTGGCAGAATAAAAAGAGTTTGCGTAATAAGGGTAAGCATTTAATGTATCAATAAGGAGAAATTAGACCTTACCTGCTAATTTGCTTTCCTTTAATCCCTCCGGACCGGCCCAGGATTGGACTGATGAGTTGTGCACGCCTTCCAGCAGGTGGAGACTGAGAAAAAAACTCTGACTCTAGAGAGCCAATAAGAGCCCTGGTCATGTGACCCTAGCCTCAGTATTTGAATAACAAAGCAGAAAGAAGAGAAAACTCTACCCCCTGTGCCCCGAGGAATTTCAGCAACCAGAAGCAATATTGAAAATGTGCTTAAACAACGGCTCACCGACAACTCTCACCTGAGCAGCGGTATGGCCTGTAAGTAAACATAGGCAAAGTATGTACAGATTACTGCATATAATTAACTGATAATGCATTTCTTTATATAATAACTTGCAAAACAGCTCTGTAGACAAGAGAACATCTGCACACAGGAACTTTGAACATAGACAGAAAGACAGACCAGGGGAGGGGCCTGGGCCAGTCCGGAGGGATTAAAGGAAAGCAAATTAGCAGGTAAGGTCTAATTTCTCCTTCCTTAGCATCCCTCCGGACCGGCCCAGGATTGGATTTATGGGACGTAACAAAGCAGTAGTCCTATGGGAGGGACCCCAGCAAACCCGCTGTGAGTACTCGCGATGCAAAGACCGCCTCCTGCCGACACTGAACATCAAGTCTGTAATGCTTGGAAAAGGAATGGAGAGATGCCCAAGTCGCTGCTTTACAAATCTCCGCTGGAGGCACCAAGAAACACTCGGCCCACGACGCTGCCTGCCTTCGTGTAGAATGAGCTTTCACAGCCTCCAAAACCACTTTGCCCACCAAGAGGTAAGCTGAAGCTATCATTTCCTTGATCCACCTAGACAACGTGGGCTTAGAAGCTGACAAACCCTTGCGGTGACCAGCAAAAAGAAGAAACAGACGATCCGTGCGGCGAAAGTCCTCAGTAACTGCAAGGTATCGTTTAAGTACTCTCCTGACATCCAAAGTACGTAATTTACGCTGCTCCTGCGTTCCTGAGACTGAGCCCAAAACAGGAAGAAAAACCGACTGGGACAGGTGAAAACGAGAGAGTACCTTAGGCAGAAAGAAAGGAACCGGACAAATAACCACTCGGTCCTTAGAAAATTCCAGAAATGGAGATCTGCAGGAAAAAGCTTGCAACTCCGAAACTCTCCTTGCTGACGCAATAGCCACTAAGAACACTGTCTTAAGAGTCAAATCCTTCAGAGAACAATCGAGTAACGGCTCAAAAGGAGGCCCCGTCAGAGCCGAAAGCACCAGATTAAGGTCCCAGGAAGGAAAGACCGAACTGTGTGGTGGACGAAGGAGACTAACAACCTCCTTTAAGAAACGAGCTACATCGGGAAGACTAGCCAAAGACTTGCCCTGAATCTTACCTCTGAAACATGAAAGAGCTGCCGCCTGCACCTTAAGTGAAGACAGAGACAATCCTTTATCAAACCCTTTCTGCAGAAAATCTAACATCTGAGCAACAGAAGCCCGAAAAGGAGCAATCCCAGCATCCGCACACCAATCCTCAAAAACTCTCCAGTAGCGAATATAGCTTAGAGAGGTGGATCGCCGATGAGAGTGCAGCATGGTAGAAATCACCGGAGCTGAAAAACCCCTCTTAGCTAAATGTGCTAGTTCAAGGGCCAAGCCGTAAGACAAAATCGATCCGGGTCTGGATGAGAAACTGGTCCTTGCGACAGCAAAGTCTTGTGTACCGGAAATCGAAGAGGAGACGCCACCATTAGTCGCTGAAGATCCGCGTACCAAGGACATCGAGGCCAATCTGGAGCTACCAGAATTATCGGCCCCCCGTGTTCCTCTATCCTTTGCAGGAGACGACCTAACAGAGGCCACGGAGGAAACGCGTAAAGAAGTTTGGAGGGCCACTGCTGTAAGAGAGTGTCTACCCCTGCCGCTCTTGCATCTCTTCGGCGACTGAAGAAGCGAGGAACTTTGGAGTTGAGACCGGATGCAAAAAGATCTAGAACTGGAGTGCCCCTGCACTATCAACTGAAACGCCCGATCACTGAGAGCCCATTCTCCTGGATCGAGAGTGTGACGACTGAGAAAATCTGCTTGCACATTTTCTACTCCTGCTACATGCGAGGCTGATATGGCCACGAGGTGAATCTCCACCCACGCCATGAGACTCTCTGCCTCTTGACACAAGAGATGGCACCTCGTTCCTCCCTGGCGGTTGATATAAGCCACTGCCGAGGCATTGTCCGAGAGAACTCGCACCGCCTTGCCCACCAGGAGATGTGCGAAATGGTGCACAGCTAACCAAATCGCCCTGGTCTCCAAGAAGTTGATGGATTGAGCCGCCTCTAGAGGCGACCAGAGACCCTGGGCCCACCTGTCTAGGCAATGAGCTCCCCAGCCCTGAAGACTGGCACCCGTCGTTAAGGCTACCCACCGAGGAGACTCCAATGGCATTCCCATGGTAAGATTCTTAATTCGTAGCCACCAAAATAGAGAGCTGCGCTCTCGGTTGCGCAGCAACAACCTCATCAGAAGAGAATCCCTCTGAAAGGACCACCAGGACAGAAGAGACTACTGAAGAGACCTCATATGAGCCCTGGCCCAGGGAACTACTTCTATCGTGGCTGCAATGGAGCCAAGAACCTGAAGATAATCTCAAGCACAAAGCACCTTCTGATAAAGCAAATTCAGTATCTGAGACCGGAGCTTTAAAATCCTGCCCTGCGGGAGAAAAACTCACCCCTGCGCCGTGTCGAAGGTGACTCCCAAATACTCCAGAGACTGAGAAGGAACCAAACGACTCTTGGCTAAATTCACTACCCAACCTAGGGACTGCAAAAAGGCCACCACTCGGTTTGTGACGTGACAACTCTCCTGATATGACTTTGCTCTGATCAACCAGTCGTCGAGGTATGGATGGACGAGGATCCCCTCTTTCCTGAGGGCCGCAGCCACCATGACCATAACTTTGGTAAATGTGCGCAGTGCTGTCGCGAGACCGAAAGGTAAAGCGCAAAACTGGTAATGTCTTCCTAGAATCGCAAAGCGCAAGAATTTGTGGTGAGCCGGATGAATGGGAATATGCAAATAGGCCTCTGTCAGATCTAAGGCTGTTAAATACTCTCCTTTGCGAACTGCCACTATGACTGACCAAAGGGTCTCCATACGAAAACTTGTGACCCTGAGAGCCCGATTGACAGCTTTTAGGTCCAAAATGGGACGAAAGGAACCTTCCTTCTTGGGAACCACAAAATAAATGGAATACCGGCCTTGCTTGTACTCAGAAGGAGGGACTGAAGAAATAGCTTGAAGAACCTCTGTAGAGTGTCCCGAACCGCTCTCGCCTTTTGAAGAGAGCGGCAGGGAGACTCCAGAAAGGCGTCTGAAAGAGGCCTTGCGAATTCTAAGGCATAACCTTCTCGCATAACCTCCAGTATCCACTGATCTGACGTGATTTGGGCCCACCTCTGATAGAACTGAGAAAACCGAGCTGTTACAGGGGACCAGAGGCGAGGCCCTCACACCTTCATTGGGAAAAACGCGATTGGGATCGAAAACCAGCGCCGGAGAAACCTGCTCCTCGACGGGAACCCCGAAAGGACTGAGTCCTGTTGAAAAAACGAGACCGCTGAGGCAGAATGCCCCGAACAGGCTGAAACCTACGGAAACCTCTCATTCTACCCCAACCAAACAAAGCACCCCGACTGGACAGACGAGGCTTATCTTCTGGGAGCCGAGGAACTTTAGCACCTCCTAAAGAATTTTTTTTTTTTTTTTTTTTTTTTTCAAAATATTTATAAGAAACCTCTTATGTCAGAAAGTATTATCATAAATATACAATTTACCAAGGAAATTATCTACAAAAGTAAAATAATTCACTTTTTCAAAGGATTGATACTCAAGTCCATAATTCTAGGATCCGGCATCTCCTAAAGAATTAACCAATTTATCCAATTCTTCTCCAAACAAGAAAGAACCTTTAAAAGGGAACTTACTTAACTTAGACTTGGAAGCTGCGTCTGCCTACCAACCTCTCAACCAAAGACATCGGCGAGCAGCGACCCCCAAGGCTAAAGTCTTAGAAGATGCTTGCAGCAGATCATACAGAGCATCAGCCAGAAAGGCCGCACCCGTCTCAATCTTGGCCACCTCTACATCTATAGCCTGAAGATCATCTGAAGACCTGTCCAGGACTCTCTCCGCCCTCCGAAAACAGGCTCTAGCCACTAAGGAACCACAAATGGTGGCCTGTACAGCCAAAGATGAAACATCAAAACTATTCTGGACTAATTTCGATCTGCTAACCGAAGAAACCATCACTCAAACAATCAACAAATTCTCCAAATCCCACTCCAAACTGGATATTTGCCCCAGCAATCTAATAAGGTTCGCCCCCAAACGCTTCATAACAGACCTCACGTCACACCTGAACTACATGTTAAAACACGGACTTTTCCCCAAGGACAAAGGAAATATACTACTTACACCTATACCCAAGACTTAAAGAAAAAATTAAGTGACACAACCATCGACCAGTAGCATCCATCCCACTGATAGTCAAACTAATGGAAAGCATGGTAACCAAACAACTCACCAACTACCTAAACAAATTTACAATATTACATGAATCACAGTCAGGATTTCGATCCAACCATAGCACCGAAACAGTGTTGACCACTCTCATAACCAAATTCAAACAACTAATTGCAACCGGAAACAATGTGCTGCTCCTACAATTTGACATGTCCAGCGCGTTTGACATGGTCAGTCACCAAATACTCTCGAACATCCTAGATTACTTCAGAATTGGAGGAAACGTACTAAGATGGTTTAATGGCTTCCTAACAGCAAGAACTTACCAAGTGATTTCAAAATCACAAACGTCAACACCATGGAAACCCGAGTGTGGAGTACCACAAGGATCACCAATCTCACCAACCCTTTTTAACTTAATGATGACACCTTTAGCCAAATCGCTATCCAACCAAGGACTCAACCCGTACATCTATGCAGACGATGTCACGATATACATCCTGTTCAAACATGATCTAACCGAAATCACAAATGAAATCAAACAGAGCCTCCAAATAATGAACTCATGGGCGGACGCATTTCAACTAAAGCTAAACGCAGAAAAAAACACAATGTCTCATCCTATCCTCACAATATAACACAAACAAACCCAATACCATAAACACCCCAGATTACACCCTTCCGGTCTCTGACAGTCTGAAAATTCTGGGAGTCACAATTGACCGAAATCTCACACTCGAAGGCCATGCGAAAAATACAGCAAAGAAAATGTTCCACTCAATGTGAAAACTTAAAAGAATCAAACCTTTCTTCCCAAGGGAAATATTCCGCAGCCTGGTACAATCAATGGTGCTAAGCCATCTAGACTACTGCAATGCCATCTATGCTGGATGCAAAGAACAAATCATTAAGAAGCTTCAAACCACTCAAAACACAGCAGCCAGACTCATATTTGGGAAACATAGTAACATAGTAGATGACGGCAGAAAAAGACCTGCACGGTCCATCCAGTCTGCCCAAGAAGATAAATTCATATGTGCTACTTTTTTATTTGTACTGTCCTCTTCAGTGCACAGACCGTATAAGTCTGGCCAGCCCTACCACCAGCCCCGGCACAGACCGTATAAGTCTGCCCAGCACTAGTCCTGCCTCCCAACCACCAGCCCCAGCACAGACCGTATATGTCTGCCCAGCACTAGCCCCGCCTCCCAACCACCAGCTCTGCCACCCATTCTAGGCTAGGCTCCTGAGGATCCCTTCCTTCTGCACAGGATTCCTTTATGGTTATCCCACGCATGTTTGAACTCCGTTACCGTTTTCATCTCCACCACCTCCCGCGGGAGGGTATTCCAAGCATCCACCACCCTCTCCGTGAAAAAATACTTCCTGACATTCTTCTTGAGTCTGCCCCCCTTCAATCTCATTTCATGCCCTCTCGTTCTACCGCCTTCCCATCTCCGGAAAAGGTTTGTTTGCGGATTAATACGGATTAAAGCGAAATACGAATGCGCCAAACCCCTAAGGGAAAAACTACACTGGCTCCCTTTAAAAGAACAAATTGCGTTCAAAGTCTGCACCCTGGCCCACAAAATTATTCACTGGGAAGCCCCGACCTATATGTCAGACGTTATAGACCTGCCTACTAGGAACGCAAAAAGATCAGCACGCACATTCCTCAATCTCCACTACCCCAACTGTAAAGGACTAAAATACAAATCCACATACGCAACCAGTTTCTCCTATATCTGTACGCAACTATGGAACGCACTACCGAAGGACATAAAAACAACTCAAGACCAACCTACCTTCCGAAAGCTACTGAAAACTGACCTGTTCAAGAAGGCATACCATAAACATCCATCCTGAATACTAAATAATAAGACAACATGAACTAGACAAAACCAAACTCTTATTATTGTCTGACCAACCACATTGTTATTAATGAATAAGCACTACCACTTTAATCCTCATGTCGCCATTACGGCAAATGTAAGCCACATTGAGCCTGCAAATTGGTGGGAAAATGTGGGATACAAATGCTACAAATAAATAAATAAATAAATAAATTCTTGAGCAGAGAATCCAGCCGTCTGTCCTGAACATCATGAAGTGCCGTTCCTCCATCGACGGGGACCGTGTTACACTTAGTAACTGCCGAAACCACCGCATCAACCACTGGAACCCTAAGCAGAGCTCTATCTGCTTCAGGAACCGGATAAAGACGATTCATAGATCTGGTAGGGCGAAAAGCCGCATCTGGGACCTCCCATCGTACTTTAATCACATCCCAAATGTCCTGATGCATGGGAAAAGTTTTGGCGACAGATCTACACCCCTTAATCAAGAAATCGACCTTATCGACCTCCGAAACTGGAGGAAGATCCTCAAAATTCAAAGTAGAGGAGGCCATAGAAATGAGTTCTTATAAGTCATCCTTATGGAATACTCTAGCCACCGAAGGATCATCCCCTTGGACAAAAGACACAGCATCAGGACATATAGAAGAGGGGTCTTCCCAGACATGCTCCGCCAGATCTTCTTCTTCTTCTAAAATGGGCATGTCTTGACCCTGATCAGACCAAAGATCTAACTGCAACTCCCCTGCTCTGGCCTCTTAGCAGGAAGAGGAGGTCTGACAGCTTCTCCTGAGACCCCCGCTCCTGAAACGTCCTTCTGCATCAAGAAGGCCTGGTACATCTGAAGAACAAACTCAGGAGGGAATCCCCCTGCCTGAGTGGTCCCAGCCTGCACCAGAGCTCCTGAATCCAAATTCCCTGAATTTGTGGCATTGCTAGCTGCAGACTGGCCAAGCGACGGCGAAGATGGAGCAAAATTCAAAATGGCCGCCTTTCACGCCAATTTCACTGAACTGGCCTCCGGAAGCGCGCCTGAGACGTCCGCAACAACTGGAGCCGCCCGCGACGGCGAAGAACTAGGAACAGTTGAAGTCCCCGAAATCGGAGGAAGAACCGAACTCGATGATCCATCCAGCGCCGTACAATATTTACAAGCGCCGGAGGAATTAACCCCCCGACGCTGACAGACAGCGCAACGCTTAAGTTTTTCGGCCATCGTGGCGAAACGCGTGCACGCGTCTAGATGGTTCACGCCTTAATTAATTTTTTTAAAAACCCCGCTCCGCTGACCGGAATGACAAATAAAATATATGTACCTCCTAAAATGGGACGGTATGGCAGCAAGAAACAAGAGCAGAAAGTTTCTTTCGTTTTTTTGTTTTAACAGCTGAGCAGCTAAGAAAAAACAGCCACACACAGAACAGTAAACAGAGCTGCCTGCTCGTTAAATCAATGGGAAAGCATTGCTTCTATTTTCTTTTACGTTTTAATCCTGGCTGCCTCTCCCAAAGGCAATACCCCTTTGCTGGTCAAACGGGTAGCCCTTCCCTTTTAATTTTTTTTTTTTTGTAATTATTAGAAGGGAGATGGGGAGGAAAGGGGGAGGGACCCGGGGCACCCGAGTGTAAAACCCCTGAGGCTGAAAAGTAAAAAATGCTGAAACTCTAACAAGCCTCTAAACAGTTCCTCTGGCACAGAATAAAAAGCTAAAGAGAAGAAAAGGCTATAAACTAACAAAGAGAGACTGATGGGCTCACTTCCTATCTGCTGGGAGACTGAGAAAATACTGACATGGCCAGGGCTCCTATTGGCTCTCTAGAGTCAGAGTTTTTTTCTCAGTCTCCACCTGCTGGAAAGCATGCACAACCCATCAGTCCAATCCTAGGCCGGTCCGGAGGGATGCTAAGGAACAGAGCAATACATATAAATACTAGAAACAAGTAAATATTTGAAAATATTTGGATGTACCTAGTGCCACAACAACAGTCAGGCACCCACTTCTCAGGACAGAAAGGGTGAAGAGAATTAGCAGGACCCTACCCTACTCAGTTCTCATACTTGCATGCGAGAGCTAAGATTATGGGCTCTGCTGGCTATTCCCAGGTGACCCAGAATGCTGGGCTCAATGGGCCACTGTTGACAAGGGCTCACCGCCTTCCACCTGCTGGAGACGGAGAATACTGGATCTTACTATAGCTAGCCAGGGCTCTTATTGGCTCTCACGAGAGTCAGAATTCTCAGTCTCCACCTGCTGGAAGGAGTGCATAACCATCAGTATCTTTCTGGGCTGATCCAGAAGGACACTAAGGAATGGGTCACTACTGACTCAGCCGGGCACTTCTTATGTGAAGGGCATGAGAAGTGGAACTTTGGAGGGAGGGAGAGGTAATCCACAAACAAGCACCCTATGCTATCTAGGATGGCAATGGAGACAGAACATTGTCTATGCACTACAGAAGCATACACACTATACCTGTGGAGCATTCTTTGCAGATGAACTTTCCCTTTGGCATTGCAGACATCCCAATGCACTGCAGGTGAAAAGCCCCACAGCACTGAGCCTCGCATAGCAGCAGCTCCCCCAGCTTCTCACAAATCTGTATGATGGATTAAACGGAAAAATTATGTTCGTACCTGATCATTTTCTTTCCTTTAATCATACCAGACCAGTCCAGACTAATGGGTTATTGTCCATCTACCAGCGGAAGGAGACAGAGAAAATAGTTCCAAGTAAACCACCCCTTAAGGGTATCGTGCAGCCTGGAATGTTCAGTATTTTGTAGCCAAGCAATGGTGCTCTGAAGTCTAGAAGAAAACACAGTTAATACCAAACAGGCAAAGTCTTGGAGCCAATATGCAGAACCTCACTGTTCCTCCTTGGCCAAAGGCAACTGCAACCTCGCTCCTAATGGTCCATACTGAGCTTGCTCAAGCACATAGAGATCTACCCCTGAATCAGGGGAAAGAACTCCGTGTTGCCAAGTAACAGGAGTCATACAGAGCTGGCACAACAACAAGTGGCAGGAGATTGAATAGAGAAGATGAAGAAGGCAGTGCTGTAGGACATCCCAGCGTACTGAAGCGTCATGGAACAGCCAGGGATACCTAAGGAAACAACACTCTGACAGACTTTAGCCAGGGAGGGCATCTGGACTGGTCTGGTATGATTAAAGGAAATAAAATTATCAGGTAAGAACATAATTTTTCCTTCCTTGTCATCTACACCAGACCAGTCCAGACTAATGGGATGTAGCAAAGCAGTTTCCCAAAGAGGGGGGGGGGGGGGGGGGGGGGGGGAGAAAAGAAGAATGCAGAAGGTTGAAAAATCAACAAAGTTATACACACAGCAAAAAACTGATCAGCAGAAAAGGATTCAAATATCCGAACCACCAGGCTACCAAAATGGAACAGAGTTAGACACTAGAAAAGGAACTGAAGCCGTAGGACGTAAAACAAACGTCCTGAGCAAAAGAAAAATTACGTACCCCTGTCTTGAGTCCAGAATGGAGGAAGAAGCGACCCTAACAAGTACTAGGAGTACGCAACCCCAAACAGTGCGCCACACTTCAAAGAAGAAAGGAAGCAAGGCCTAGGAACCACCCAGACCCGTGCCTAGTGAGAGAATCAAACTCCACAGAACAAGAAGAGACTCCAGAGTTAACAGAACCAATTAACTGGAGCACTAGTCTCTCAAGGAGAACCATGAAAAGGGCAGCAGCATACCAGGATGCTGGGCTTGATGGACCCTTGGTCTTTTCCCAGTATGGCGGTGCTTATGTATACTAGGGTACAACCGTAGAAAGAGTACTCCTCAACCAGCTCGCTCTGGACTTAGGGATGAAAGAACAGAGCCAAGAGAACAAAAGGAGACAAAAAGAGAGTCAAGAGCCACTCTGTGGAGAAAAGACCCCCAAGGTGCCAAGTAGCCACAAAAGGAGCAGAGACTAATTCAAACTTCAGCAATGGAGAAGCTTCTCGCCAGTCACCAAGAGGCTACGGCAAGAAAAGGTGCCACAGGAAAGGTGGCTAACAGGAGACAAAACAGCCTTGTCCAGCAGTCTAAACTGCGGTATGCCACAACTGCTGAAATGTTACTGTATCCAACCCGCAGAAAAAAGTTGGGGTTGACCAACAAGGTGAAACAGTGCCCAACAGGCAAAGGTGAAAATATGCTCCACAGTCAGAGACTGAACTGTGCTCAATGGACAGAAAAAGACGCTGCGCTCATCAGGCAGGCAGAGAAGGATCCATGCTCAATGAGAACGAACGGAGTTGCACTCAAAGCACACAACCTAAGCCATGCACCATGGGCAAAGAAAGAGTTGCACACCTCTGGCAAAGATAGAAATGCCCTGAACAAGCAGAGACGAAGCTGAGAGTAACACAGGATGAGCAGTGCCCCACTGAAAGAGCTGGATGTTAGAGGAACCTGCAGAACTGAAGCTGCAGTAGCAATGGAACTGTGTATAAAACGCAGACAAGGAGCTGCTTTCCACATGCAAACAAGGAACTGCACTCCAGACGCCAGCAAGGAGCAGCGCTCCACACGCCAACAAAGAGCAGTGCTCCACACGCCGACAAGGAGCTATGCTTCCTATGCAGACATGAAGCTGTATAGCACCTGCAGTCACAGAGCTGTGCTCCACTTCACCTAATTTGCAGAGAAGAGTTATGCTAAACATACAGAGATGGAGCTACACTCAACAAGTGGTGGAGCTGCATTCCATACACAAAGAGAGAGAGAGCTGCATGCCACACACAGACAAGGAGTTGCGTTCCACAGGCAGACACAGGACTGTGCCCCACGCTGAGACCTGCAGAGAAAGAACTACACTCAACATGTGACAATGGAGCTGCATTCAACATGCAGAGAAGAAAGGTTGCAGAATAAGCAGCGAAGGAACGTCACTCAACATGCCACGATAAAGCTGTCCTCAACATACAGCGATGGAACTAAAGCCAACCTGGAACTATGGAACAGCGCCCAACATGCAGCGATGGAGCCACGCCCAACATGCAGCGATGGAGCCGCGCTCAACATGCAGCGATGGAGCTGTGCTCAACAAGCAAAATGCATAGATGGAGTCTCGGGGAACAGCCAGAGAAGAAGGTGCTTCCAGGAGGTCAACAGGAAAGGAGCACAACTTGTGGAAATGCAGACCTGGCGCTGCACTCCCCTGGCCCAGAGGGACTAAAACTACAAGAAGATAAAGCCTCGTGCCCCAAGAGACACTCTCGGCCCTCAAGTGGTCTCTGAGCCACAATGACTGCCCTCCTAGGCAACTGATACGGAGCAGCAGTCAACGTAGAGAAAGAACTCCCGACAAGAGGGAGGTAAGCATCACGGAGCTGGAATCCTCAGACCATAGGGAGCAAAATGCAGCCGCAAGGCAGTGAGGAAGAAACAACTCTCGCCAGGCCAGGAACAAACAGGAAGCTGGCCACTAACACCAAAGTGAAGAAAAACCAGCTAAGGGAGAGTCAAACTCCAGATGCACAGCAATAAATCTGCTCAATAGGAAAGAACTGCGTCCCTTACAGAAAAAGGAAGAAGTGCCAAATGTGCCAGGAGAGAGGCGCCTGAAACTAGAAAAGGGAAAATCCGTCTGTGCCAGGCTAAAACTCCCGCCCGAAAGCAAGGGAAGCAAGGAAGAGCTGTGGCACACTAGTCCTAAAAAGGCACATTCCCTTAAAGAGACAATGATCTGAGTCCAAGCAAAATACTGGCAAGAATGGCGCGCTCAAGGGTACTCAGAAGAGGGATTTGAGCTAGTAGTTGCACACCAAGGGCAACTCGGACCCCCACCAGAAGGAAAGTACCCTGCAGACAAACCAGAGCAGACAGGAGGGATCCACGGGGACGAGAGAACCAGAACCTCCCTAAGGAAGGGAGGAAAAACTGCTGCCAAAACAAGAATCAAATAGCAGGGGCGTCCCAAGCCAAGATGCCAAAAGCAGCAGAGACCGGACGGTCTGAAAAAGAACTGACCAACAGCCGTGTAAGGCTGACAGGAATGAAAATATAGCCCTGGACTAAAAAGACCGAGCCTGCAGTCAAACAGAGCCAGTGAGAGACTTCCCCCATTTTGGAAATGGCAGAATAAGACCTCTGAACCGCAAAGGTACAAGTTCAAGCAACGGGTCCGCCCTCTGAACCAGCTGCCATCTAGGACCGTGAAGAGGAGAAAAACAACTGAGTTTTGTGATCCAGGCACGAGCCATGCCCCACAAAAAAAAAATCAAAACAACTGGTACCAGTTCAGAAGGGTCCAAGATCAGAATCAGGCGCCAGCCAGCGAAATTCAAAGAAACTTTGAAAGCGGCCCCCTAGAATACATTGGCAAAGGTGGGAAAATAAATCAGGCAACAGGCAAGAGAAAGAAGGGAAAACAGTTTCTTTATTTTTTAAACAACCTTCTTCACTAGAGACAGGAATTAAAAAAGGTTTACCTCAGAGGCAGAAAAGGAGGGAAAAAACAGTTTCCTTTTTTATAAACAACCTTCTTCACTAGTCACAGAAATTAATAAAGGTTTACCTCAGAGGCAGAAAAGGAGGGAAAAAACAAAGCTTCCTTTTTTTTTCTTTTATAAACAACCTTCTTCACTAGTGACAGGAATAAATAAAGGCTTACCTCAGAGGCAGAAATTCAGATATACCTACCACCACAGAAAGCGAATGATACGTACCTGTAGCAGGTGTTCTCCGAGGACAGCAGGCTGATTGTTCTCACGACTGGGTTGACGTCCACGGCAGCCCCCTCCGACCGGGAAAAAACTTTGCGGGAGGTCCCGCCCACAGGGCACGCCCACCGCGCATGCGCGGCCGTCTTCCCGCCTGTGCGCGACCGTTCCCACTCAGTTGAATGACAAGCCAAGGAATGAGAAAAAAACGCAACTCCAAAGGGGAGGAGGAAGGGTAGGTGAGAACAATCAGCCTGCTGTCCTCGGAGAACACCTGCTACAGTTATGTATCATTCGCTTTCTCCGAGGACAAGCAGGCTGCTTATTCTCATGACTGGGGTATCCCTAGCTCACAGGCTCACTCAAAACAAGAACCCAGGTCAATTGAATCTCGCAACGGCGAGGGCATAACAGAAATTGACCTACGAAGAACAACTAACTGAGAGTGCAGCCTGAACAGAATAAAATCAGGTCCTGGAGGGTGGAGTTGGATTCAAACCCCAAACAGATTCTGCAGCACTGACTGCCCGAACCGACTGTCGCGTCGAGTATCCTGCTGGAGGCAGTAATGCGATGTGAATGTGTGGACAGATGACCACGTCGCAGCCTTGCAAATCTCTTCAATAGTGGCAGACTTCAAGTGAGCCACTGATGCTGCCATGGCTCTAACACTATGAGCCGTGACATGACCCTCAAGAGCCAGCCCAGCCTGGGCATAAGTGAAGGAAATGCAATCTGCTAGCCTACTACTACTACTACACATTTCTAGAGCGCTACTAGGGTTACGCAGCGCTGTACAAATTAATAACTAAGGATGGTCCCTGCTCAGAAGAGCTTACAATCTAAAGGACGAAATGTCAAGTTGGGGTAGTCTAGATTTCCTGAGTAGAGGTGTTGTGATTAGGTGCCGAAAGCGACATTGAAGAGGTGGGCTTTGAGCAATGATTTGAAGATGGGTAGGGAGGGGGCCTGGCGTATGGGCTCAGGGAGTTTGCTCCAAGCATGGGGTGAGACGAGGCAGAAAGGGCGGAGCCTAGAGTTGGCGGTGGTGGAGAAGGGTACTGAAAGGAGGGATTTGTCTTGAGAGCGGAGGTCACGGGTAGGGACGTAAGGGGAGATGAGGGTAGAGAGGTAAGGAGGGGCTGTAGATCGAGTGCATTTGTAGGTTAGTAGGAGAAGCTTGAACTGTATGCGATATCTGATCGGAAGCCAGTGAAGTGACTTGAGGAGAGGGGTGATATGAGTATATCGGTCAAGGCGGAAAATAAGACGTGCGGCAGAGTTCTGGATGGACTGAAGGGGGGATAGGTGGCTAAGTGGGAGGCCGGTGAGGAGTAGGTTGCAATAGTCAAGGCGAGAGGTAATGAGAGAGTGGATGAGAGTTCGGGTGGTGTGCTCAGAGAGGAAGGGGCGAATTTTGCTAATGTTGTAGAGGAAGAAGCGACAGGTCTTGGCTATCTGCTGGATATGCGCAGAGAAGGAGAGGGAGGAGTCGAAGATGACACTGAGGTTGCGGGCAGATGAGACGGGGATGATGAGGGTGTTATCAACTGAGATAGAGAGTGAAGGGAGAGGAGAAGTGGGTTTGGGTGGGAAAACAATAAGTTCAGTCTTGGCCATGTTCAGTTTCAGGTGGCGGTTGGACATCCAGGCAGCAATGCCGGATAAGCAGGCCGATACTTTGGCCTTGGTTTCCGCAGTGATGTCTGGTGTGGAGAGATACAGCTGGGTGTCGTCAGCATAAAGATGATAGTGGAAACCATGAGATGAGATCAGGGAGCCTAAGGAACAGGTGTAGATTGAAAAAAGGAGGGGCCCAAGGACAGATCCCTGAGGAACTCCAACAGAGAGCGGGATAGGGGAGGAGGACGAACCATGAGAGTGTACTCTGAAGGTACGATGGGAGAGATGAGGAGAACCAGGAGAGGACAGAGTCCTGGAACCCAAAGGAGGACAGTGTGTCAAGAAGTAGGTTGTGATTGACAGTGTCAAAAGCGGCGGATAGGTCGAGGAGGATGAGGATGGAGTAGTGACCTTTGGATTTGGCGAGGAACAGGTCATTGCAGACTTTAGATAGTGCCGTTTCTGTCGAGTGTAGGGGGCAAAAGCCGGATTGAAGTGGATCGAGGATGGCATGAGAGGAGAGAAAATCAATGCAGCGGCTGTGAACGGTGCGTTCAAGTATCTTGGAGAGGAAGCCAATTGGAGATGGTGCGTTTCCCGACAGCGACCCCCTTCCTATTGGGGTCGAAAGATATAAAGAATTGGGCGGACTGTCTGTGGGGCTGTGTCCGCTCCAGATAGAAGGCCAACGCTCGCTTACAGTCCAAAGTGTGCAACTGACGTTCAGCAGGGCGGGTATGCGGTCTGGGAAAGAATGTTGGCAAGACGATTGACTGGTTAAGATGGAACTCCGACACCACCTTTGGCAGGAACTTAGGGTGAGTGCGGAGGACTACTCTGTTATGATGAAATTTAGTATACGGAGCATGAGCTACTAGGGCTTGAAGCTCACTGACTCTACGAGCTGAAGTAACTGCCACCAAGAAAATGACCTTCCAGGTCAAGTACTTCAGGTGGCAGGAGTTCAGAGGCTCAAAAGGAGGTTTCATCAGCTGGGTGAGAACAACGTTGAGATCCCATGACACTGCAGGAGGCTTGACAGGGGGCAAACCTCTCATGAATCGAATGACTAAAGGCTCTCCTGAGATGGCTTTACCTTCTACACGATAATGGTAAGCACTAATTGCACTAAGGTGATTCCTTACTGAGTTGGTCTTGAGACCAGACTCTGATAAGTGCAGAAGATATTCAAGCAGGTTCTGTGCAGGACAAGAACGAGTTTCTAGGGCCTTGCTCTCACACCAAACGGCAAACCTCTTCCACTTGAAAAAGTAACTCTTTTTAGTGGAATCCTTTTTAGAGGCAAGCAAGACACGGGAGACTCCCTCAGACAGACCCAACGAAGCAAAATCTACGCCCTCAACATCCAGGCCGTGAGAGCCAGAGACTGAAGGCTAGTGCAGAAGTGCTCCGCCGTTCTGCGAAATGAGAGTCGGAAAACACTCCAATCTCCACGGTTCTTCGGAGGACAAATCCAGAAGAAGAGGGAACCAGATCTGACGGGGCCAAAAAGGCGCTATCAGAATCATGGTGCCGCAGTCTTGCTTGAGCTTCAGTAAGGTCTTCCCCACCAAAGGTATGGGAGGATATGCATACAGGAGGCCGGTCCCCCAATGGAGAAGAAAGGCATCCGACGCCAGTCTGCCGTGTGCCTGAAGTCTGGAACAGAACTGAGGCAGCTTGTGATTGGTCTGGGAGGCGAAAAGGTCCACCGAGGGGGTGCCCCACTCTCGGAAGATCTTGCGTACCAGTCTGGAATGGAGCGACCACTCTTGTGGTTGCATGACTCTGCTCAGCCTGTCGGCTAGACTGTTGTTTACGCCTGCCAGGTATGTGGCTTGGAGAAGCATACCAAACTGGCGTGCCCAACACCACATCCAGACGGCTTCCTGACACAGAGGGCGAGATCCGGTGCCCCCCTGCTTGTTGATGTAATACATTGCAACCTGATTGTCTGTCCGAATTTGGATAATTTGGTAGGACAGCCGATCCCTGAAGGCCTTCAGTGCGTTCCAGACCACTCGGAGCTCCAGGAGGTTGATCTGAAGATCTTGTTCCTGGGGGGACCACACCCCCTGGGTGTGGAGCCCATTGACATGAGCTCCCCACCCCAGGCGAGATGCATCCGTCGTCAGCACTTTTGTGGGCTGGGGAATTTGGAATGGGCGTCCCCGGGTCAAATTGGTCCGAATTGTCCACCAGCGCAGCGAATTGCGGCAACTGATGGACAGGCGGATGACATCTTCTAGATTCCTTGTGGCTTGGCACCACTGGGAAGCTAGGGTCCACTGAGCAGATCTCATGTGAAGATGAGCCATGGGAGTCACATGGACTGTAGAGGCCATATGGCCCAGGAGTCTCAACATCTGCCAAGCTGTGATCTGCTGAGACGCTCTGGTCTGGGAAGCGAGGGACAGGAGATTCTGAGCTCTCACCTCAGGAAGGTAGGCCTGAGCCGTCTGTGAATTCAGCAAAGCTCCTATGAATTCCAGAGATTGGACTGGTTGGAGATGGGACTTTGGGTAATTTATCACAAACCCCAGCAGCTCCAGAAGTTGAATAGTGCACTGCATGGACCGAAGAGCTCCTGCCTCGGAGGTGCTCTTCACCAGCCAATCGTCGAGATACGGGAACACCCGTGGTGCAGAGGCGAGCCCAAAGGGCAGCACACAATACTGAAAGTGACGTGTCCCCAGTCGGAATCGGAGATACTGTCTGTGAGCTGGCAGTATCGGGATGTGAGTATAAGCATCCTTTAAATCCAGGGAACATAGTCAATCGTCTTTCTGAATCATGGGTAGAAGGGTGCCCAAGGAAAACATCCTGAACTTTTCTCGCACCAGATACTTGTTCAGGCCTCTCACGTCTAGGATGGGGCGCATCCCCCCTGTTTTCTTCTCCACAAGGAAGTACCTGGAATAGAATCCCTGCCCCTCCTGCCCGGGTGGCACGGGCTCGACCACAATGGCGCTGAGAAGGGCGGAGAGTTCCTCTGCAAGTACCTGCTTGTGATGGGAGCTGAAGGATTGAGCTCCCGGTGGACAATTTGGTGGGGTGGAGACCAAATTCAGGGTGTATCCGCACCGCACTATTTGGAGAACCCACTGGTCGGAGGTTATAAGAGGCCACTTTTGGTGAAAAACTTTCAACCTCCCCCCGACCGGTAGGCCGTCCGGCACAGCTACTTTGATGGCGGCTATGTTCCCATGGATACATTCAAAAGCTCGTCCCCTGCTTTTGCTGTAGAGGCGCAGGGGGCTGCTTAGGCGCACGCTGTTGACTGGAACGAGCTCGCTGGGACTGTCTCTGTGCCTGAGGAGGCCTTTGGGCCGGCTGGGTGTACCTACGCTTACTGTAGGCGTAGGGTGCAGCCTGCCGGGCCCGGGAAAAACGTCCACCTGCTGAGGTGGATGCTGAAGGCGCCCGGTGGGAGAGCTTGTTGAGAGCGGTTTCCTGCTGGTGTAGTTGGTCCACCAACTGCTCGACCTTCTTGCCAAAGATGTTATCCCCCCCGGCAAGGGACATCCGCCAGCCGCTGCTGGGTACGGTTGTCCAGGTCAGAGGCACACAGCCAGGAAAGTCTGCGCATCACTATACTTTGGGCCGCAGCTCGAGATGCCACATCACAGGTGTCATAGATACCCCTGGACAGGAACTTTCTGCATGCCTTCAGCTGCCTGACCACCTCCTGAAATGGCCTGGACTGCTCCGGAGGGAGCTTGTCAACCAGGTCCGCCAGTTGCCGCACATTGTTCCACATGTGGATGCTCGTGTAGAGCTGGTATGATTGGATTCTGGTCACGAGCATGGAAGATAGGTAGGCCTTCCTCCCAAACAAGTCCAGAGTGCGAGACTCACGCCCAGGGGGCGCCGAGGCAGTATCCCTCGAACTCGGTGCTCTCTTGAGAGCAGAGTCCACGACCGCCGAGTCATGAGGCAATTGAGGCCGCATCAACTCTGGGTCTGAGTGGATTCTGTATTGGGACTCCGCTTTCTTGGGGTTGGTGGGATTAGATAGTGGCTTCAACCAGTTCCGAAGCAGTGTCTCCTTAAGGACATTGTGCAACGGCACCATGGAAGACTCTCTAGGTGGTGATGGATAGTCGAGGACTTCGAGCATCTCTGCCCTCGGCTCATCCACAGTAACCACTGGGAAGGGAATGCTGATAGACATATCCCTGACAAAAGAGGCAAAGGAGAGGCTCTCAGGAGGCGACAGCTTCCTCTCCGGTGAAGGAGTGGGGTCGGAGGGAAGGCCACAGACTCCTCTGAGGAGACATATCTGGGGTCCTCCTCCTCCCCCCACGAGGCCTCCTCCTCGGTGTCGGACATGAGCTCTCTCAGCTCAGACCTCAACCAGGCCCGTCTCGACTGCGAGGAACCACGTCCTCGATGATGGCGTCGAGCGGTGGACTCCTGCGCCGGCGGGGACGAAGCTCCCTCCATCGACGTCGACTGGGACTCCACCTGAGTGGCGGTCGATACCGGTGCCGCAAGCAGCGTCGGAGGCCTCATCACCGGGCCAGAGACCACCGGCACCTCCATCAACAGCGCTGAGGGCGCAAGCACCTCCAGTGCCGGCAGGGCCTGGCGCATCAGCCCTTCCAGGATCCCCGGAAGGATGGCTCGGAGGCACTCGTCTAGGCCCGCTGTCGGGAAAGGCAGGGGGGCCGGTGTGGGTCCGGTAATGGAAGAGGTTGGGTCCAGGAGACGGTACCGAGATACTCAACGACCGGCGCAGCGACACCTCTTCGACCGAAGGGGAACGCTCCTCCCGGCACTGCCGCATCCTGGGCGTCGAGTCGTCCCTCGATGTCCCGGAGCTGCCAGTCCCGTGCGTCGTGGGTGACCGATGGCGATGCTTTTTAGCCTTTTTCCGATGTCCGTCATCGGCGCTCCGCGGAAGGGACGAGGAGGTGGAGCCCCCACAGCCTCGAGGTATCGGATCCGACAGGGTTCGGTCCCGATGGCCCTGGGCAGCGGCCGGGGCAGACTGCCCGCGCTGTCGCTGGCAGGTCGCCGGGCCAAAGGTACCTGTGCTCCTGGGGTCGATGTCATAGTCGGCGCCGACGCCGTCGACATCGGTACCGGCACCGAAGACCCGGCTGTCGACACCGATGCCGTCGAGGTTGACGTTGAAGGGCCGGTGCAAGTTCCAAAAAGACGGTCCCAAAGAACTTGCCTCGCCACCTGTGTCCGCTTCCGTAAGCCGAGACACAAGCTGCATGTCTTGGAATTATGCTCCGGGCTGAGGCACTGGAGACACCAAGTGTGAGTATCGGTCTGCGAGATCTGCCGGCCGCACCGACCACACTTCTTGAATCTGCTCGGGACTTTCGAGGACATGGACGGAAAAATCACGTCGGCGAAGTCAAAATCGTCGATGGTGGCGGTGAAAAGCACACCCGAAAAAGAAAGAAACGACCGCGCAGCCACAAGGCCGTGACGATGCGCCCTCGCGACTAAGAACGACGAGGGGAAACTTCTTTTTCTTTTTTTTTTTTTAAACGAAGAGAAAAAGAGAACGCGTAACAACAATAAAGAAAAAAATGCGGGCTAGGCCGCAATCCGGTTTCCGGGGCTGACTAGAAGAGGGACGAAAAACACGTCTCCAGCGCGGAAAGGGAAAAACTGAGCGGGAACGGTCGCGTACGGGCGGGAAGATGGCCGCGAATGCGCGGTGGGCGTGCCCTGCATGCGGGACCTCCCGCAAAGTTTTTTCCCGGTCGGAGGGGGCTGCCGTGGACGTCAACCCAGTCGTGAGAACAAGCAGCTTGCTTGTCCTCGGAGAAGAGAAGAACCCCACAGGGGAGACAAGTTACTCCATGCCACAATTAACCATCACCCTGCTAGAAAGACAGCCAGGGGAGGAAGGGGAGGGAACCAGGGTCACTGGATATCACCCTAGCTGGCAGATTAGGAACTCAGGACCACTGAGTATCATCTAAAACTAGCCCCAACACAGCTACCAGCACACCCCTGGCTCCACTGTCACAAGAATCTGGGACAGGAGCTACCAGCAAGCAACCCAGAGCAGCTGCACGATCCGTCCACAATCCACTAGGAGACAGAGAAAATACTGAACATTCCAGGCTGCACTGCCTTAAGGGGTGGTTTACTTGGAACTATTTTCTCTGTCTCCTTCCGCTGGTACATGGACATAACCCATTAGTCTGGACTAGTATAGATGACAAGGAAAGAGGACTTACACCACATGCCAAATCTGTTGAAGATGCTCATGGTCAGGTTAACAAATCACCCTCCTCCCCACCCGAAGAATTTGGATTCTCACTCCTCTTCTCAGCCTGCCAATACACTGACTACCTCCTGTGGGAATTCTACATACAATATTTAAAAATCTCCAAAATTGTTTCTTTATAGAGTTTTTACACAGAATTCCCTCAGGATAAGGCCTCCTTCCTTTCCCCTCCTCAGTCTCGAGTCTCCCCAGTTCCTCCTCTCACTCCAACTGTAGTTCTTTCTCCCTCTCACTTCCAGCAAGAATCCTAATTCTGTCTTCCTCCAAATGCAATGTCCCACCTCTAATTCTCCCTCCTCCAGGTCACACACCCCTTCCCTCATCAGCTATCATTGTATCTCTCCCCCACCCTCCTTCATGGCAGTCACTCGCCTGATCTCCCCCCCCCCCCCCCCCCCCACACCAGTGGCACACTCTCAACTTATTGTGCCCCAACCCCATGGCACACTCAGCTTGCCCCTCCTCAGTCTCTCTCTCTCTCCCTCGCAGAGATTGTGCTGCAAGAGGAGCAGAAAATCAACTGCTGCACATCAGGCCACATCCTCCTGCTCTGCCGGCCTAGACCAGACTATTTCTATGAACTGTGGGGCTGTACGGAGGCTCGTGTGGTTCACAGAACAGTCATGTTTAGGCCATCAGGTGAGGAGGCAGTGGCTTTATGTGCAAATCATTTCATCCTCTTCTTGTTGTGCGATCTCTGCAGAGAAGGGGGACATAGATCGGGGACCTGATGCCGGCGCCGTCACAGAATTCTGTGTTGTGCAGCTGGGTAGAATTCCCCCAGGATAACCGGCTTATACTACACAAGTCGTGCAAGAGGATAGTGACTTTTACCAGAAACACAGATCGCAAGGAGGAAGAAGCCTCAGCAAGCCCAGACCCTCTACAAAAGTTGCAGTCTTCAAAGCGGCTGTAGTATAATCATAGACATCTCCTGTGATTTCTTCTTCTATTTCTTCTTTTCATTATCAATAAACTTCTCAAGGCTCCATTTACAAGCATTCAATATAAACAAATGTACTTAACTTTAAAAATAGCCCACATGCTGAACGCTGCCGTAACTGTCTGACGGTGATCAGCGTTTCATTCACTGCTTCAGGGACTTGCGGAGCTTAGTTCTGTAAAAGGAAAAATCACCATAACATCTACATTGTACAAAAATATCTTATATCATTTCAACGTTATCAGCTCTTACAGCAAAGATATGGGGGCTCGGCAACAAACCGCTGCTCACTCACTCACATTCTGTGAGTCAATCAGGAAGATATTGGGTATGTTAATCATGACTTTGACCAATCGAAGTGAAGGTAAATAATTCCAAAAAAAGTGATGCTATTCAATCTTGGTGTCAATTAAAAGATCCAGTGCTGCTCAGCCTGTAACAGGTGTTTCTTTCAATCACCACCTCTCTTCTTTGGGGGGGATCCACTCCATAACAATACACCTCAAAGACAAAAAATCATGATCGAATCTCTTACAGTGTAAAGCTTATCTTTCCCCCCTAAACCCACCTCTCCTCTTTTCTCTTTTTCTATCTCTGTAGAAAACTCTCTCATGAGCTAGTAACCTTGGGGTCATTTTTGTCTCCTCTCTCTTTCTCTGCACATATTCAAGACTGCTAAAAACTGTTGGTTGTTTCTTTCTCTAATATCACCAAGATTTGTCCCTTCCTTCTGAGCACACTACCAGAACCTTTATCCACACTCTTATCACCTCTCGCTTAGACTATTGCAACTTTCTACTGACAGGTCTCCCACTAAGCCATCTCTCTGCCCTTCAATCCATTCAAAATTCTGGTGCATGACTTACATTCCGCCATTGTCGCTATGCTCATTTAACCCTCTCTCCTCAAGTCACTTCAGTGACTCCTTATTCATTTCCACATACAGTTTAAACTCCTCTTAATGACTTAAAAGTGCATTCACTCTGCAGCTCCTCAGTACCTCTCCACTCTTATCTCTCCCTACAGTCCTCCTCGGGAACTCCGTTCATCGTGTACATCTCTCTTATCTGTAACCTTCTCCTCCACTGCCAATTCCAGATTCTGTTCCTTTTAGCTTGCTGCACTTTACACCTGGAACAGAATTCCTGAGTCAGCCTTGTTGCTCTGTCTCTGGCTGTCTTTTAATCTAGGCTAAAAGCCTACCTTTTTGAGGCTGCTTTTAACTCCTATTCACTTGCTCAGTACCCATGTCAGTTTTATCATTCCCACCTTAAGTAATCCCATTATCCCTTATTTGTCCTGTTTGTCTGTCTTGATTAGATTGTAAGCTCCGTGGAGCAGTAGTAATAATAGTAGTAGTAATAGTAAAGCTAAAGGTGAATTCTCTGAGTAACATTCGTGCTTTTCTGCTCAAGCATTCTTATTTTAAATGGTCGTGAAGTCTGTCCAATATAAAGCTTATCATCCGGACAATGAATACAATAAAGCGAATGCTACATACCTGTAGAAGGTATTCTCCGAGGACAGCAGGCTGATTGTTCTCACTGATGGGTGACGTCCACGGCAGCCCCTCCAATCGGAACACTTTCTAGCAAAGTCCTTTGCTAGTCCTCGCGCGCCGATGCGCACCGCGCATGCGCGGCCATCTTCCTGCCCGAACCGGCTCGTGCCGGCCAGTCTCACATGTAGCAAGACAAAGAGAAGGGAAGACACAACTCCAAAGGGGAGGCGGGCAGGTTTGTGAGAACAATCAGCCTGCTGTCCTCGGAGAATACCTTCTACAGGTATGTAGCATTCGCTTTCTCCGAGGACAAGCAGGCTTGCTTGTTCTCACTGATGGGGTATCCCTAGCCCCCAGGCTCACTCAAAACAACAACCATGGTCAATTGGGCCTCGCAACGGCGAGGACATAACTGAGATTGACCTAAAAAATTTACCAACTAACTGAGAGTGCAGCCTGGAACAGAACAAACATGGGCCTAGGGGGGTGGAGTTGGATTCTAAATCCCGAACAGATTCTGAAGCACTGACTGCCCGAACCGACTGTCGCGTCGGGTATCCTGCTGCAGGCAGTAATGAGATGTGAATGTGTGGACAGATGACCACGTCGCAGCTTTGCAAATCTCTTCAATAGTGGCTGACTTCAAGTGGGCTACCGACGCTGCCATGGCTCTAACATTATGAGCCGTGACATGACCCTCAAGAGCCAGCCCAGCCTGGGCGTAAGTGAAGGAAATGCAATCTGCTAGCCAATTGGATATGGTGCGTTTTCCCACAGCCACTCCCCTCCTGTTGGGATCAAAAGAAACAAACAATTGGGCGGACTGTCTGTTGGGCTGTGTCCGCTCCAGATAGAAGGCCAATGCTCTCTTGCAGTCCAATGTGTGCAGCTGACGTTCAGCAGGGCAGGAATGAGGACGGGGAAAGAATGTTGGCAAGACAATTGACTGGTTCAGATGGAACTCAGACACAACCTTTGGCAAGAACTTAGGGTGAGTGCGGAGGACTACTCTGTTATGATGAAATTTCGTGTAAGGGGCCTGGGCTACCAGGGCCTGAAGCTCACTGACTCTACGAGCTGAAGTAACTGCCACCAAGAAAATGACCTTCCAGGTCAAGTACTTCAGATGGCAGGAATCCAGTGGCTCAAAAGGAGGTTTCATCAGCTGGGTGAGAACGACATTGAGATCCCATGACACTGTAGGAGGCTTGACAGGGGGCTTTGACAAAAGCAAACCTCTCATGAAGGGAACAACTAAAGGCTGTCCTGAGATCGGCTTACCTTCCACACGGTAATGGTATGCACTGATTGCACTAAGGTGAACCCTTACAGAGTTGGTCTTGAGACCAGACTCAGACAGGTGCAGAAGGTATTCAAGCAGGGTCTGTGTAGGACAAGAGCGAGGATCTAGGGCCTTGCTGTCACACCAGACGGCAAACCTCCTCCATAGAAAGAAGTAACTCCTCTTAGTGGAATCTTTCCTGGAAGCAAGCAAGATGCGGGAGACACCCTCTGACAGACGCAAAGAGGCAAAGTCTACGCTCTCAACATCCAGGCCGTGAGAGCCAGGGACCGGAGGTTGGGATGCAGAAGCGCCCCTTCGTCCTGCGTGATGAGGGTCGGAAAACACTCCAATCTCCATGGTTCTTCGGAGGACAACTCCAGAAGAAGAGGGAACCAGATCTGACGCGGCCAAAAAGGAGCAATCAGAATCATGGTGCCTCGGTCTTGCTTGAGTTTCAACAAAGTCTTCCCCACCAGAGGTATGGGAGGATAAGCATACAGCAGACCCTCCCCCCAGTCCAGGAGGAAGGCATCCGATGCCAGGTCTGCCGTGGGCCTGAAGCCTGGAACAGAACTGAGGGACTTTGTGGTTGGCTCGAGATGCGAAGAGATCTACCAAGGGGGTGCACCACACCTGGAAGATCTGTCGCACTACACGGGAATTGAGCGACCACTCGTGAGGTTGCATAATCCTGCTCAACCTGTCGGCCAGACTGTTTACGCCTGCCAGATATGTGGCTTGGAGCACCATGCCGTGACGGCGAGCCCAAAGCCACATGCTGACGGCTTCCTGACAGAGGGGGCGAGATCCGGTGCCCCCCTGCTTGTTGACGTAATACATGGCAACCTGGTTGTCTGTCTGAATTTGGATAATTTGATGGGACAGCCGATCTCTGAAAGCCTTCAGAGCGTTCCAGATCGCTCGTAACTCCAGAAGATTGATCTGCAGATCGCATTCCTGGAGGGACCAGCTTCCTTGGGTGTGAAGCCCATCGACATGAGCTCCCCACCCCAGGAGGGACGCATCCGTGGTCAGCACTTTTTGTGGCTGAGGAATTTGGAAAGGACGTCCCAGAGTCAAATTGGACCAAATTGTCCACCAATACAGGAATTCGAGAAAACTCGTGGACAGGTGGATCACGTCTTCTAGATCCCCAGCAGCCTGAAACCACTGGGAAGCTAGGGTCCATTGAGCAGATCTCATGTGAAGGCGGGCCATGGGAGTCACATGAACTGTGGAGGCCATGTGCCCAGCAATCTCAACATCTGCCGAGCTGTGATCTGCTGGGACGCTCGCACCCGTGAGACGAGGGACAACAAGTTGTTGGCTCTCGTCTCTGAGAGATAGGCACGAGCCGTCCGAGAGTCCAGCAGAGCTCCTATGAATTCGAGTTTCTGCACTGGGAGAAGATGGGACTTTGGGTAATTTATCACAAACCCCAGTAGCTCCAGGAGGCGAATAGTCATCTGCATGGACTGCAGGGCTCCTGTCTCGGATGTGTTCTTCACCAGCCAATCGTCGAGATATGGGAACACATGTACCCCCAGCCTGCGAAGTGCCGCTGCTACTACAGCCAAGCACTTGGTGAACACTCTGGGCGCAGAGGCGAGCCCAAAGGGTAGCACACAGTACTGGAAGTGACGTGTGCCCAGCTGAAATCGCAGATACTGTCTGTGAGCTGGCAGTATCGGGATGTGCGTGTAGGCGTCCTTCAAGTCCAGAGAGCATAGCCAATCGTTTTCCTGGATCATGGGGAGAAGGGTGCCCAGGGAAAGCATCCTGAACTTTTCTTTGACCAGATATTTGTTCAGGGCCCTTAGGTCTAGGATGGGATGCATCCCCCCTGTTTTCTTTTCCACAAGGAAGTACCTGGAATAGAATCCCAGCCCTTCTTGCCCGGATGGCACGGGCTCGACCGCATTGGCGCTGAGAAGGGCGGAGAGTTCCTCTGCAAGTACCTGCTTGTGCTGGAAGCTGTAAGACTGAGCTCCCGGTAGACAATTTGGAGGTTTTGAGGCCAAATTGAGGGTGTATCCTTGCCGGACTATTTGGAGAACCCACTGATCGGAGGTTATGAGAGGCCACCTTTGGTGAAAAAGCTTTCAACCTCCCTCCGACTGGCAGGTCGCCCGGCACTGACACTTGGATGGCGGCTATGCTCTGCTGGAGCCAGTCAAAAGCTCGTCCCTTGCTTTTGCTGGGGAGCCGAGGGGCCTTGCTGAGGCGCACGCTGCTGACGAGAGCGAGCGCGCTGGGGCTTAGCCTGGGCCGCAGGCTGTCGAGAAGGAGGATTGTACCTACGCTTGCCAGAAGAGTAGGGAACAGTCTTCCTTCCCCCGAAAATCTTCTACCTATAGAGGTAGAGGCTGAAGGCTGCCGGCGGGAGAACTTGTCGAATGCGGTGTCCCGCTGGTGGAGCTGCTCTACCACCTGCTCGACTTTTTCTCCAAAAATATTATCCGCACGGCAAGGCGAGTCCGCAATCCGCTGCTGGATTCTATTCTCCAGGTCGGAGGCACGCAGCCATGAGAGTCTGCGCATCACCACACCTTGAGCAGCGGCCCTGGACGCAACATCAAAGGTGTCATACACCCCCTCTGGCCAGGAATTTTTCTGCACGCCTTCAGCTGCCTGACCACCTCCTGAAATGGCTTGGCTTGCTCAGGGGGGAGCGTGTCCACCAAGCCCGCCAACTGCCGCACATTGTTCCGCATGTGTATGCTCGTGTAGAGCTGGTAGGACTGAATCTTGGCCACGAGCATAGAAGAATGGTAGGCCTTCCTCCCAAAGGAGTCCAAGGTTCTAGAGTCCTTGCCCGGGTGGGCGCCGAAGCATGTTCTCTAGAACTCTTGGCCTTCTTTAGGGCCAAATCCACAACTCCAGAGTCGTGAGGCAACTGAGTGCGCATCTGCTCTGGGTCCCCATGGATCCGGTACTGGGACTCGATCTTCTTGGGAATGTGGGGATTAGTTAATAGCTTGGTCCAGTTCGCCAGCAATGTCTTTTTGAGGACATGATGCATGGGTACTGTGGACGCTTCCTTAGGTGGAGAAGGATAGTCCAGGAGCTCAAACATTTCAGCCCTGGGCTCGTCCTCCACAACCACCGGGAAGGGGATGGCCGTAGACATCTCCCGGACAAAGGAAGCGAAAGACAGGCTCTCAGGAGGAGAAAGCTGTCTTTCAGGAGAGGGAGTGGGATCGGAAGGAAGACCCTCAGACTCCTCGTCAGAGAAATATCTGATGTCTTCTTCCTCTTCCCACGAGGCCTCACCATCGGTGTCAGACACAAGTTCACGGACCTGTGTCTGCAACCGTGCCCGGCTCGACTCCGTGGAACCACGGCCACGGTGGGAGCGTCGAGAGGTAGACTCCCTCGCCCGCACCGGCGAAGCTCCCTCCGCCGACGTAGTCGGGGAGCCTTCCTGGGAGGCTACCGCAGTCGGTACCGCAAGCGGCACCGATGTTGGAGACCTCACCCCGGACAATGGGCCAGCCGGCGCCTGGCTCGACGGTACCAGTGGCGCAAGCACCCCCGGTACCGGAGGGGAAGGGCGCAACAGCTCTCCCAGGATCTCTGGGAGAACGGCCCGGAGGCTCTCGTGCAGAGCGGCTGTGGAAAAAGACATGGAAGCCGATGCAGGAGTCGATGTCAGAACCTGTTCCGGGCGTGGAGGCTGTTCCGGGCTGTCCAAAGGGGAGCGCATCGACACCTCTTGAACAGAGGGCGAGCGGTCCTCTCGGTGCCGATGCTTACTGGGAGCTCTCGGTGCCGACACTGGAAGGGGACCGGTGACGATGCTTCTTCGATTTTTTGGAACGAAGCACGTCACCGGAGCTTCCCGGCACCGACGAGGAGGACGTAGAATCCAGCCGTCTCTTCCTCGGGGCCGAGGCCAAAGAGGGTCGGTCTCGGGGGGGCTGTACCGCAGGAGCCCTCAGGGTAGGGGGAGACCCACCCGAAGGCTCACCGCCACCAGCAGGGGAATGGACAGCCCTCACCTGCACTCCAGACGAAGCACCACCGTCCGACGACATCAGCAAACGAGGAGGTCTCGATACCACCGACACCGACGCAGCCCTCCGATGTCGCCCCGATGCAGAGGGCCGATGCCTCGATGCACTCGGGGGCGAGGATGAAGGTCCGGGCGACGACGACGTCGAGGCAGTCGATACTCCTGGTGCCGATGCAGACGAAGAGCCCGAGAACAAAATGTTCCACTGGGCTAACCTCGCTACCTGAGTCCGCTTTTGTAAGAGGGAACACAGACTACAGGCCTGAGGGCGGTGCCCAGCCCACAGACACTGAAGACACGACGCGTGCCTGTCAGTGAGCGAGATTACCCGGGCGCACTGGGTGCACTTCTTGAAGCCGCTGGAAGACTTCGATGTCATGGGCGGAAAAATTGCGCCGGCGAGATCAAAACTCGAAATGGCACCACAAAAATAGGGGGAAGAAAAACTTCGACCGAGGCCTAAATAGGGCCTACCCCGACGACGAAAGAAAACTTACCGGGGCAAAAAACTCGAAGTACGGGAAGGGAGAAAACCAAAAGGCCTCCTCCCGACACCTTTTTTCTTCTCTTTTTTTTTTAGAACAAGTCGAAGAACGACGCGCGAGGTCAACTTTGGGGCGCGAACGGCGAAACACAACCGTACCGAGCACGGACAAAAGAAGACTGGCCGGCACGAGCGGCGGGCAAGGACTAGCAAAGGACTTTGCTAGAAAGTGTTCCGATTGGAGGGGCTGCCGTGGACTTCACCCATCAGTGAGAACAAGCAGCCTGCTTGTCCTCGGAGAATTTAACATATACTATATATGATGTCAAAAGTAGCCTTTGTTCTCAAGCTGTAGATTGTTCCATCCACTAGATTACAGAATTCAAATTGAATCACAGTGATCACACATACTGCACACATGATGCATGTCAACCTACTGTTTCAACAGGTGGGCCTTGTACTACGGACACATCAGATGGACATACAATTTCTTTCAAATTCTTCCCTCAGCTAAATGCTACTCGCAGTCTGCTATCAGCAAAACCCATATTCCAATGACGCTTCATAATCTTCACCAAATTGTTCACCTTAATAGTGTACCGTAAAATACAAGTCAAAGTATCAGAGTCTGCATCCTCTTGATGAGAGCAGTTTAATAACAGCTATCTATTAAACTTGGCTATCTTATAAGCTCTCTTCACTACAGCACAAGGATATCCTCTATCCAATAGACTATCCTTCAGTGTTTCACTTTGTCTTTTGAATTCTTCATCTGTGGAACAAATCCTCTTATACCTTAAAAACTACGATACAAGAAGGCTGTCTTTCAGTTACAACTTTCGCATTGTAGAAAGGAATTTCTATATGTTTCTTTACAAAAAATCATGGTGGCAAAATCATGTTATTTCAGTGTATTGCCAGTGAGCTGTAAATTTTAATGCAGAATGGCTCATATTTAACCAAGAGACAAATTCTTGTAGCACCTGTACCAGACCCTCCCATAAAAAGAAAATATCATCAATAAACCAGATCCATAGTTTTACTGCTCAAAATGGGAGGGGGGGGGGGGGGGTAAACTACATTTTCTTAAAACAAAAGTGACAAACATGATTGCAAACCGACGGGGCCATCGTCGCCCCCATGGCAACCTCAGAAATTTGCTGAAAAGTCCTGTCACCAAGTCATGATTAACATACCCAACATCTTTTCCTGATTGGCTCCCAGTGTAAGCATCTGTTATGCCGGGGTTATAGCCTAGAGTGAGTGAAGAGAAATTAGATCTTACCTGCTAATTTTCTTACCTGCTAATTTGCTTTCCTTTAGTCCCTCCAGACCGGTCCAGGAACTGACTCGTGGGTTAGGTACTCCTTCCTTCCAGCAGGTGGAGACTGAGAATTCTGAATGCCCTGAGCAAATAAGAGCCCTATGCAACTAGCCTGAGATTCAGTAAATAATTAACAAAGCAGGAGAAGAATAAAGAAATAGAAAACTTCCCCCTTCCTCTGTGCCACCGTAAATGTTAGCAGCCAATCCATAGAAAGCAAGATAGCGACACCTCCGTGCCGAACTGCCCAATGGAAAAAGGAATTCCTCGTTATTATAAAAGAAATTTCTTTTCTTTTTCATTTTTAAATGCAAACTATAAAACAGCTCATTGTGAAAACCAAAATCAAACACCATATGCAACAATCAATACATCTATACACCGTGCACTGATCTGGAAGGGATCTGGACCGGTCCGGAGGGACTAAAGGAAAGCAAATTAGCAGGTAAGATCTAATTTCTCCTTCCTTAGCGTCTCTCCACACCAGTCCAGGAACTGACTCAATGGAAGCAACAAAGCAGTACAACTTAAGGGAGGGACCCCAGCAATCCTGCCGTGAGAACCCTTGCCCCCAAAACCGCTTCCTGACAGCACTGCACATCCAATCTGTAATGCTTCGAGAACGAATGTAAAGAAGACCAAGTTGCCGCCTTACAAATCTCCAACGGAGGAACCAAGAAACGTTCTGCCCAAGACGCCGCTTGCCCTCTAGTAGAATGAGCCTTGATCCCAAGTGGAGCTTGCTTACCTGAAAGAATGTAGCCACACTCTATCATCTCCTTCAACCACCTAGACAGAGTTGGTTAGAAGCTGCTAGACCTTTATAGAAGCCCCCGATAAGGATTAACAAACGATCTGAGCGCCTAAATCCTCCAAAACTTTCAGATAATGCCTAAGAACCCTTTTAATATCAAGTGACCACAATCTGCGTTGATCCTCGAACCCGAGGAAGAACCCAAGACTGGCCAAACCACCGACCTGAGAAAGATGAAAACGAGAGACCACCTTAAGAAGAAAAGAAGGCACTGGCCGCCAACACAACCCACTCCTTAGAAAACTCCAAAAATGGCGATCTACACGAAAAAGCCTGCTACTCCGACACCCGTCTATCCAAAGCAATGGCCACTAAAAACACAGCCTTGAGTGTCAAATCTTTAAGAGAACAACTTGATAAAGGTTCAAAAGGAGAGGACAGAATCAAATTAAGATCCCAAGACAGAAAAACCTCTCTCGAAGGAGGCAGCAAAAGACCTACCCCTTTTAAAAAACGACACACATCTGGAAGACTCGCAAAGGACTTTCCCTGCACTCATCCTCGAAAACAGGACAAGGCTGCAACTTGAACCTTAAGGGAAGCGAGAGCTAAACCCTTATCAAAACCATGTTGCAAGAAATCCAACATCTGAGGAACCGAAGCACGTAAAGGACAAATATCTCGCTCCACACAACATGCTTCAAATATTCGCCAAATTCTGATATAATTAAGAGAAGTGGAACAACGACGCGAACGAAGCATGGTAGAAATTACCTTGGAAGAGTAACCCCTCTTCATCAAGCGCGCCCTCTCAAGAGCCAGGCCGTAAGACAAAATCGAGCTGGGTCTGGATGAAGAATTGGCCCCTGAAGAAGCAGACCGGGATGATCTGGCAACCGAAGAGGAGGAGCATCTAATAGACGTAGAAGATCCGCATACCATGGTCAACAAGGCCAATCTGGAGCTACCAGAATCAACTTTCCCTCATGCGCCACGGAGGAAACGCATAGAGAAGACTCTGAGGCCACGGCTGAAGAAGAGCATCCACCCCTACTGCCCGTGGATCATTTCTGCGACTGAAGAAACGACTTACAGAGGCCACGGAGGAAACGCATAGAGAAGACTCTGAGGCCACGGCTGAAGAAGAGCATCCACCCCTACTGCCGTGGATCCTTTCTGCGACTGAAGAAAACAACTTACTTTGGCACTGAGATGAGTGGCGAGTAAATCCATTACTGCCACCCCCACTGATCTACTATCATCTGAAAAGCTTGCGATCCTAGAGACCACTTGCCGGGATCTAGAATATTCCGACTGAGAAAATCTGCCTGCACGTTTTCCGTTCCTCCTACATGCGACGCCGACAGAGTACTTAGATGAGCCTCCGCCCAAGACATGATTCTTGATGACTCCAGATGTAACATGCGACTCCTCGTTCCTCCCTGTCGATTGACATAAGCCACCGCGGTCGCATTGTCCGATAGAATGCGAATCGACCTGCCCTTCACTAGGGAAGAAAACGCCACCAGCATAGGCGCCCGGTATAAGAGGCTTGGGGAGAAGAGGCTTAGCCAGAAGTGCAGCAAGGGCGGGGCAGGTGCAGCTCGTTAACATCTCCCTCCCCCCCCCCGAATGGTGTGCGACGGTCCTGATCTTTACCCCCCATCCTCCCGACTAGTGCGGTGCCGCTCTCCCCCTCCACTCCTGTCACGTCGTCTTTCAACGAGGGTTCCTTCCTGTAGCATCAGCAATGATGTAAGCGCCGTTGCTTTCAGCCTGCCCGGAAGCCTTCTCTGGACAGCGTCCCTCCTACGCGGGAAGCTGTTCAGAGAGTGCTTCCGGGGCAAGCTGAAAGCAACGGCGCTTACATCATTGCTGATGCTACAGGAAGGAAGCCTCCTTGAAAGATGACGTGACAGGAGCGGAGGGGGAGAGCGATACGATACCGCACTAGTCCGGGGGGGGGGGGAGGGGAAGCGATGCCAGACAGACAGACCGACCGAAGGAAAAGGGGGGTGGAGAGAGGAGGATGTGAGATGCCACATCTAAGGGGAAGAGGGAGGAAGGAAAGCAATGGCAGGGCATGGGAATGGGAAAAGGGGGGGTGGAGAAAGGAGTAAGAGTGATGGAGCAAGAAGGGGAGGGAAGAGAAAGGTGGGATGCATGAGGGAGAGGAGAGATGCATGAGGACGCTGGAGGAGAGAGAGAGAAAGTGGAAAAGTGCAGGGGAGAGCCAGAGAGAGATGGGGAGAGAAAGAGGGGACATGGAAGAGATCAGGGGAAAGCCAGGGACATGGAAAAGAGCAGGGAAGAGCCAGAGAGAGATGGGGAGAGAAAGAGGGGCCATGGAAATGAGCAGGGGAGAGCTAGAGAGAAGATGCTGGATGGAAGAGGGGTACAGAGAGCGAGAGATTAGTGGAAAGATGGCGGGAGAAAGAGGGGACATGGGCAGGAGAGAGAAGCTGCTGGGGAGAAACTGGGGGAGACCCTACCTGTCAGATGGAGAAATGCTGAATGAAAGGAGGGAGAAAAGAGGGAAAAGCTGGAAGGAGGAGGCAGAAAGAGGGAAGACACTGGACATAAGGGTAGGGAGGGAAAGAAAGAAAGAGGAAAGACACTGGAAGGATGGGGATAGAGAGGACATGCTGAATGGAAAAGGGTCAAGAGAGAGAACTGTTTAGAAGGAAGGAGATATAGAGGGAGACAATGGATGGAAGGAGAGGGAGACAATAGACGGAAAGATTGGGAGAGGGTAATGGGTAGAAGGATGGAGAGAGAAAGAGGGATGACACTGGATGGAAGGGTAGGAGAGAAAGAAGGAAGGTGCTGGACATGGATGGATGGATGGATGGAGGGGAGGGAAGAGAGGAGAAATCTGGACATGGATGAGTGGAGGGCAGGGAACAGAGGAGAAATGTTGGACAAGGATCGAGGGAAGGAAAGACAAAGGAAGTACATGCACATGGATGGAGGGGAGGGGAGAAATGCTGGATATGGATGGAGGAGAAATTGCTGAATTTAAGGGCTGGATCGGAATATTTTGAGGGCAGATGCTGAAACTGGAGAAAGGGTTGGGACAGGGCTACAGATGGTAGACAGGACGCATAAGGACACACGAGGATGGTGGACATGGTGAGAGAAAAAATATCAAATGGAAAGAAGACACTGGGACCAAAGCGAATAGAAAAACTAAATGATCAGACAACAAAGGTAAAAAAAAGTATTTTATTCAGAATTTATTAACTGGAATATGTCAGCTTCTGGAAATGTGCATCTGTGATATTTTGCATGTAAGTTTCAATTTTTCTAGTATTGCTGCATGCTGAGTCTGACTTCTTGAGGTAACTTTCCAGTTTTGCCTTCATATCTGTTGTGTCATCTGTTTTTCATGTGTAATCAAGGTGCAGTATTCTACTAGTGTGTAGTATTTACAGCCCTTTTTTGGGTTTTTTTTTTTTTTGTTTCACTAGGTTTTAGAGCCCGGTGTAATTACAGTGCTGCCTTTCCACGGATAAGGTTGTAGCTCGTCCTGTCCTTGGAATTAGTGCTGTTATGGTTTGCTAAGGTTATGAGTGTGTTTTTGCACAAGTTTGTGTATAGTGTTTTGCAGTGGAGAGATTGTGTATTGGCCTTACTGAGGTGGCACCAAAACATCAGAAAGGGTTTTAGAGCCTAAATCATGACACACTACCTCTTGAAGGATCTACATATAGTCGTTAATAAAAGGAGCTCATTGTGAACACTATCCACCCTAAAAGGGTGTTTTGTGGCTCTACATGAGAATTGTGATATTATGATCCCTTGTTTCATATTGTTGACGGTCTGCATTTTCCATATGGGTGGTATATTGGTGTATTAGGGTCTGCCTAGTGTTATGGTACAGTAAGGTTCTGAGTGTGTTTTTGCACAAATTTGTGCATAGTGTTTTACAGTTGAGCGATTGTGGTTAGTATATGCTTTGAGCAACCACTTTATTCTTTGACATATGATACATATCTAATATCTAAATTTAATAAAAGGTATTAATTGTGACTTTTATTTTATTTTTTCTGTGTGTTATCAGACAATTATGGATTTAAGCTCCACCCCTAACCCCACCCCCTTTAGCTTCCCCAAACAGTTGGGCCACCGACCGCCTATGGCCACCAGGGCTAGACTGATCGCCCTGGTTTCCAGGAGATTGATCGACAAGGATGTCTCCGACTGAGACCACTGCCCTTGAACACACTGACCCAGGCAATGGGCACCCCAGCCTTTGAGACTGGCATCCGTAGTTATCACTGTCCATTCGGACTGATCTAATGGCATGCCTTTGATCAAATTGGACGTCCTCAACCACCAAAACAAGCTGCTGCATTCTGGCATCCGCAAAGGCAACTTCACGTGTATCGAGTCTGTCTGAGGAGACCACCGGGACAGGAGTGCTGCCTTTAGACTGTGCATATGCGCCCTGGCCCAAGGTACTGCCTCTATCGTTGCTGCCATGGAGCCCAACACCTGCAAATAATCCCAAGCACAGAGAATCTGGCTGCCCAACAAAAGCGGCAATCTGAGATTGGATTTTGAGTATCTTCGCCTAAGGAAGAAAGATGCGACCCTGAGCCATTTCGAACACAACTCCCAGATATTCCAGGGTTTGAGACGGCACCAACTGACTCTTGGCTGAGTTGACCACCCAACCAAGGGACTGCAGAACCTGAACCACTCGATTCATGACCTGAAGGCTCTCTTGATACGATTTTGCTCGAATCAACCAGTCGTCCAAATATGGATGAACCAAAAGCCTTCCCGTCTGAGCGCTGCTGCGACTACTACCATGACCTTGGTGAAAGTACGCGGTGCAGTGGCTAATCCAAAGGGAAGCACACGGAACTGAAAATGCTTGCCGAGGTCTGCAATACGGAGAAACCGCTGATGCGCTTTCCGAATTGGAATATGCAAATAGGCCTCCGTCAAATCCAAAGCCAAGAGGAACTCTCCCGGCTGGACCGCCACTATCACTGAGCGTAAAGTTTCCATCCGAAAACTGGGAACCCGAAGCGATCGATTGACCGCCTTGAGATCTAAAATTGTCCGGAAAGAACCTTCTTTCTTTGGAAGTACAAAATAAATCGAATAACGATCCTGCTTGACTTCTGACGCAGGAACCGGGCAAACCGCCTGCAACTGGAGAAGCCTTAACAGTGTCCCTAACCGCACCCACTTTTAGCCGAGAATGGCAGGGAGACTCTAGAAAGGCATCGGAGAGAGGACGAGCAAACTCTAAGGTGTAACCGTCTCAAATAACCTCTAAAACCCACTGATCTGAAGTGATTTGGGCCCACCTCTGAAATAATAGAGCTAGCCAAGCTCCTACCGGAACCAGAGGCAAGGCCCTCACACCTTCATTGGGTTGGACGAGTAGAGGTCCCTCCCCGGCGGGACCCGCAAAAGAACTGATTCCTCTGAAAGAAACGAGAGCGCTGCGGAGGAACAGCTCTGACAGATCTAAAACGACGGAAATCCTGTCCTCGACCCCGACTAAACCCCAATAAGCAATGAGAAACTCTAGGACAATCCTCAGGAAGACGAGGCACCTTGGTATCTCCCAAACTATTGACCAGTTTGTCCAATTCAGGGCCAAACAAAAAGGAACCCCAAAATGGGAACTTACTCAATTTAGACTTAGATGCTGCATCCGCAGACCAGCCTTTCAGCCACAGATGAGCGGCAACTGAAAGGGCCATGGACTCCAACGACGCCCTCAACAAATCATATAAGGCATCTGCTAAAAAAGCCGAACCTGTCTCAATCTTAGCCACTTCCGAATCAACAGAAGAGAAGTAATCAGAAGACCTGTCCAAAACTCGCTCAGCCCAACGAAAACAGGCTCTAGCTACCAAAGAACCACAAATAGCCACCTGCACTGCCAGAGAAGAAACGTCAAAGATACTCTTCAAAAGGGAATAGTGGCCTAGTGGTTAGGGTGGTGGACTTTGGTCCTGGGGAACCGAGGAACTGAGTTCGATTCCCACCTCAGGCACAGGCAGCTCCTTGTGACTCTGGGCAAGTCACTTAACCCTCCATTGCCCCATGTAAGCCGCATTGAGCCTGCCATGAGTGGGAAAGCGCGGGGTACAAATGTAACAAAACAAAACAAAAAAAATCTAACCTACGGTCTTGCACACCCCGAAGAGCGGTACACCACCGTCTAACGGAACAGTATTGCGTTTAGTGACCGCTGAAACCACCGCATCCACAACAGGAACCTTGAGAAGAAATCTATCCCCTTCAGGAACTGGATAAAGCCGAACCATGGACCAAGCTAACCTAAAGGGAGAATCAGGGAAATCCCACTGAGCCTGAATAATATCCCTAATGTCCTGATGCATAGGAAATGTTTTCCCCGAGCGTCTAATTCCCTTGACCCCACTAAGGAAATTAGCTCCTGAAGGTCCTCTTTGTGAAAAATCCGCACCACTCACAGATCTTCACCTGGAAATACAGAATCTGACCCTGCCTCCGCAGGTCCAGATTCTGCCAACTGAGAATCAGACTCTAAATCCTCCAAAGTGGGCATATCCAAATCTTGATCCGAAACCTGATCTTCCTCCAGACACTCAGACTCTCTCTCTTGGCCGGTCTACGCTGGGGCGGAGGAGGATTCCCTGAAGAAACAGAAGGAAACAACTGGGAACCAGACTGCTTCAGAAGAAAAGCCTGGTACATCTGAATAACAAATTCTGGGGGAAAACCTCCCTCCAGAACCCCTGAAACAGGAAGCCCTGCAACAGACTGTTTCTCACTAAAACCGACAGGCCGGAGTTCCGCAGAAGCTGGAGCAGACAAAATGGCCGCTGTTCCCGCCAAATCGGGAGCGTGAGCTGGCTCTGAGGACTGTGAAGACTGGACCGCCGCCAACGCACCCGACCGAACCCGCTGAAGAGAGAGGAACCTCCGGAACCAGCAAATCAGCTGATTCTACGGCGGTACAGTACTTGCAAGCACTGGAGGATCCCACCCCCTGGCGCTGACACACCTGACAACAGTGCAGCTTCTCGGCCATCTCGCGATCCGAAAGCTGGAGAGCAAGGAGATTTCCTTTACTTAAAAAAACAACGATCCGAGCTCAAACTTCCTAAAAGAGCCCACTCCCCGAGCTGCTGTGCCGTTTGCTGCACGAAATCGGCACTCTGCCGATTCATTCTTTTTTTTTTTTCAATTTAGAAAGGGCTACCTCTCCTGAAGCTTCAGTTCTCTTCCTCCGAAGAGACTGAGCTGTCCCCCAAAGGCAAGAATATATTGCAGGGACACCAGGAGGTATAGAGGGGGAGGGACCCGGTTATCCCCCGGGTGTAACACCCCAAGGCTGACTGAGGTGTACACTGCATCCAGTCACAACATAGCCTAACTCCGGGGCACAGAGAAAACAGAAAAAACAGACTCTAACCAGTCAAAAATCCACCTTTACAGACTCAACTAGAAACCCTAATCTAGAAGACAGAGAGAGGAGACGAAAGGCTCACCTCCTTCCACCTGCTGGAGACTGAGTTTACTGAATCTCAGGCTAGTTTCATATGGCTCTTATTGGCTCAGGGCATTCAAAATTCTCAGTCTCCACCTGCTGGAAGGAAGGAGTACATAACCCACGAGTCAGTTCCTGGACCGGTCCGGAGGGACGCTAAGGAAGCAGCGGTTGTTGCTGAGCCCCCATAAACTTGCAGTTCATAATGTTGAAATGGTATCAGACATTTTTGTACAATGTAGATGTTACGGTGATTTCTCCTTTTACAGAACTAAGCTCCGCAAGTCCCTGAAGCAGTGAATGAAACGCTGGCCACCATCAGACAGTTATGGCAGCGTTCAGCATGTGGGCTATTTTTAAAGTTAAGTACATTTGTTTATATTGAATGCTTGTAAATGGAGCCTTGAGAAGTTTACTGATAATGAAAAGAAGAAATATAAGAAGAAATCACTGGAGGTGTCTATGATTATACTACAGCCGCTTTGAAGACTGCAACTTTAGTAGTGGGTCTGGGCTTGCTTAGGCTTTTTTTCTCCTTGTGATCTGTGTTTCTGGTAAAGGTCACTTCCTCTTGCATGTTTTTACTGCTATGAGGTGTTTGAATTTCTTTGGATTGTTGTGTACTCCATCTCCTTCCATGCTACAGAAGGCCAGAAATGTTAAGAGTAGCCTTCTAAATACAGCTGTTTAATTTGTACCAGATGAAATTAATGGTACTGTATTCTCCTCGTGTTTAAAACCTTACTTATGACTGTTTCCATAATGTATTTGTAAAAAGAATAAAATAATAAAATAGACAAAGATCAGTGCCTACACAGTTGAACTTTTACATCATTGCCAATAAGAAGAGTAAATCAACAGCTTAAGGAGCAAGATCATAACCAGTATATAAAAAAGCACTGGCTATCCAGCATGTATAGCACCCCCCACTGCCATATAGAGTATGTTTTTCAACAAAAGTATCCAAAAAACCAAATCATAGCCCTCTCTGGTTTCCTACCTGACAAACATTCTCTTTTAGCGCAGCTCCTCCTCCTCGCTCCACTTGCACCTTCTTTGATGAGGCCCCTCCGTAATCATGCTCATTTCCTTCCTCTACAGTGTCCTTGTGGCTTCCATGTCTACTAACTAATATTGTTCCCTTTAAAAAGGAAAAAAAGCCGTGGACCTTACAGGTGCCTAACATCTCTGGAATTAAAGATAACTTGTCTATACATTATCAATTCAAAACCTTGGAAAATTCTGCTCAAGCAAGAAATCTGAGTTTACATCACTTTTCTGTCACTCCTGTCCTTTCATCTGACATATTATTAAAGAAATATTTTAAGTGTTTAGTTTGTCTAATGTGGATGAGATAGGGTATTCTAATCATTAGCAGCTTCCTGGCGGATGGTTCTTCACAGTGGGATTCAGGGTCGCCTTGATTCGGTGGGGTTTCCTGATAGCCTCAACCTTACCAGGTTCTTAGAAGCTTCTCAGGGTGATATATGATAGGGAAACTCTCTTATTTATTTATTTTTTCCTGAGATTGATAATGCAAATCTTTTGAAAATTTATTTTAAAAAGAAAGAATTATTATTTTGTGGGCAGCAGATGCAAGTTTTTCCAAATATTTCAAGACCCTTCTCAGAATTGTAAGAAATCATTCTTGTGATTAAAATCTCAGTTATTGGCTACTGGTGCTATGCTTTACCTGCAACTCCTCTGTAAATGTTCTATTAAATTATCAGGGAGTCAGTATGTTTTCACAGCCTCTTTACAGCTAGAGAAAATTCTTCAAGATTAAAAAAAAAAAAAGACACAATCTTTCTTTTGATGGTGGAATTCAAGTTCTCAATTGGCCACATTGGTAAATAGAAGGCAGCTATTCTCTAACACCTTTGGTTCTTATTTTGGTTTTTCTTTATTAATAATTTTTCCTTCTCGCCTTTATGTGGGCTTCAATATTTGCACTACTTTGTAGTTAATATTGACCATTCTTATGTTCCTTTCAATTTTCCTTTGAAATTTTAGAATGTAATCATTTGAAAATGTTAATAAAAATTTAAAAAAAACAGCAGACATTCAGCTTATACAGTGTTCTAGACAGCTGATGATCCCTTGCTGTATTTTTGTGATTTATTTTATATGAAGCGTAGTAAATGCTGATGCTCTCAGTGCTGCAAAACTCATTTTTATATGAAAAAAGTGGAGAAAGCATTAAGAGTATGGGTCATGGAATCCTTTCTAATACATGTATGTGTGTGTATTTATCACCATACATAGCAACCACTCTGAAAGCTGTAGGTTTAAAGCACTAAATTTCACAGTAGAATTTACAAAAAAAGAAAATACTCATCCAATTTGTTAAGACTCAACCCAGCAAGGATCCAGTGGCAGTAGGGCAGGGAGAAGGTGTTTGGTAAGGAAAGTATGAAGTGGAGTCGAAGCAGTATTAACACAGTTTTCAAAGGAATTTGACCAGGCAACAAAAGCTACTGCATAAATTCCCCAGGTTGCAAACTTCCCTTTAATTAGTATGCACACAGGTAAATTTGTACCAGTGTACTTCTCCACTCCAGCTGAACTTTTCAAAGGGAAAATCTATATGCGGCTGTGCCCACCAGAGACAAAGACAGAATACAGATGCACTCTGTTGCACTTCAATCACACACATGTATGTACTGTCACTTTCCAAACATACATGCTCTAGGTACTGTGCTTATTTAGTAGTGCCCCACCCCCTTCATCCCTGACAACCAGCTCTGCCCACCTTCATGTAACGTTCTTGCAAGCTTAGGAAAAAAAATAGCAGCATCAACAGCTCCCCCCCCCCCCCCCCAACACCTCTTAGGATTCTACCCCTTCTCACCACCACCTGGTTCTCTCCAAAGCTCTGTGAAGAGCTCAGCTCCACACCCCCCCCCCCCCCCCCACACATACCACAGAGCAATTGCTGCTCAGCCTTCTCCTTCTTGTGCTTAAAGCAGTCTTCCCAATTGGTTGAAACCTACCATAGTCTCTATAATAGAAGGGGGGAGAAATGGAAAGCTGTAGAAACTAAATTCTGAAAAATATCCAGACACTTTAGCTATCATTCTAGCTTCCAGAGTTAATTTACAAATTTGCAGAAGTCTGAAAAAAATCCAGACAGCCCGGCCACTTTTAAACTTTTGAGCCCTAGGCATGTGCCTAGTTTGACTGTGCCTTATCCAGCTCCGCTTGTGTTTAAAATATTTGACATGATCAGATCAGGGCGATACCTGAGAAGTGCTTTACTTTTGTTCCATTATACTACCTTTTGGAGTATTAGAGAGATTTGGAGCTTCAGAGAAGAGACAGAAGGTCACTAAGTTCACTGTAACCACTGTTCAGAAGGCATCCCCGTCCATGGCATGTCACAAGTGGCAGAGACTGCATCTATTAAGAAGCTGTCTTACGCCCTCCAAGAAGAAAGTGATATTTATGAGCAAGTATGGGGCAAATACTGGAGATTCCAAGAAAGCCATGCCAGATAAGGGGCTATTTAGTGGGATATTGAATGGGAAAAAGGGGAAAACTGTTACTGTAGCTCTGCCTCATGTAGTTTTGTGAGGAGATTTGTGTACTCATGCTGCATTTGCTGTGTCTGCTTTGTTGAGTTACATACTTGAAGGATTGCTTCATCAGAATTGTCAAGATTCTTGATGCTGTATCAACCTTCTCCAGCACCTTGATCAACTACATAAGATCTATTAGTATTTTCTTCCTGGAGGTCAGTATGGAGAGTGTTGATGTATTCACAAACTTTTCCCCAGGTTGGGGCGGTAGCATAGAATGCACACCCCATGGAGGTAAGAACAAAAATGGATTTGCTATCCTTTGTTAAGAGGCTCAAATCATTCTTTGTTTCCATGGCATTTGGGAATTCTTAATCCAGCTTTATACTGCTGATTGTATTGTTATTAACATAAAAAACATAGAAAAATGTAGCCAGATAAAGACCATATAGCCTATCCAGTCTGCTCATCCATTCTCCCTATCACTCCCTTAGAAATCCTATGTACTTGTCTCAAGCTGTCTTGAATTCAGATACTGTTTTCATCTCCACCACTTCCACCAGGAGGCTGCTCCACGAATTCACCTCCCTATCCGTGAAAAAGTATTTCCTCAGGTTACTTCTGAGTCTATCCCCTTTCATCTTCATCCTATAATCCCTCATTCCAGAGTTCCCTTTCAATTGAAAGAGATTCACCTCCTGTGCATTTATGCTATTTAAGTATTTAACTGTCTCTTTCACATCTGCCTTTCTTCCAAAATAATACACATTGAGATCTTTAAGTCTGTCCCCATACACTTTTTAACGAAGAGTACTGACCATTTTAGTAGCCGCCCTATGGCCCGACTCCATCCTATTTATATCTATTTGAAGGTGAGGTCTCCAGAGTTGCACACAATGAGGTTCACCAGAGTCTTATACAGGGGCACCATCACCTCCTTTTTCCTATACATCCAAGCATCCTTCTACCTTTCGCCTTTTCTACCTGTTTGACCACCTTTAGATCATCACATTCAATGCTTGTATGTTTATTTATATTTGTTTTTTGTGTATTGATTATTATTTATGCTGCGTGTAACTCACTAAGGGGTTCTTTTAATAAAGTGTGCTAACAGATTTACTGTATGCTAAATGCTGTGCAGCCCACTGTATTCCTATGAGCTGCATGGCACTTAGCGAACGCTAATCATTAGCGTGCCTTAGTAAAAAAAAAAAAGGCCCCTTAGTATGTTTAAGGTAAGTGAGATAAAAATAAATGAATAAATGAATGAATGATGAAATCTATATCTGGTCACATTCCATTCCATTTTCAAGGGTTATTTTACACCTGACAGATACTTTTTTTTTTTTTTACCGTTATGTATAATTTCTTTCCACTATTCTACTGGGTTGGAAAGGATAAAAAGCAAAAGCAAACAGAAACAAGAGGCAGCCAGAATGTGTTGGTATTTCAGAGCACAATATTCAGCATTATTTAAGCAGGAACACAAACCAGTACAGAACAAAAGCACCTTAGTGAGAATGGCCTCGCTCCTCTTCTTATACTGTGTGGTAGAGAACATGGCACGCAACCTCTTACGCTTCTTCCGACGTTCTGAGAGCCTATGAGACACTGACAGAAAGAGGAAAAATATCTACTGAAATAGCAGCACACACCAATGGCAAAATAATATAGGCTCCCAGTAATGAAAATGGTACATGCATGGCAAGTTATGGTACCAAGCTTGCTTACTGATTAGATATAGAAATCAGAGAAGGTGCTGTAATATAGTCTGCAATGTACCGAGTGTGATAATGACAAAAATGTAATATGTCTTAAAACCTAGTGGTGGTTTATGCTCTTCCTTTTCCTTCTCAAATTGCAGACTTACAAATACTTAAATAGTCTAAGTTGTACTAGAATGGAGGAATTAAGTCTTACCTGCTAATTTTCATTCCTTAAGTCCCACTAGACCAATCTAGAACCTGCAGATTATGCCCATCAACTAGCAGATGAAGACAGAGAACCCAGAACTGTGCTTCGAGTGGAGGAGTGGCCTAGTGGTTAGGGTGGTGAACTTTGGTCCTGGGGAACTGAGGAACTGAGTTCGATTCCCATTTCAGGCACAGGCAGCTCCTTGTGATTCTGGGCAAGTCACTTAACCCTCCATTGCCCCATGTAAGCCACATTCAGCCTGCCATGAGTGGGAAAGCGCGGGGTACAAATGTAACAAAAAAAAAAAAAAAAAAGACACTGTGCAACTCAAGCTCCTCAGTATTTCATATGAGAAAACAATGATGTCCAACAAAACTTTTTTCCTCTCGACATTATATATTATAAACTCTTATCTTCTTCTTCTCTCTTTTTTTAAAGCTATAGATGATTTAAAAAACAAAAGAAAACCCCAAAACACCATTCTTCTAACCCTTAGTTGCAAAACAGCAAGATCCCATTGATAAGGGAAAGAATACTCAATATGTGTTTTATAACGTAAATTTTAAAAGTAGGAAAAGTCAACTTCAGCTTCTGTGAGTTTCAAGAGGAAAACCAGTTATTAGATAAATTGAAGGTTCGAATTACTCCCTTGGAATTTAAATCATAAACATATTTACAAATTAAGCAATTTTAAACTCAATAATCGGTAGCCAATTAAAGTTTTCTATATAAACCTTTTTTTAATCAAACTAACCTTTTTTTAAAAATCAAACTAGACTCCAAGTTGACATTTGAACCTCAAATAAATAGCTTGATGGGGCCACTATGACCCTAGAAGAGTGAGCTCTTAAGCCTTTAGGAGGCTCCTTGTATGTCAACAAAACAGCTTCTTTGAGCCAGTGAGTAATCACAGCCTCGGAAACTGTCTGATTTTTTCAGGCGCTACCAAAGAGCACAACCAACCTACTGACTTTTGAAACTCAATGGTCACTTCCAGGTACAGAAAGAGCATCCACTGAACATTCAAGAAATGAAGTGGCTTACAGTCCTCGCTACAATCGTCTTTCCTAAAAGAAGGAATAGCTAAAAATTGATTTACACAAAAAGGAGAAACAGCCTTCGAAAGAAATGAAGGAACTATCCTAGTTGAAGCTGTTATTGGCTCCCAGAGTCAGAAGTTCTCAGTCTCCACCTGCTGGAAGGAGTGCACAACCCATCAGTCCAATCCTGGGCCGGTCCGGAGGGATGCTAGGGAAAGAGCCTTTAAACTAAGAATCCTTAAGTGCCTGACCAGACCATGGTATGCCTTAAATGCCCTCCCCAGTGGAGCATTTTCCATCTCACAGATAGGCTGCAGAGAATACCTTCTCCTGCTTTAGACTTAGCCTGGCCTCAGAATGACATCCTATAGTATATCTCCTATCAAACTGAGCTCTCTTTTTCATCAAGCACTGCCATTTCCTCCCCTCACCCTCCCCACTGACAGTTTGAACTTCGTGGGTGTGGCTTGGATCTCTTTCAGGGAGAGAAAACTAACAACTTATAGCAGCAGCTTCAGAGAGCATTTTCCATCTCACAGATAGGCTGCAGAGAATACCTTCTCCTGCTTCCACCCACCCTACCCCTCTACCCACCCACCCCTAGAGTGACATGTCTTATATAACCTCCCTATCAACCCACTCATTACTTTACCTCACCCATTTCTATTCTTCTATCACCTTCTCCCACTACTCCAACCAGAGTTACACCTAATCACACTGACCACCCTTCAACATCTTCTGTCCTTCTGTGACTGTTCTCTTGTGCTTGACTGCTTAAATATTTTAAATTTAAATGCTTTACTTTTTGTCTATTAGATTGTAAGCTCTTTGAGCAGGGACTGTCTTTCTTCTGTGTTTGTACAGCGCTGCGTACACTTTGTAGCGCTCTAGAAATGTTAAATAGTAGTAGTAGTAGGTGGTGGAGAAACTATGACAAAATTGAAAAATACATGGGATAAACACAGGGGTTCACTAAACAGAAAGAAGTTGAAATCGGGACACAATCCAAATGACCCCCATGACTGCTGATATGTTATGATGGGCAGAACAGATGCTTAGACAACAACTCCAGTAGTTGGGAAATAAGGTCACTGTCAGGCTGTCTTCTACATTCTGTGTCCTCAAAATGGCAAAAAACGGAACATGATCAAATACAATATGGATGTAATATGGTTTATTGGTTTAATCATGTACTGATAATGAATGGGACTATGCTGTAGACTTAAGAAGAAACCCTGGGTAGACTGGATGGACCGTGAAAAGTCTAAATGTCATTAAAAAAAAAACACATTTTATTAAGTGTTGATTCTCAAGGGGTTCAAAAGGAGATCGTGCCAAAGCTATAAGAACTAAATTGAAATTCCACATAAGTCATACTGGGACTGACTAAAGGTCTATCAAGCCCAGTATCCGGTTCCAACAGTGACCAATTTAGGGTACGAGTCCCTGTCAAGATTCCAAAAGAGTAAAACAAATTTTATGCTGCTTATCCCAGGAATAAGTAGTGGATTTTCCCAAGTCCATCTTAATAATGGCTTATGGACTTTTCTTTTAGAAGTTTGTCCAAACCTTTTTTACACCCTACCACCACATTCTCTGGCAACTAATTCCAGGGTTTAATTATGCACTGTGTGGAGAAATATTTTCTCTGATTTGTTTTAAATTTACAACTCAGTAGCTTCATGGCATGCTGCCTAGTCCTTATATTTTTGGAAAGAGTAAACAAGTGATTCACTTCTATCTGTTCCACTCCATTCAGTATTTTATAGACCTCTATCATATCTCCCCTCAGTCATCTTTTCTCCAAGCTTAAGAACCCTAACCTCTTCAGCCTTTCCTCACAGGCTGAACGTTGTCCCATTCCTAATTCCACTGTATCTCTTGAGATGAGGGCGATCAAAACTGCACACAATAGCCTAAATTTGGTCTCCAGAACCACCCTCATTTTCCTATGTCACATGAAAGGCCTTAAACAATTAATTCCATTGAGGAAACAAATCACATTAGATGAACAGCTAAGGAACCTCTTTCCTTATGCCCTCTAAAACATGCAAGTGCTGCAACTTGCACCTTTAAAGATCCAAGAGCTAACCCTTTTTGAAGCATTTCCTGAAGAAATGCTAAAATGTGAAATAGAAGCCTGAAAAGGTGAAAGGCATTGCTCTTCACACCAAGACTCAAAAATCTGCCAAATTAGGTATGCACTACCAAAATGGAATTTTTTTCTTGCCTGCAGAAGAGTTGCTATAACCTCTTCCAAGTAACCTTTTCTCAGATGCAACCTATCAAGAGCTGAGCCCATAAGAAAGAATGGAGGTGGATCTTCCATGATTACTGGCCCCTGAACCAGAAGACCACTCTCCTAAGGTAGCTTCAATGACTGATCAATCTTGAGACTATTATATCTGCAAACCAAGGTCTTTTGGGTCAGTCTGGAGCCACTAGAATGCCACAGACTAGATGATATGTTATGTCTCTGAGAAGATGACCCTAACATTGGAAAAGGTAGAAACTATCTACAGCCAAGATAGAACCAGGACATCCAGACCTTCAAAATTCCTCCTCCATTCTTTGACTGAAGGATCATGGAATACTGGCATTGTGGCCATGAAATCTAAAATTGACAGACCCACTGTTTATCTGGTTGAAGGCCTCAACCAATAATTCCCACTCTCCAGGATCGTGAGAGTTCTTGCTTAGAAAGTCAGCTTACACATTCTGGGTTCCAGCAATGTAAGCTGCCAACAGAAAGGTTAGGTGTACTTCTGCCCACCACAGCAGATGCACTTCTTGTGCCAATGCTGTACTTTCTGTACCTTCCTGAAATGTTCATGGTAGCCAAGTGTGATTATCCTGTGACTGCCACCATTGAGCCTAGAACCTGCATATAGTCCTATGCTTGAGGTGCTTGTAAACTCAAGAAGGAAATTTTTCCCTTCTTTGGTGTTGAATCTTGCTCCCAAACACTCAAAGGACTGCAAGGAGTAAGGCTGCTCTTCCTGATATTAACCACTCAAACAAGGGGCTGTAGAAGCTACACCACTCTGAATGACAAGTTCACTTTCTTGGTGAGTAAAGGCTTGAATGAGCCAAATCAGATGAACTCTTATCTCCTCTCTTCAAAGGGCCGCTGCTATCACTACTATAACTTTTTGGAAGTTCTCAATTTAGATGCCAAACCAAAAGGCCAAACGGAAAGGTTTTCCTAGTATTGTAAACCTCAAAAATTTCTGATATGGCAGCCAAATGAGAATGTGAAAGTATGCTTCTTTGAGATCAACAAAGTTAACAACTCTCCTTTTCTTAGTGAAACAACCACAGACTGTAAAGTTTCCATCTTGAAATGCTTCATTTGGAATGCCCAGTTGACTCCTTTGAGATGTAACACTGGAAGAAACGTTTCCTCTTTTTAGGGACTATGAAGTAGACTGAATATCATAAGTACGTAAGTATTGCCACACTGGGACAGACCAAAGGTCAATGAAGCCCAGCATCCTGTTTCCAACAGTGGCCAATCCAGGTCACAAATACCTGGCAAGATTCCAGAAATAAGCAGTGGATTTTCTCCAAGTAATTTTAATAATGGTCTATGGACTTTTCCTTTAGGAAGCCTGCTAAGCTAACTGCCTTTACCACATTCTTTGGCAACAAATTCCAGAGTTTAATTACACGTTGAGTGAAGAAAAGGTTTCTCTGACTCGTTTAAAATTTACTACTTTGTAGCTTCATCGCATGCCCCCTAGTCCTAGTATTTTTGGAAAGAGTAAACAAACGATTCACATCTACCCTGACACCCTGTTCTGATATGGGGACAGGAGAAACACATTTTGAAAGTGTCTTGTACCACTAACCTCTTGGCAGGGGTGCAGCAAGGAAAGACCACAAAAGAATTTGAAAGCCACTGGGAAAATTCTAACTTGTAACCATTTTGAATGACATCCAGAAAAGTGATCAGATTTTGTTCAACTCCATTCCTCAAAAAAAAAAAAAAAAAAAAAAAGAACAGCAGCTGCCTAATTGAGGCCTCCATAGGTTCCAGTCAGAGAAATCTGCTGATGCCACAGAACTGTACAGTGCTGAAGGAGCCACAGAGTGTTTACCACCTGTAAAACTAAAGAACTGAAAGCACCGCTACTAACACCGAAATACTGAAAAATGTCCTCCCCCCCCCCCCCCCCCCCCCCCGAACCAAAGGGAAAAAAACATTTTCCCTACACACCTGAAGAAAGGGCAGAATCTGCTGTCTTGATGTTCTAAAGCCTCCCTTCTGAGCAAGTAATTATATGATTTAGAAGGAATGAAAGAATAATCTGACAGTTACAGCAGTGGGCTGAGAATCAGGGGACTCTGCCAAATCACTTAACCCTCCACTGCCTCAGGTACAAACTTAGATCATATGAGCCCTTCACAGACAGAAATATACCCACCGAACCTGAATGTATACCAATTCCATAGGTTTTGGACTTGCAGATGGTAGATAAACAATTAAAATAAATATCAAAAGGCTTTTTTTATTATTCTGGGACAGATACATGGTGAAATTAGGCCTTACCTGCTAATTTTCTTTCCTCTAGATCCTCCAGACCGTTCAAGACGCTTGGGTTATGCACTCCTACCAGCAGAGGGAGACTGAGAATACTAAAACTTCTTATACAAGTAGCCTGTGCAGACCTTCTACTAACCAGTAAAACAGTAACAAAGCAGAGGAACAAAACACATCTACCTAAACAAAACCACTGAATCCACACTCAGATCTCCTCCCCTTAAGATGGGGGAATTCAACTGCAGATGGGCACAAACGGTACCACAAACTGCCCTTAGTAAAACTCCAGGACCCAAAATCACAGGAGCTACTAGAAATATCAGCAACTGAAGTCTAAAGAAAATATCATAGTGAACTGTCCGATACACTGGGTGGGCTCTTGAACGGTCTGGAGGATCTAGAGGAAAGAAAATTAGCAGGTAAGGCCTGATTTCACCTTCCTCAGCAATCCTCCAGACCATTCAAGACGCTTGGAACGTACCAAAGCAGTAAACACATCTAAGGGTGGGACCTGTGAAGCCCAGAGGACAGGACTGCAGCTCCAAAATTGGCATGCTCCCTTGCCTGTACATCCACTCTGTAATGTTTGACAAAAGAATGCAGGGAGGACCACACCACCACTCTACAAATGTCCACCGGTGGAACAAAACTACTCTCTGCCCAAGAAGCTGCCATCCCCCTAGTGGAATGTGCCTTGAGCCCCACCGGCACTGTACGGCCATGCAATATGTAAGCCGAAGAGATAACATCCTTCAACCACCGAGCTATAGATGCCTTAGAAGCAGCCGCTCCCTTCTTGGGCCCCCCCATGAAGGACAAATAACCTGTCCGAAGACCTGAATTCCTCCGACCTGCGCAAGTAAACCTTCAACACTCTGCGCACATCCAATTTCGCCAAACGAGGCTGAGAAGCATCCCCCGTCCGGTCTCCCAAGACCGGCAACGAAATCACCTGATTGACATGAAAGGAGGATACCACCTTAGGCAAAAACGAAGGGACTGGATGCAGCGAAACCTTTTCCTTAGAAAACCACAGAAACGGAGGCCTACATGAAAGAGCATGAAGTTCCGAAATCCTGCGGCCGACGATATAGCTACCAAAAAGACCACCTTCATAGTAAGGTCTTTTATCGAACAAGACTCCAAGGGCTCAAAAGGAGAACCCGCCAAAGAGTCAAGAACGATATTAAGATCCCACTGAGGCACTACCGGCCGCTGAGGAGGACGAAGCAACTTCACCCCCCCCCCCCCCCCCCCAAAAAAAAAACCGGACCACATCTGGGAAAGACGCAACCAACCTGCCCTGCACCTTACCCCGAAAACACGCCAAAGCAGCCAGCTGCACCTTCAAAGATGACAATGAAAGGCCCTTCTCAAAACCATCCTGCAAGAAATCTAAAATGCACGACACAGAAGCTGTCGAAGGGACACATGCCCGGTCCCCACACCAATCTTCAAATATGCGCCACACATGCACATAGGCCAAAGACGTTGCACGTTTGTGAGACTGCAGCATCGTCTGAATCACCTGAGGAGAAAATCCTTTCCTTCTCAACCGTTCCCTCTCAAGGGCCACACCGTAAGAGAGAACCGAGCCGGATCCGGCATGACAATTGGACCCTGACACAACAGCACTGAGCACCCCAGCCGCAGAGGCTCACCTTCTAACAAGCGCATCAGTTCCCCAAACCATGGCCGATGCGGCCAATTCGGAGCCACCAACAACACCGGACCCGCATGACATTCTACCCTCTGTAGGACTCGACCTATCAAGGGCCACGGGGGAAACACGTACAGCAACACCCGCTGAGGCCACGGAAGGACCAACGCATCGATCCCTTCCACTCGCGGATCCCGACGCCAACTGAAATACCGAGGAACCTGAGCATTCTGTGCCGACACCATGAGATCCACTACTGGCATTCCCCACTTTAGAACTATCTGGTCGAACACCGACCGGTGCAGAGACCATTCTCCGGGGTCCAACATGTGTCTGCTTAGAAAATCCGCGTTCACGCTGTCCACCCCGGCCAGGTGCACCGCCGAAATCTGCACTAGATGCCTTTCCGCCCAACTCATAAGCAGAGCCGTCTCGATTGCCAACCGCGGACTCTTTGTACCGCCCTGCCGGTTGACATACGCTACTGCTGTCGCGTTGTCGGACATGACTCCTACCACCTTTCCGACCACACTTGAGCGAAACGCCAACAGAGCTACCTGAATCGCCCTCGTCTCCAACCGGTTGATAGACCACTGAGCTTCCTCCGTCGACCACCGCCCCTGCGCGGACCGACCGAGACTCTCCAACCGGTTGATAGACCACTGAGCTTCCTCCGTCGACCACCGCCCCTGCGCGGACCGACCAAGACACTGAGCTCCCCAGCCCAGCAGACTGGCATCCGTTACCAGAATCACCCACTGATGAAGTTCCAACGGCATGCCCTTTTTCAGATGGGCAGAGCACAGCCACCACTGGAGACTGCGCCGAGAAGCTCCCCTCAATGGCAACCGCAACTCCAAACTGTGTACCTGGGGAGACCACCGGGACAACAGAGCCGCCTGAAGCTGACGCATATGCACCCTGACCCATGGCACTACCTCTATTGTCGCTGCCATGAGGCCCTGAACCCAAAGGTACATTCGAACCGTCGGACTCTGAATGGACATTAACAGCCGGACCTGCTGCTGAAGAGAGGCGATCCGAGAATCCAGCAGAAAAACACGACCCACTGCCGTGTCGAACCGCACTCCCAAGTACTCCAGACTCTGCGATGGGATCAAATGACTTTTGACTACATTCACTACCCATCCGAGCGATTCCAGAAACGAGACCACCTGAGCCGTCTCCACAACACTGTTAGCCCGAGACTTCGCCCGGATCAAGCAGTCGTCCAGATACGGATGCACCAGAATTCCCTGCCTCCGCAAAGCCGCTGCTACCACCACCATTATCTTGGAGAAGGTGCATGGAGTCGTTGCCAGACCAAAAGGCAGAGCACAGAACTGAAAGTGCCTCCCTAAAACAGCAAAACGAAGGAAACGCTGATAGGCCTCTCGAATCGGCACGTGCAGATACGCTTCCATGAGGTCCAGTGACGTGAGAAATTCTCCCTGTCGAACAGCCACTATGACTGAGCGCAGAGTCTCCATGCGGAAGGACGGCACCTTGAGCGCCCCATTGACCCTCTTGAGATCTAAAATGGGTCGAAACTGGCCCTCCTTCTTCGGCACCACAAAGTAAATGGAACAACAACCCAATCCCAGCTTGTGCCGAGGAACGGGTACCACAGCTCCCAACTGAATTAAGCGACCCAGAGTCTCTTGAATAGCCTTTAACTTGACTCGAGAGTGACGAGGGAAGAAACAGATCCGGCAGCGGGTGCTCGAACTCGAGCGCATAACCGTAGCAAACGACCTCCAGCACTCACTGATCTGAAGTAATTTGGGTCCACCCCTGATAAAACAGACGAAGTCGCGCCCCGACCTTCACCAGAGGCTGGACCCACAAACCTTCATAAGGAGGACTTATTACCATTTCTGGCACCTCCGGAGGAGTCCCGACCTCCTCGACGACCCCCTCGAAAGGACTGCGTCTGCTGGAAAAACTGGCTTTTAGGAGATACAAATCTGCCCAGCCTGTACCGCCTCGCGTCCTTAAACCGACCTCTAGCCGAACCACCTCGACTAGCCGCCTTGGGCCATAACTCCGGCAACCGTGAGACCTTGGTATCCCCAAGACCACTCATCAGTTTATCCAAGTCCTCTCCAAACAACATAGAACCTTTGAAGGGTAGAGAACACAACTTTGCTTTAGAGGCCGCATCTGCCACCCAGCCCCTAAGCCAAAGAGCCCTGCGAGCCATCACCACCAGAGCCATATTCTTAGCCGAAGCCCTTAGCAAATCATAAAGGGTGTCCGCCAAAAACGAAGACACCATCTCCAATTTGGCCAAGTCCTTAAATAAACCAGTCCTATCTAACGCAGGGCTCATCCAAGAGCTTCTCCGCCCAACGGAAACAAGCTCTGGCTACCAGGGCCCCCACACACACACAGAGGCTTGCAAGGCCAAAGCCGACAAATCAAAGCTGCGATTCAGAAAGGACTCTACCTTCATATACTGAGGATCCCGTAAGGCTGTACCGCCATCCACCAGAATGGCCGTAGCCTCGCCTTAACCACCGCATCCACAGTAGGTGGTTTCAGCAGGGCCAAATCTTCCGGAGGCAAGGGATACAGCCGTGCCATAGCCCTAGACACCTTACAAGCAGCCTCCGGCACAGACCATTCCTGAAAAGCCATGTCTCTAATGTCTGAATACATGGGAAAGGAACGGGAGGCTCTCCGAATCCCCTTAACCATGGGATCTACCTGGGGTCCCTCCGCAGAGGGAGCGGCCGCCGGAGCAAACTTCAAAGTAGAGATCACCTGATCAATGAGCTCTAACAACTCCTCCTTATGAAAATGCGAACCACTGAAGAACCTTCCCCAGGCCTTAGCCCATCCTGATCCTCAGACTCATCTAAGAGATCCTCCTCTCCTGGGTCACTCCAAACCTCCGACCCAGGCAGAGAAAGTATCTCCATAGACTCCGAAATATCCACCTGCGGGCGCTTAACTCCCACTGAGCTAGCAGCCTCTGGGGAACAAACAGCCTGAGAGGGGCCAGCTCTCCAGGCATTATACAGAGACCAAACAAACTCAGGGGGGAAACCAGACCCCCCCCCCCCCCGACGCTGCTGAAGCCCCAACAACACTTCTCGCAGTCTCCGCGACGGACCCCCCTCGCTCCAGAGGCGGCAGGTCCATCACGTGATCCGCGGCTAAACTAGGCGCGCTTCCCGCCACACACGGGTCCCCCGACGCCGGTACGGAATGCGTGGCCAAGAGGGCTGCGCTTCCCGCCAAAAACGGCTCCGTTGAGGCTGACCCAGGATGCGCAGCCAAATGGCCGCGTTTTCCGCCAAAACCGGTCCCGCTGTTGCCGGCCCGGAATGTGCGGTCAAATCACCGCCCAGCACCTCTGCCGACTCAGGGGAAAGCACGGGGGACAAGAGCGCTGACAACGTAGGCTCCCCACAAAATTTACATTGGCCACCTTTCACTTCAACACCATGCTTCGCGCAAAACCAACATCTCGCCGGCTTAGACATAATGGCCGCGAACACAATAAAAACAAACAGATGCTTTGTGCTCTGACAGACTAATAGGCAAAACCGCCTAAGGCAAGAACGCCCTTGAAGACGTTTTATCTCTGGACTGCCACAAGAACGGCCAAAATAGCCACTTTTATTTTATTTTTTTTTTAAACCTCGTTGCTGATGCCTAAACGCCTCAAGGGTACAGAACGAGGTCTGTAGCCGAGGTCAAGCAGTCCTCCAGAGGACGAGCACAGGGGGAGGGACCCGGCCACCCGGGTGTGACACCCCACAGGGAATAAGAAGCCCCTTAGGACTTACACCCTGTAATAGAGATCCAAGTGTGGGTTCTCTAACATTTACAACCCAACCTAGAAACCCCAAACGGGCCTACCAGACTGAATACACTGCACAGGCTGCACACATCTACCCTTTGCTGAGACTGAGAAAATACTGGTTAGTAGAAGGTCTGCACAGGCTACTTGTATAAGAAGTTTTAGTGTTCTCAGTCTGCCTCTGCAGGTAGGAGTGCATAACCCAAGCGTCTTGAACGGTCTTGGAGGATTGCTGAGGAAACAGTCCTTATCGTCAAGTTGCCTTAATGCCTGAGCGCTACCTTTGGCACCCACCTGGGTGTTAACTCTGTGGCCACTTGGAGGGTCCTAACCATCACTGCCCAGGCCCACCTGCGTGCCTACAGTGGCATACCCTCCACTGGGTCCCACTTGCATCTGGGTGAGTCTCTCACCTCAAGTTATTCCCCGGTGGTTTCTACGGACACTGGGAGCAGCAATCCTGGGGGGGTGGGGTCCTACAGTTCCTAGAAAAACACTCACAGACCAAGAACACAAACTACCAGGATTCTCAGTCAGTCCAGAACAACAGAGCTAACAAACTAATAGGTTTAAAAAAAAAGTACAAAAGTGAATGGTAAAGGTTTTAAAACAGCAAACAGGAACAGGTAAAATAACAAGGATTTAATGTTAAATCTAACTGAACACTTTTTACTACCTAAGTAGTGCCTGAGGAGATCAGGAAAAAAAACAGCTCACAGAAATTGAACAGGGCCTCAGCGCAGAGGTCTACTGCCTCCACACTCCCAACTGAGACTGGGGAGTTCTAGCACATTCTGGGCTAGGTCTTTGGCTTCAGTCAATAACAGCACAGGAACAATTTCCGAGTTCTATGCACCTTCATTAGGATTAGCGTACCTAGTAAATTTTCTGGACTCTAAGGATCACTGTAAGGGTTCATTTCCCTTGGAGGAGGGACCAAATGGTATGACTACCAGCCTAAGAATCAGGAGACTAAGAACAAAATCTGATTTTCTCATAGACACATGCCATTACCTTGGGCAATTATCTCATTATACTCAGTTTCAGGTTCACATTAATAACATCATATTCAGAAACTCATAGTCTAGTTACACAAAGCCATTTTAATAGGATCATCAGACCCGCGTAACTACCTCTATAATGGCTAATGTGAGCCAAGCATATTTCAAAGGCAGTACTGTAATCCTCATTGATCCTTGTTGTTATTTATGGATTTTTTAAAACTTTTTTTTAAACTTTCATTTATTATCATTAAACTTATAGTACGAATCAGAGTCTCCACTATGCTTGTGGTGAATCTGTCTCTCCACTATGCTTGTTAATTGAAGTTTAAAAGCTAAGTACTAAATTATATGTACTATAAGTTTAATGATAATAAATGAAAGTTAAAAAAAAAGTTTAAAAAAATCCATAAATAACAAGGATCAATGAGGATTACAGTACTGCCTTTGAAATATGCTTGGCTCACATTAGCCATTATAGAGGTAGTTACGCGGGTCTGATGATCCTATTAAAATGGCTTTGCGCAACTAGACTATGAGTTTCTGAATATGATGTTATTAATGTGAAGCTGAAGCTGAGTATAATGAGATAATTGATTAATTACTCCCTTCACCATTATAACCTGATGTATGCCTAGCGAATACATTACCTTGGGCAAGTCATTCACTCAGACTGAAGGCTCTTTGTGGACATAAGATATATCTGTATGCAAATTGTTGTAAAATACTACACAAAATGTTGAAATAGAATACATCTTTAATGCACGCCACCTACTATTTCAAGATGTACTTGGACAAGAAAATAACTTGGAAACCTGTACGAAAGCAGAGCTCAAGTATGTGGTGGGCACTCTGCAGCAGTGGTTCAGGAGGCTATTTGTGAAAGAAATTGAACATTAAATTCATAATAGCAACTACCTGCTCTGAAGTGCGCAGACCGGGGCACAGGGCACAATTCCAAACCATCAGCCTCCAAACAATTAGCCTGAGAATTCTGCACAGTGAAGACAGAGGAGACAGAGGAGACAAAACAGGAACACATGATGAAACACATCTCATGAGCTGTGCAAGTTACAGGAAAATACACTCTAAGGCAGCAAGGGTATGGTTGTAGCAATAGGACAGTGGCAAACAGTAGTCTACAGTAAGGGGGCAACTTTAACAGATACTTCTGCAAGCAAAACAGCATTTTAGGCATAGCAATCACCTTTATAAAAATTCCCAGGGCATAAGCAAATACCCTGTTGGTGGCATTCTTTATAAAATAGGCAGAAAGTATCTATGTGCATTTCCTGCCTTGACACCCTGTTATAAAATTACCCTCCAAGAGAGTAATTTTAAAAAAGGGCAATTAAGCTGTCAAGGCAAATAGTCCCTTATGTTGCAGCTATTTTACACAGGTATCGTGTATCTATGCATCATTATAAACTGCAGAGGCAGGTGCAATTATGTGTGTATGTGCCAGCAGCACGCAGTGCGTTTTATAACATGTAAGTGTCAACTCTGCCCCTGCTCTGTCTGGCCTTCACCTCCAGAAACATAAGGCCGGATTCTATAAATGGCGTTCCAAATTAGGTGCCGGAAAAAAATAGGCGCTATGTGCTATTCCGTAAGGGGTGCGGACCCTTAATAGAATAGTGCTTAAGCAAGGATCTTGCACCTAACTATGCCTGCTGAAACCTGGTGTAAATGATGGCACCCAAGTTAGGTGCACTGACCCAGTATTCTGTAACTACATGCACAGATTTTCAGAATGTCCCTGACACACCCATGCTCCTCCCATGGCCACACCCTCTTTTGAGAAATGCACTATGGGAGTTAGGTGCACTGCCTTATAGAATAGCACGCAAATTCCAACTGATGCCAATTAATGTCAATAATTGACAGCACCGAACTGTTGTTAATTAGCTTGTTAACCAATAAAGTTGCGAACACATCTCAGGATTGTGTCCAAATTTTGGCAAATAAATTTGGGTGGCCTTTATAGAATCCAGGGGATGTTGCATAAAAATAGCCGATATGATTCTCATATGCTTACTTTTACCGCTATACAATCGGGGTAGTACTTCTCAAGCCTCTCCTAGAGGTGCATGAAGCCACAAAAATGGATTACAGCTGTACCAAATAGCACACTTTACTATTCGTCCGAATACGAATAATGAAAAATATTATTCGGCCAAATACGAATAATGAGTACTACAAAAACTCAAACATGCTGCTAGTGATCTATAAACCGTTGCCAAAATTGTCCACAGTATCTAAAGGCTGGAGGGTGACCAATGTAACATCGATTTTTAAAAATGGTTTCAGTGGTGATCTGGGAAATTACAGACCAGTAAGCCTGACTTCAGTGCCGGGCAAAACAGTGGAAACTATTATGAAGAAAAAGAAATTATGGAACACACAGACAAACATGGTTCAGTGGAACAGAGGCAGCATGGGTTCAGCTAAGGAAAGTCTTTCCTCACCACTTTGTTTCATTTCATTCTCTGAAGGTCTGAATAAACATGTGGATAAAGGTGAGCCAGTTGATGTAGTGTATCTAGATTTTCAGAAAGCATTTCACAAAGTTTCTCATTTGGTAGTGTCTTTTGTCCTTATCTTTGCTGACTTTGTCAGTAGAAATACTGGCTGGCTTAGGGCTGTGTTCCACCTTATTAGGTGACATCACTCAGTTGTTCTCCATTTATCATTATCATATGATAACATCTAGATCTTTTTCTTAGGTGCTGACTCCTAGGGTGGAGCCCAGCATCAAATAAATATGATTTGGACTATTCTTCCCAATGTACATTGGTTGGTACTGTAGCAAATTGTTGATTGCCCTGTTTGATAGTAGTGTAAGCTACATGGAGTGGCAGAAGCTGCTCTGGCCACCCTGATGAGCAGATTGAATGGACCGTGTGGGTCTTATCTGCCATCATTTATTTTGCTACTATGCTTATGTGACTTTATAGAATAGGCTTCCCGAACTATCCCCAGTACTACACAAATGTACACCTCGGAGATAGATGCGTGTATGCATGCACATTACCACTCCAGCCAAACTATCACATATGCTAAATCAAGTAAAAGTAGGAACTGCTTTTCTGTGCTTCTACTTTTACACATGTAAACCCACAAATTTATAATCATTTTTCATGCCTTGGCATGGAAAATGCGTAATAAAATTACCCCCATACTGTAGTCTAAATAATTTTCCCTAGACTAGTCTGCAGGATTTCTACTACATATGTTTAAATTCTTATCTCTGTTAACCACTTTGTAATGTATATTTCCACTATATGAACAACCAGTGATAGGCTCTAAGCTGGAACACAGCAAAATTTCAATACTACAGACCTGAGCAAGACATACTGCTTTCAGGAGTCAAGATATTTCCTTTCTTTTCATACTGATTCATCTTATATTTCGCTCTTGCTTCTGCAGCTGTAGGTAAGGCATGGCAGAATTACCTTCTTTGGGGTACTCAGCTGCTCCTTTGGTATAAATCCAGGGTCAAGATCATTAGATTCCAATAGTTTTTTCGTGGGTTTTCTCTGACGCTTTTCACAGCTCTCTTGAATTAGACAAAGAACAATTTCTTTCACAGTCTTTTTATTCTGATGAATATACAATATATACTACATCTGATGCCTCCAGAAGCAGCATGAAATTAGAACTACTCTCAGTGTAGCTATCTTTTACTATCTGTTCTTTCATGTATCCCTTCTAACAGCCCTATCTTTTTATTCATTAAAGATGCACTTTAGTTTTGGTTTGGTTTACTAATTCCCTGCAGTGTCTGGAGAACAGGTGTGCTAAAGAAAACATCATTAGTGAATAGAAGATACCACAGTTTCTCCTCACCTGATTTCTGAAATGACTCTTCCATTCCAATCTGACATCTAGTTGATGTTTCAGATCGCTCCGGTGAAGCCAGTATATGCTCAGGCAAATCTAATGGCTCTCTGAGAGAGAGACAGCTTGATTCTGTGCCCTGGCTGCTCAGCGTTTGCAAATGGGTTGGAGACTCTTTGATCAGAGTAGAAGATGGGGTTGACAGCACAGGACTCTTTACCTCCTCTGTTTGCTGGATACTGCTGCTGGAGATGGACTGTTCTGTAACACCTTCCTCTTCACCCAGTTCAGCATTCACCTGAAATCCAAAAAGAAAGGTAAGGATATGGTACCAAATCCTGAAACAGAATTCAAACACCCTATGAATAGGTAGATGCAGGGTAATTCTATCACAGGAAACCTATGTGAGAAGTCTAAACTAGGGCTGCATTTCTATTAAAATTTTAATTTCATAATTAAACATATGTTCTTTATTTTTTCCCACTGCTGCTCTGGAGTCATAAGGAGCTGCAGTGGGGGGGGGGGGGGGGGGGGGGGGGAGGAGTAACATACCTTTAATTGCGCGATTAATCACAATAACAAATTTTAAAAAAATATAACCAAAAGAGATTTGTACATGTACTCTATGCTTGTAGCCACATATTTTATAAACTATGACACTCATCACAACTGTAGTCAGTATCTGTGGGAAACAGAGTTAACTTGTAAGTTTATAGATTATTTAATTATTGATTTATCTGGACTGGTTTCATTTCTTATTCGTTGCTCAAGGCAAGTTTCATTCAGATACAGTAGGTATTTAGTTCACTTAAGGGCCTTTTACTAAGCTGCATAGGGGCCTACGCATGCCTAACGCACACCAATTTGGAGTTACCACCTGGCTACTGCATGGCCTGTGCAGTAATTTCATTTTTTTTTACATGCACGGCGAAAATTGGGTGGTAACTCTGAATTGACACCCGTAGGCGATTACCGCACGGTTAACGTGAGAAACCTTACTGCTAAGTCAATGGCTGGCGGTAAGGTCTCGGACCCAAAATGGACTTGCAGCAATTTCTATTTTGCCGCATGTCCATTTTCGGCAAACATTTTAAAAAGGCATTTTTTGCAGGTATGCTGAAAAATGGATCTGCACACGCCCAAAACCCGCACCTACACTACCACAGGGCATTTTTCAGCACACCTTAGTAAACGGACCCCTTAGGAATCTGTTTACTAAGCCGTGCTGTAGGTACGCTAACTTTTTAGCAAGCACTAAAGATAAGGACACCCATTATATTCCTATGGGTGTCTCTAGTGTTAGCGCGTGCTGTTTGCATGCCTATAGGGCAGCTTAGTAAACAGGGCCCTTAATGTAAATTTGGCTTTGTCAAAATTATATACCTTGTGCAGAGTCTCAGACCCCTTCTTCGTTTTTTTCTTTGGTGCAAAAATCTGATCATATTGCTCTGTATACTGCAGGAGACGCTTACTGGGCTTTCTGAGGCGTTTCTTTGCAGAGTGCACTGTTATAAGAAATAGAAATGGTGGCTTTCAGCATTACAATTTTGTGAGTAAAGTGAAATTCAAGGTAATGACAATAAAACCCCTTCCAGCCTAGAATAAGATACTAGCAACCTGCAAATAGTTTTTTATACAACACCCCTCAATTTCAGTACTTGCATTGTATACAGAAGGGAATTCTGAAACAGTCATATATTATTTCCTGCTCTTCCATCATCTTGAAGAGATTATCAAATGGAAAGCAGCAGTCACATCTCTCTTGATCTTTCAAAAGGCTACAGAGAAAATTGGAGGGTCATGGGATAGGAGGAAATGTCCTATTGTGGATTAACAACTGGTTGAAGGATAGGAAACAGAGAGTGGGGTTAAATGGGCAGTATTCACAATGGAGAAGGGTAGCTAGTGGGGTTCCTCAGGGGTCTATGCTAGGACCGCTGCAATATATTTATAAATGATTTAGAGATGGGAGTAACTAGCAAGGTAATTAAATTTGCTGATGACACAAAGTTATTCAAATTCGTTAACTCGCGACAGGATTGTGAAAAATTACAGAACGACCTTACGAGACTGGGAGACTGGGCGGCTAAATGGCAGATGACGTTTAATGTGAGCAAGAGCATGTGGGGAAAAAAGAACCCAAATTATAGCTATGTCATGCAAGGTTCCACGTTAGGAGTTACGGACCAAGAAAGGGATCTGGGTGTCGTCGTCGATAATACACTGAAACCTTCTGCTCAGTGTGCTGCTGCGGCTAGGAAAGCGAATAGAATGTTGGGTATCATTAGGAAAGGTATGGAAAACAGGTGTGAAGATGTTATAATGCCGTTGTATCGCTCCATGGTGCGACCGCACCTTGAATATTGTGTTGAATTCTGGTCGCCGCAGCTCAAGAAAGATATAGTAGAATTGGAAAAGGTGCAGAGAAGGGCAACTAAAATGATAGCGGGGATGGGACGACTTCCCTATAAAGAAAGACAAAGGAGGCTAGGGCTTTTCAGCTTGGAGAAGAGATGGCTGAGGGGAGACATGATAGAGGTATATAAAATAGAGTGGAATAGGTGGATGTGAAGCGTCTGTTCATGCTTTCCAAAAATACTAGGACTAGGGGGCATGCAATGAAACTACAGTGTAGTAAATTCAAAACAAATAGGAGAAAATTTTTCTTCACCCAACGCATAAACTCTGGAATTCATTGCCGGAGAACGTGGTGAAGGCGGTTAGCTTAGCAGAGTTTTAAAAGGGGTTAGACAGTTTCCTAAAGGACAAGTCTATAAACCGCTACTAAATGGACTTGGGAAAAATTCACAATTCCAGGAATAACATGTATAGAATGTTTGTATGTTTGGGAAGCTTGCCAGGTGCCCTTGGCCTGGATTGGCCGCTGTCGTGGACAGGATGCTGGGCTCGATGGACCCTTGGTCTTTTCCCAGTGTGGCATTACTTATGTACTTATGATCCATGTCCACTATGGAGCATTGAAAATTCTGCATCTCTTGAGAAATAACTTTTTGCCTTTATTGCATTTTAGCGAATGCTACATACCTGTAGAAGGTATTCTCCGAGGACAGCAGGCTGATTGTTCTCACTGATGGGTGACGTTCACGGCAACCCCTCCAATCGGAAACTTCTCTAGCAAAGGCCTTTGCTAGTCCTTGCGCGCCGATGCGCACCGCGCATGCGCGGCTGTCTTCCCACCCGAACCGGCTCGTGTTCGTCAGTCCCATATGTAGCAAGACAAACAAGGGAAGACACAACTCCAAAGGGGAGGTGGGCGGGTTTGTGAGAACAATCAGCCTGCTGTCCTCGGAGAATACCTTCTACAGGTATGTAGCATTCGCTTTCTCCGAGGACAAGCAGGCTGCTTGTTCTCACTGATGGGGTATCCCTAGCCCCCAGGCTCACTCAAAACAACAAACATGGTCAATTGGGCCTCGCAACGGCGAGGACATAACTGAGATTGACCTAACAATTTATCCAACTAACTGAGAGTGTAGCCTGGAACAGAATAAACATGGGCCTAGGGGGGGTGGAGTTGGATTCTAAACCCCGAACAGATTCTGAAGCACTGACTGCCCGAACCGACTGTCACGTCGGGTATCCTGCTGCAGGCAGTAATGAGATGTGAATGTGTGGACAGATGACCACGTCGCAGCCTTGCAAATCTCTTCAATAGTGGCTGACTTCAAGTGGGCCACTGACACTGCCATGGCTCTAACATTATGAGCTGTGACATGACCCTCAAGAGTCAGCCCAGCCTGGGCGTAAGTGAAGGAAATGCAATCTGCTAGCCAATTGGATATGGTGCGTTTCCCCACAGCCACTCCCCTCCTGTTGGGATCAAAAGAAACAAACAATTGGGCGGACTGTCTGTTGGGCTGTGTCCGCTCCAGATAGAAGGCCAATGCTCTTTTGCAGTCCAATGTGTGCAGCTGACGTTCAGCAGGGCAGGAATGAGGACGGGGAAAGAATGTTGGCAAGACAATTGACTGGTTCAGATGGAACTCCGACACAACCTTTGGCAAGAACTTAGGGTGAGTGCGGAGGACTACTCTGTTATGATGAAATTTGGTGTAAGGGGCCTGGGCTACCAAGGCCTGAAGCTCACTGACTCTACGAGCTGAAGTAACTGCCACCAAGAAAATGACCTTCCAGGTCAAGTACTTCAGATGGCAGGAGTTCAGTGGCGCAAAAGGAGGTTTCATCAGCTGGGTGAGAACGACATTGAGATCCCATGACACTGTAGGAGGTTTGACGGGGGGCTTTGACAAAAGCAAACCTCTTATGAAGCGAACAACTAAAGGCTGTCCTGAGATCGGTTTACCTTCCACACGGTAATGGTTTGCACTGATTGCGCTAAGGTGAACCCTTACAGAGTTGGTCTTGAGACCAGACTCAGACAAGTGCAGAAGGTATTCGAGCAGGGTCTGTGTAGGACAAGAGCGAGGATCTAGGGCCTTGCTGTCACACCAGACGGCAAACCTCCTCCATAGAAAGAAGTAACTCCTCTTAGTGGAATCTTTCCTGGAAGCAAGCAAGATGCGGGAGACACCCTCTGACAGACCCAAAGAGGCAAAGTCTACGCTCTCAACATCCAGGCCGTGAGAGCCAGAGACTGGAGGTTGGAATGCAGAAGCGCCCCTTAGTCCTGTGTGATGAGGGTCGGAAAACACTCCAATCTCCATGGTTCTTCGGAGGACAACTCCAGAAGAAGAGGGAACCAGATCTGACGCGGCCAAAAAGGAGCAATCAGAATCATGGTGCCTCGGTCTTGCTTGAGTTTCAACAAAGTCTTCCCCACCAGAGGTATGGGAGGATAAGCATACAGGAGACCCTCCCCCCAGTCCAGGAGGAAGGCATCCGGTGCCAGTCTGCCGTTGGCCTGAAGCCTGGAACAGAACTGAGGGACCTTGTGATTGGCTCAAGATGCAAAAAGATCTACCAAGGGGGTGCCCCACACCTGGAAGATCTGTCGCACTACTCGGGAGTTGAGCGATCACTCGTGAGGTTGCATAATCCTGCTCAGTCTGTCGGCCAGACTGTTGTTTACGCCTGCCAGGTATGTGGCTTGGAGCACCATGCCCTGACGGCGAGCCCAAAGCCACATGCTGACGGCTTCCTGACACAGGGGGTGAGATCCGGTGCCCCCCTGCTTGTTGATGTAATACATGGCAACCTGGTTGCCTGTCTGAATTTGGATAATTTGGTGGGACAGCCGATCTCTGAAAGCCTTCAGAGCGTTCCAGACCGCTCGTAACTCCAGGAGATTGATCTGCAGATCGCGTTCCTGGAGGGACCAGCTTCCTTGGGTGTGAAGCCCATCGACATGAGCTCCCCACCCCAGGAGAAACGCATCCGTAGTCAGCACTTTTTGTGGCTGAGGAATTTGGAAAGGACGTCCCAGGGTCAAATTGGACCAAATCGTCCACCAATACAGGGATTTGAGAAAACTCGTGGAAAGGTGGATCACGTCTTCTAGATCCCCAGCAGCCTGAAACCACTGGGAAGCTAGGGTCCATTGAGCAGATCGCATGTGAAGGCGGGCCATGGAAGTCACATGAACTGTGGAGGCCATGTGGCCCAACAATCTCAACATCTGCCGAGCTGTGATCTGCTGGGACGCTCGTACCCGGGAGACGAGGGACAGCAGGTTGTTGGCCCTTATCTCCGGGAGATAGGCACGAGCTGTCCGAGAATCCAGCAGAGCTCCTATGAATTCGAGTCTCTGTACTGGGAGAAGGTGAGACTTTGGGTAATTTATTACAAACCCTAGTAGCTCCAGGAGTCGAATAGTCATCTGCATGGACTGTAGAGCTCCTGCCTCTGAAGTGTTCTTTACCAGCCAATCGTCGAGATAGGGGAACACGTGCACTCCCAGCCTGCGAAGCGCCGCTGCTACTACAGCCAAGCACTTCTTGAACACTCTGGGCGCAGAGGCGAGCCCAAAGGGTAGCACACAGTACTGGAAGTGACGTGTGCCCAGCTGAAATCGCAGATACTGTCTGTGAGCTGGCAGTATCGGGATGTGCGTGTAGGCGTCCTTCAAGTCCAGAGAGCATAGCCAGTCGTTTTCCTGAATCATGGGAAGAAGGGTGCCCAGGGAAAGCATCCTGAACTTTTCCTTGACCAGATATTTGTTCACGGCCCTTAGGTCTAGGATGGGATGCATCCCCTCTGTTTTCTTTTCCACAAGGAAGTACCTGGAATAGAATCCCAGCCCTTCTTGCCCGGATGGCACGGGCTCGACCGCATTGGCGCTGAGAAGGGCAGAGAGTTCCTCTGCAAGTACCTGCTTGTGCTGGAAGCTGTAGGATTGAGCTCCAGGTGGGCAATTTGGAGGTTTGGAAACCAAATTGAGGGTGTATCCTTGCCGGACTATTTGGAGAACCCAGTGGTCGGAGGTTATGAGAGGCCACCTTTGGTGAAAAACTTTCAACCTCCCCCCGACCAGCAAATCGCCCGGCACTGACACATTGATGTCGGCTATGCTCTGCTGGAGCCAGTCAAAAGCTCGTCCCTTGCTTTTGCTGGGGAGCCGAGGGGCCTTGCTGAGGCGCACGCTGCTGACGAGAGCGAGCGCGCTGGGGCTTAGCCTGGGCCGCAGGCTGTCGAGAAGGAGGATTGTACCTACGCTTACCAGAAGAGTAGGGAACAGTCTTCCTTCCCCCAAAAAAACGTCTACCTGTGGAGGTAGAAGCTGAAGGCTGCCGGCGGGAGAACTTGTCGAAAGCGGTATCCCGCTGGTGGAGCTGCTCTACCACCTGTTCGACCTTCTCTCCAAAAATATTGTCCGCTCGGCAAGGCGAGTCCGCAATCCGCTGCTGGATCCTATTCTCCAGGTCGGAGGCACGCAGCCATGAGAGTCTGCGCATCACCACACCTTGAGCAGCGGCCCTGGACGCAACATCAAAGGTGTCATACACCCCTCTGGCCAGGAATTTTCTGCACGCCTTCAGCTGCCTGACCACCTCCTGAAATGGCTTGGCTTGCTCAGGAGGGAGCTTGTCCACCAAGCCCGCCAACTGCCGCACATTGTTCTGCATGTGTATCCTCGTGTAGAGCTGGTAAGACTGGATTTTGGCCATGAGCATAGAAGAATAGTAGGCCTTCCTCCCAAAGGAGTCTAAGGTTCTAGAGTCCTTGCCCGGGGGTGCCGAAGCATGCTCCCTAGAACTCTTAGCCTTCTTTAGGGCCAAATCCACAACTCCAGAGTCGTGAGGCAACTGAGTGCGCATCAGCTCTGGGTCCCCATGGATCCGGTACTGGGACTCGATCTTCTTGGGAATGTGGGGATTACTTAGAGGCTTGGTCCAGTTCGCCAGAAATGTCTTTTTTAGGACATGATGCATGGGTACTGTGGACGCTTCCTTAGGTGGAGAAGGATAGTCGAGGAGCTCAAACATTTCAGCCCTGGGCTCGTCCTCCACAACCACCGGGAAGGGGATGGCCGTAGACATCTCCCGGACAAAGGCCGCAAAAGACAGACTCTCGGGAGGAGAAAGCTGCCTTTCAGGGGAGGGAGTGGGATCAGAAGGAAGGCCATCAGACTCCTCGTCAGAGAAATATCTGATGTCCTCCTCCTCCTCCCACGAGGCCTCACCATCGGTATCAGACACAAGTTCATGAACCTGTGTCTGAAGCTGTGCCCGGCTCGACTTCGTGGAAACACGGCCACGGTGTGAGCGTCGAGAGGTAGACTCCCTCGCCAGCACCGGCGAAGCTCCCTCCGCCGACGTCGTCAGGGAGCCTTCCTGGGAGGCGACCGCAGTCGGTACCGGAGGGGAAGGGCGCAACAGCTCTCCCAGGATCTCTGGAAGAACGGCCCCGGAGACTCTCGTGCAGGGCGGCTGTGAAGAAAGACATAGAAGCCGATGCAGGTGTCGAAGTCAGAGTCTGTTCCGGGTGTGGAGGCTGTTCCGGGCTGTCCATGGTGGAGCGCATTGACACCTCCTGAACAGAGGGTGAGCGGTCCTCCCGGTGCCGATGCCAACTGGGTGCCGACTCCCTCGGCGACCCAGAGCTCTCGGTACCGATGCGGGAAGGAGACCGGTATCGATGCTTCTTTGACTTTTTCAAACGAAGCATGTCACCGGAACTTCCCGGTACCGACGAGGAGGACGTAGAATCCTACCGTCGCTTCCTCGGGGCCGAGGCCGAAGAAGGTCGGTCTCGGGGGGGCTGTACCGCAGGAGCCCTCAGGGTAGGGGGAGACCCACCCGATGGCTCACCGCCACCAGCAGGGGAATGGACAGCCCTCACCTGCACTCCGGTCGAAGCACCACCGTCCGACGACATCAGCACTAGTGGAGGTCCCGGTACCACCGACGCAGCCTTCAGATGTCTCGGTACCGACGATGCAGAGGGTCGATGCCTCGATGCAGCCGATACCGCCGATGCCGAGGTCGGAGG